>NC_141555.1:53038642-53361975 GCF_021556685.1 Rattus norvegicus | reverse complement strand
ATCTATGTTTTAAGTTGCCTTTTGCTTAATTTTTGCCCTTCCTGACATTCACTCATACTGAACTATAAATTTCAATGTCGAATACTACTATAAAAATATAATTCTTCAGGGTTGTTGAAATTGCTCAATTTCAAGTTAATATTATCCATAAACTATAGGATACGCTCCACAAAGCTCATAGATCCAAAGAAGATAAACAAGAAGAAAGGCCCAAGTGCAGATGCTTGACTCTCACTTAGAATGGGGAATAAAATAGTCTTGGAGGCAGAATGAGGGAAGGAAATGGATGGGAGAAGGAAGGGAGTGGAGATTGGATTACGTGTGGGAAGGGACAGAAGATATGGCGATATAGGCAAGAGAAGTAATGGAAATCTTGAACTTATGGAGATGAGGAGTTAGGGGAAATCTCCAGGAAGAGTAAGAGACCTAGGATAAGGAACGTACCAATGAATCAATGGGGTGACCTAAAATGTCACTTACATTGGTGATATGGAACATGAATAGGCCAACTCCTTTAGTCAGGAAGGACCACCAGTGGAGGGATAAAGAAACAAGTACACTCACAAAACTTTCTACAGATATTTTGTCAAGTCTAAAAGAAAATCAGGGACTGAGTGAATTGCCAGTGCAAATAGGGACCCATCCCATGGGAAAGCACCAGGCAGACAACAGTGTCAATGAACCTAGACCACTGAGAGCTCTTAGAGACTGAGACCCCAACCGAAAATCATGCACAGGCTAGACCTAAGCCCTAGTGCATATGGAGCTGACATGTAGATCAATCTTCATGTGGGTTCCACAAAAATTTGAGTGGGGGATGTCCTGTTGTAGTCAAGTTTTAGCCTGACTGAGGAATCTGTTCCCAAACAAAGTTAGCTTATCTGACTGCAGTTGGAGAGGATGTGCCTAATCCTGAAGAGACTTGATATTTCAGAGTTTGAGCAACCTAGGCATGTCATCATCTTAGGAGAGAAGATGATTGTGTCAGAGACTCTGGGAGGAAAAGGCAATAGAGAGGGCAAAGTTAGGCATGTAAATTAAGAAACATAATTACTAAATTTGCTATTTCTTTTACAGTAATCTCCTAGAATACAGTCTCACTCTAAATTATTACTGTGCTCTTAAATCCAATCTCTACTGGTGGACTTCTATTTGGATAGTTCATAAATAAGTGGTTGGGAATGCAATTTTCTTCACAAAGCAGGCATAGATGTATCATACACTAGGACAGCAGGCAATTGAAATATGATTGAGTGTTGAGGATTGATCTATATTAGGGAACATAAAAGTAAATTCCCGTTTAATAACATGCTTTTTGTCATGAACAAATACAGGAACAGAGGATTCCATATAGTTAACATATAACATAGTTTTGGTCATACATTTTCCTCTCCTTCAATTTCCCATAGATATTCCTAAAATATATATATATGAACAGCACTTGAAACTACTTAGCAGAAGAATCAGTGCAATGATGGTGCAATTTACCTCATGATAAAAGAATGTTTTTTTCCAAATCTTTATCTGACATAGCGATCATATCCATAACATAAGACCCAATATATCTTATTCTTCAGAAATATGTTACATATTTGAATAAATGGTTAAAATAATTTCACAATAATTATGAAAAAGTACATGAAAAATACTAAACGCACAAATCATTGGTGAAGTTTAAACACAAATGACAATACTTATACTGTGTTGCTGGAAAAAAGAAACTTAGTATACAGTTTCTTGGACTAAATTTTAATATAGCTATTATAGAAATCAATATAAAAATTAAAACCTGAAATCACTTGTGACTCAATAGTACCACTGGTGAAATATGTACCTGAAGGAATCTATGTGTATATTCCTGTGATACCTTCATTAAAGGAATTATCTTCTAAGTTTTCACAATATCCATGTTACAAAATGGGATGAATAACATATACTGACACTAGATCTTTACTTAAGCATGAAAAGAGCAAAATTTCAACATTAGCATGTATATTGATAAAGCTAGATATCATTGTCCCGATTGAAAAAACAGAATAATGAAGACAAATATCTAAATCTTATGAAAATAGGAGACTACTATTTGTTTGATTTTAAGCCTCTTCTATAGAAGGAAAGTCAGATGTCATAGTATAAATACGGTCAAATTTTCCCATTGCTCCGATGGCCAAGGTGAAGATCCTACTATTCCTGTTTTGATAAATAGCCATGTTGTCAAACTGCCTTCCAATTCTTACTGTTTCTGTCCATAGATTACAGCTTACATGAGCTGTGATCAGACAAATGTATAGGTGTACTGTGCAGCAATTACTGCAGATACGGGTACAAGTGCTAAGACCGTTAGAAGAAGAATGCTGAGCATAAGGCTGGGGAAACATTGAAGAAAAAGAGATGGAAGAACGGGAGGAGAGAGAGAAAGCAATCTGGACATGACACAGTAATTGGACCTATGGCCTCAGTGCATCTACACTTCTATGCACAAGTCCTGCACATGATTAAGACAACAAGATTAGGGAACATGTCATTAGGCAGTACTCAGTGAACCAATGGATTAGAAAGAAAAGATTAATGGAAAATATAAAGAACATGAAACTGGAAAGAGAATGTATTTGGAAAGAGTAGAACCAAGCTAAGGATAGGTGTGATCAAGGTACATTGTATATATGTATGAAGAATAAATAAAATAAAATAAAAATTGTAAAATAAAAAAATTCTGAAAATCTATTAAGATTTTTGTATCCTCTGCAAGTCACTTTTTACCCCTAATAATAGAATAGAGTATCCTAACTTTTGCTTAGTTGTAGGAAAGTCAATGAAAAAGGTAGTTACACTAGTTCAGTGCATGGTGTCTTCATTATGGAAATATCCAACTGAGGGTCATTAATCTGTACAGTTCAATTTTATCACCTGTACAAATAAAATAAAATTAAACACTGTTTAATGATCCACCAAAACCAAACTGCACACTAGAGAGGTAAATACAGCTTGAAAAATGTCCTCTTCTTAACCTCAACCATTTTAATCTTTGAAACTCTGAATACATGTGAATAAAAAAGGTCTAACCTGATACACAACATATAGGACGGCGTCTTTGTGACTTATATGGCAAGACATTCAGGGTTGTACATTGCCTTCATTATGTCATTCATTTTAAATATCCTAGGACACCAAGATCTAAAATCCATGGGCTTTGGTCCTGACAGCCATGGATTGCACTCTGTCCATGATAACTTTATGTATATTAGTTAAACACTGAAAGTCAGTCTGCTGCATTACAAAATTGAACTGATTCATTGCTATGGTTATGATAATGATTTCTTGTAGAATAATTATAAATTTCTCATGACAAAACTTGCTTTCTCTTCTGGTGGTTTGTCGACTATTTATGAGCTTAAACCTCTTCCTTCTTAACATAGAACTTACTATAGATTATTTTTCACTGTCGATCTTATATACACTAAAGATAGGAAAAACACTGAAAATAGGATGGACTTTGTTTTCTGTCCCAAAAGTTCTTTTTTGACTTCTTCTTCATCATCTTCATCACCACCATCACCACCACCACCACCACCATCATCATCATCTAATTTACATGAAACTGATTTTGAAATTTTGTTATGCCAACAATGAAATGAGTATTCTGCTTGAAGCAGAGATATTGATGAACACTAACTCCTGTGCAGTCATTTTAGTGTTATAAAGACATTGCCAAAATTGTTTCAGATGATTGATTGAAATGTTAGCGCTCTTTACAACAGGTTTTGAGAGTCCCTTACTGAAAGAATGGTCTTTTACAGCAAGACCTTCATTAACAGACTTTGATTTATCCCATGTACCAACGAAGTGAAATTGTCCCAGAAATAAAATAATGCCTCTCCAGAAACAGCTTTTATCCAATGATACACATCTACTTCTATTTCTTAATTGCCATGTTGACATGGGCTTAGGATACAATATATTGGGTTGGGGATTTAGCTCAGTGGTAGAGTGCTTGCCTAGCAAGCACAGGGTTCGGTTCCCAACTCCAAAAAAAAAAAAAAAAAAAAAAAAAAAAAAAAAAAAAAACAGAAACACGTCTATCTGCAGCATGGTCTTTATACTGAAAGGATACAATATATTCTGATTTATTAATGGTATTTTAGTATTATTTGGTTAATTGTTAAAATTTCAAAGGAACATACCTATTCCATGATTATATCCCATACAACTTTTAATTTGATCTTGAAGTGTTTCATGAAAACTGAAGTATCAAAAATGTATATCTTCCCATTGAAAATTTGTAACATGCATCATGTGAAATACCCAGTGTACCTCAATGATTGATGTCTCTGAAAGCATTTAAAGACTCTCCTACTGCATTACTTTAAGCGTGCAGAAACTTAACCCACATAGTTGCAGTTCCAGATTGGCTGTAAACAAATCACTTTCTGAGAGTTGGAAAGTGATTAAAACTTTTGACATGAAACTAGTTAGGACTTTGAGAAAAGGGAAAGGACAGGCCATCGAAAGTATGTTTTTAAAATTCTTTTCTTTAAATTAGACTTTTTTATTCCATATATTTTATTACGGTTCCTCTTCCCTCTATTTCTCCCCCTTCTTCTATACCTCTCCTGTCACCTGTGTCTACATTCTTTCTGACTTTCAGTAGAAAACTAAAAATCATCCAAGGGTCAAAATTAAAGTAAATGTTAATGAACTGGAGTAGAACAAAACAAGCAGATAGCAAAGAGCCAATAAAAGGCAAAAGAATCAGGTACAGACACAGGGACCCAGGCTTCCATTAACATACTAGAGAACTCTTAGGAAACATAAAACCAGGAAACAATATATACAAAATCAAACAGAGTAACCATTAATAGATGATTAAACAAATTAAAAAAGGAAAAGAAATTGTGAAGGAAATGTCCTAACGGATTATGAGACGATTCTGCAAAGATAATTTTGAGTACCCTTAGTGCTTTTTATGCAGTCTACCCTTAAAATTGAATTGTGTACCCAGTGAGAGTCCCTTGGAGAAAAGTAAGTTTTTATATTCAAATGAATACCCATTGGAGATAACTTCCAGTTTAGAGATAAGGTGATGTTCAGGGCTTGGCTTCTTTCATGGGCTAATTAATAGGTAACGAGATCTGTGAGGTGTTGTCTTCTGAGCATTATTCAGTTTTGAGACTCAGGAAGTCGCAATAGTTACATCTATCTGAACAGGCCCTAAATTATATTGACCCTGCATATTCACAGTAACTAAGGACAGTGCTGGACAATAAAAGATGATGTAGCCACTGGTGTCTTACTAGTGTTTAAATGTTTAGCATCATGCCCTTGTTCACCAAAAAGGCTCAGGTTATACCCAGGGGGTCATGAAACAAAATATAAAGATATCCACGCGATATCAGGGTTTAGTCCAAAGAGGTTATGTTGGTTGGGGAGGATGAGGTTTAGAGTGTAGAGGGCTTCCATACATGTGTTATGCATGTATGGAATTATCAAAGAATAAATTGCTTTCTTGAAACTTCTAAATGTAACCACCAAGAATATTTGGGAGATATTCTTTCAAGTCTGCTCTATTTGTTTTAAAAATTGGGTCTCATTGTGTAGCTCAAATTACCGTAGAACTGCTAGTTTTCATCCTCCTTCATCCCCTACACTTGTAGCAGGTTTACTCAACATTGCCAAAATTATAGAATATGTGTAAATCTTCTGTTGTTGAAGTTTGATTACATAATGCATTATTCTGTCATTTGTTTTTCAGTTAACAATATATCTTGAATACATGTGCATGCGGAATTTCATCATGGAATATATTGCATTTCATAAATGGTAGTATACTCATTTCTTTAAATAATAATCTATTTGTGCCGTTCAGATTATTTTCAATTTCATTAAATAAAGTTTGCTACAGAAAATCAGCATGGACACTGACTCAGGCACTGTACTCAATGGTGATTATTAACATTATATTTTGTGTAAATTACAAAACACATTGTTGGAATGATGTCAAGGCTGTTAAGTAATGTAATACTTGTATAAATACTGCCAAATTTCCATCTCAGAAGACTCTAATAATATATATTGCTAACAATTTTATATGAGAACTCATACTAAACCATTCAAAATTAAATGGTACACATATTTTAAAAAGGTATCAGTCTCTGACTTCTGTCAGTTCTTTAATTAGGGGAAGGATTGAAGAAGTTGAAGAGGAGGCCAACCTCTATAGGAAGACAAGCAGTCACTACTCTGGAATGCTAAGATCTCCCAGACTCTGAGCCACCAATCAGGCAGGACAAAAAGGGTGATCTTAGGCCCTGACACATGTATAGCAGAGGACTGCCTGGTCTGGCCTAATCCTTGAGAGACTTGAGGCCCCAGGGTTTATGGTGCCTGGCAAGGTATGGGGAGCATCCTCTTTGAGTCAGGGAGGAAGACGTGGAATGGGATGAGGAACTGTGGGAGGGAAAAGGCACAATGGCAGGAATGTAAATAAATAAATTAATTTTTAAAATAGTTTCACTCATAAATTCAAAAGCTAGTTTCTTTTTAACATATATATTGCAATTCAATCGTGAAATTTAGTGTTTTTGCTTAGTGAACGGTGTAAGCATTAATCCTTAATTTACTCTTCATACTATTTGCGATTTTCTCTATTCTTATTACTTTACATCAATTGTGTTTGGATATGTAGTATGCTTAGTATTCATAATATGTGCAGAAAATACATTCATGATTTTTTATTTTAATGATCTGTTATGTGTGAACGTCTATGTATAGATTTGTGCACATGAACACAGGCACTTGAGGAGACCAGATGTCAGATCCCCTGTAGCTGCTTTTACAGCTGGTTGCAAGTGGCTTCATAGGTCTTGGAAACTGAACGTGTTTGCTCTAAATAGTAGTAAGTGCTCTTAACTATTAAGCTAATACTACAATACTTATTTCATAATAAAATCAACCTATCATTTTCTCATGGATTTCAAGGTATCTTTGAATTTGAGACATCTTGCCACCTTCTAGGTGCTTAGACTACATTCAGGCATTATTTTTTCCAATTTTCTTTCCTTTATCATAGTAAGATGCATTGGATTAAATATGTTAATATTATGCAGTAATTCTTTCAAATTATTACTTATAGAACCTAGGGTAAATATCGGTTTCTTTCCTCTGCAATTAACTATATTAATTTTACAGTTTCCAGGTCTCTCTTTCTTTACACAATCCATCTCATGTGTTTTTGCTTTCATATAGAATGAAGTAAAAGCTTTTTAGTTTTTCTTTGAGTAATTAATGTACTAAGAAAACGTGTTGAATTTCCTATTTAAGGCCAATACAATACATTATTTCTTTAAAATGTTCTTAGACTTTTGTTTTTTTTTTCCTTTCTTATTATAGTTCTGATTAGTCTCATTATTAATATTCTGGGTAACCTTTTATGTGTGCATGTGTTGTAGTGAATATTGAAGTATTCAAACATATAAGTGTAGGTATCAAATTTAGATACTTAGTTTTTCTTTTTTTTTTTTTTTTTTTTTTTGCTTTTCTTTTTCCTTATTTCGGAGGTGGGTATCCAACCCAGGGCCTTGCGTTTGCTAGGCAAGCGCTCTACCACTGAGCTAAATCCCCAACCCTTTCTTGGTTTTTCAAGGCATGAAATTTTATCTGCTTGGACACCTCACTAGAACACACTATAAAAATTTAAGATGACATATAGCTCCAGGCTGCTTTTATGTAGACAATATTTTCATCATTTTCTTTTCACAAATAATTTGGTTATTCTAATGTATTTTATTTTGCATGTATACTTGATAACCCAAATATTTTAATATTTAATTAATAATATTATCATAACTATTGTGTACATTAGACCAAGTTAATATGAAATAACCTTAGATACAATTGAATAAATGCAATTAGTTACCTAAAGCATGAAGCTTGGTACATAATTTTGTTCATTATTCCTATGCATTTGCATAAAGCAGAGAATATTTCATTGCTACAATCCTGATGCCAATTTTACACACTATGACAGCTACCAACTACATTTGACATTTATTCACTTAACAGGAGTTAGGATTATATTATTAAATTACATTTCCCCAAAATCAAATAAATAGATTTATTTTGCCTCAATTAATTAAACACGCTATAGCAGGAAAAAGTTTAATTTCCTTTTTTTGGTTAAGACTAAATTTAACTTTTTCACTCTCCAGCCCATCAGAAAGTCACTATTCTTATAGAGAAAGATGTACCACGCACAGGTCGAATTTCTAGTACAACATGTAATTACAATCATCATTCTTGTCAGTTTCAAGTGACTGTTCACATCATGCCTGTAAAAAAGAATGATCAACATGGCAGCATAACCAAAGTGCAGTGCAGTGGTATAAATAGCTTGGTGATAGCCAACAGCTCTCTAATTTTGCTTAAGTCCTGTTCAATTTATATGGATGGTACTGGTAATTTAGCCACATGTATAAGTCTATTGAAGCTGTGGTTATGGGGAAGAATATACAGCCCCTTACCACTTACACCAGTATCATTCCTAACAACAATCATAGCCATGTGTCCTTATATACAGTATTAATTACAGTCTCTGAAACAAAGATCACAGTTAAAATCTCAGCCATTCAAAATGCAGGATAGAAATTTCAAGCCCAGTCTCAATGGCTCTATCTACAAAATGTCACTTGATTCAAGGTTGAGGAACATTACAGAAGACGGGGCAAGAAGATTGTAAGAGACTAAAGTTTACTATGAGATGGTGTCTCAAAGTAACACCACAAATTACACTTATAGCATCTCACTAACATGACTGCCTAAACAACAGCTGAGGAAGAGAGGGAATGGGGAAGAATGGAAGTTTAGTTTTCTTTCTGTTTCAATTCCTCCTCCTCCTCCCCCTCCTCCTCCTCCTCCTCCTCCTCCTCCCCCTCCTCCACCTCCTCCTCCCCCCCTCCTCCTTCTTCTTCCTCTTCCTCCTCCTCCTCCCCCTCCTCCACCTCCTCCCCCTCATCCTCCTTCTTCTTCCTCTTCCTTTTCCTCCACCTCCTCCTCCCCTTCATCCTCCTTCTTCTTCCTCTTCCTCCTCCTCCTCCTCCACCTCTCTCTCTCTCTCTCTCTCTCTCTCTCTCTCTATATATATATATATATATATATATATATATATATATATCATTGTTGGATATTTCCTGTTTACATTTCGAATGTTATTTCCCTTTCCAGGTTTCCAGTCCACAAGCCCCTTAACCCTTCCCCCTACCCTTCTATAAGGGAATTCACATCTCCACCCACAGCCTCCCCACACCTCCGCACATTCCCCTACACTGGGGTCCAACCTTGTCAGAAGAAAAATTGTTTCTCATTCCATTGTTTCTCAGCAAGACCATCCTTTGCCACATGCAGTTGGAACCATGGGTCAGACCAAGTATATTCCTTCTGTTGTGGTTTGGTTCCTGGAAGCTCTGGTTTGTTGGCATTGATATTATTATGGGGTTGCTAATCCCATCAGCACTTTCAATCCTTTCTCTAATTCCTCCAACTGGGGTCTGATTCTTTGTTCAGTGGTTTGCTGATGGCATTTGCCTCAGTTTTTGATATGTTCTGGCTATGTCTCTAAGTAAGGATCAATATCCAGTCATTGTCAGCCTGCACTTCTTAGCTTCATCCATCTTATCTAGTTTTGGTGCTGTATATGTACGGGCTACATGTGGGCCAGGCTCTGAACAGCAGGTCTTTCCAGTTATAAACTTTTCCTCTTATCCCATCCCATGGGCATTTTGGCTCCCTTTTTAAAGAAGGAGTGAAGCTTCTACATTTTGTTCATCCTTCTTGAGTTTCATGTGGTCTGTGTATTGCATGATGGGTAATTCAAGCTTTTCGAATAATATCTATTTATCAATAAAGCATACCAAGTGTGTTTTTCTGTGATTGAGTAACCTCACTTAGCATGATAATTTCTAGTTCATAACATTTGCCTATGAATTTCATGAAGTCATTGTTTGATATCTGAGTAATATTGTGAAGATGTACCACATTTCTGTATTCATTACTCTGTTGAAGGGCATCTGGGTTCTTTCCAGCTTCTGACTATTTTTAATAAGGCTGCTATGAACATAGTCGAATATATTTCACTGTTGTATGTTGACTGTTGTATGTGTCATTTGGGGATATGCCCAAGAGAGTTATAGCTGGGTCCTCAGGTCATGGAATGTTCAATTTTCTGAGGAACATTCAGAAGGGTTGTACTAGTCTCCAATCCAACCAAAAATTGAGGAGTATTCTTGTTTCTCCACATCCTCACCAGCATCTGCTGTTACCTGAGATTTATATATTAGCCATTCTGAATGTTGGGAGGTGAAATCTCAGATTTGTTTTGATTTTAATTTCCTGATGACTAAGAATATTGAACATTTATTTAGTTGTTTTTTGGCCTTTTGATAACCTTCAGCTGAGAATGTTTTGCAACTCACTGTACCCCATTTTAATAGGGTATTTTTGCTTTCTAGAGTCTAACTTCTTAAGTTTATTGTGTATTTTGGATATTACCCACTATCAGATTTAGGATTGGTTAAAATTTTTCCCAGTCTGACAGTTGCAGTTTTGTCCAAATGACTATGTCTTTTGCCTTACAAAAGCTTCGCTGTTTTATGGGGTCCTATTTATCAATTCTTGATCTTAGGGCATAAGTCATTGGGGATTTGTTTAGGAAATTTTTTCCACTGCACATGTGTTCAAGACTCTTCCCCAACTTTTCTTCTATTAGTTTGAGTGTATCTGGTTTGATGTGTAGGTCCTTGTTTCACTTTGACTTAAGCTTTGTACATGGTCATAAAAATGAGATAATTTGCATTTTCCTACATGCTGACTTCCAGTTGAACCAACACTATTTTTGGAAAATGCTATGTTTCTTCCTTTGGATGGTTTCTATCTCCTTTGCCAAATATCAAATGACAGGTGTGTGGGTTCATTTCTGGGTTCTTCAGTTCTATTCCACTGGTCTATCCATCTGTCTCTGTACCAATACCATGCAGTTTTCATCACTATTGCTCTGTAAATCTGCTTGAGTTCAGGTATGTTGATTCCCCTAGAAGTTCTTTTATTGTTGAGGATACTTTTAGCTATCCTGGCTTTTTCTTATTCCAAATGAATTTGCAAATTGCTCTTTCTATGTCTATTAAAGAAGTGAGTAGGAATTTTGATGGAGATTGCATTGAATGTGTAGATTGCTTTTGGCAAAATAGTCATCTTTTTATATTAATCCTGTCAATCCATGAGCATGGAAATTCTTTCTATCTTCTGAGATCTTCCTCAATTTCTTTCTTCAGATACATGAACTTCTTATCATGCAGATCATTCACTTTCTTGGTTAAACTTACACCAAGATATTTTATATTATTTGGTAGTATTGTGAAGTGTGTAATTTTATTGTTTTCTTTCTCAGTCTGTTTATCCATTGAGGAGAGGAAGGCTACCGGTATGTTTGAGTTAATTTTATACCCTGATGTTGGGAGTAACTAAAGATGGCCCTGACATCTATTGGTCATTTGTGGTATACAACCATCAAGTCGTGTCTTTAGCTTTCTTCTGGCGTTTTACTAGGCCACAGTTGATAAGCATGTTAATAAGATATCTCCACTCCACTAATCCCCAGAGGGCAAGCTTACATCCACTGTCTGTTTTGTACTTCCTTTGTTCCCCAGGGTCCCCGGAATCAACAATGAGGTGTTCCTGCAATAAAGACTGTTAAAGAAGAATCCAAAGGTGTCCTGTCTTCCTTGCTGGTCGAGGTGGGTGCTTCAACTAGTGGCCCTTACTGGGACCCGAGAAAATTATCTTTTATCGTTTGGATTCAGAACTTTTTCAGTCTCAGGACTGTGGATGTTGGTAAGTTCCCATAAGGTTAAATTAGTTGCCGGAGTTGGGATGATAAGGCTCCCAGAATCGGAACGATAAGGCTCCTGAATAAGGGATTATAAAATTTCCCTTATAGGACAATAAGGTTCTCTGGAGTAAGCAGAGATGATGAAAGCCTTGGTTTAGAGGCAAAGGGGTTTGTGGAACACAGCAATGTTGCCTTTTTTATTTGATCCTTTGTGGGTTGGACTAACACTCTTGCCTTATACTCTTTTTGTGTTGTGGTGTTGCTACTGTCTGAATTGCCACCGTCCAGGGCATGAATGCATTTGCTGGGAAGAGCCCACTAATGATGAGCCACAAGATCGTGTGTAAATAAACAGGCCAGCTCGCCCTGCTCATAAATTGGTCGTAAATAAGGTCATAAAATCATGGGAAACTCTCACTCCACCCCGCTGTTGTCAGCTCTTCAGGAGCTTCTTAGTCAGCGTTAGCTTAAAATTGAAAAGAAATTCCTGTTGAGTTTTTTTGATGAATGTAACCATTGTGCTCTGTGGTTTTTAGTTTCAGGGTTGCTCAATTTCAGAGTGTGGAACAAGTTAGGAAAAGATCTGGATAAGGAAACTACATAGGACAAGCTTAAACCAGGGACAAATCCGCTATGGCGTATGGTTCGTACCTGCTTAGAAGATAAACAATGTGAAGAAGCTGTTATGACAGGTCAGAAAATCCTTAACGAGCAACAAGAGAGTATGTCAGAAGGAGAGAAAGTTTTGAGTTCTGCCAGTTGAAGGCCTGACCTTCAACTTTTGCTCACAGAAAGAGAGTGCTCATTAAGAGAAGTTATTTAAGGGAGCCTACCTTGTCTGCTGGCCTTATTCCAAGAGAGGAGTCAGTCTCCAGCATTAAGTTACTTTTCTCCTTAGTCATCATTAACATGAAGAGTGCCTTTTATCCTATCCCCACAGCAGCCAGTTCCTGCCCCTATGGTCCAACTGTCCCAGGTTAGGGGGCAGAGAAGCCCTGAGGACTGCAAAACTGCCAACAGCCAAAGGTGAAAGTTAAAACAGAGAGCATTCCTGGAAGCCGGTTGGCCCAAGCCTAACCAGATGTGTTTCAAATGCATATGTTTCATCAACTCTGACCAACTTTTACTCTGACAAGACGAGATAAAAATAAGGAGGACCTGAAGATCCAACCCTTCTCCTGAATTAGTAGCTCTTTTCCAAGAACCAGGGGCCATAAAACCTTTTGGCATCCCCTTATCTCCTGGAGCCATAAAACAGGGACGTATTGGGGGAAGATGGGCTGGAAAAGGCCCCGATGATTTGGGCTAGCATGAGTAAAACTTGTAATAAAAAAGAGACAAGGTAATGGTAAAGTGTTTTTGTGTATGGGTTCATTTAGAGTTATATTTCAGTCTTTGGACGCTGACTAGAGATAGTTTACACCCTAGATATGAGAGAGAATAGGTTTGGGAAAAACAGTCCTCCCAGACTCTCCACAGATGCTTTGGAGAAAGAGAAAAACTTTCAGAGCTCTCCTGGAAACAGAAGAAAGGCAGAAGACGTCCTGCCTCTCTGCTGGCTCCTATTGGAGAAAATGCTTATTTCTGGTTCTGGGTTCCATAGGCAGGATATCTGGGTCCCTTCAGTTGGACACCATCTTGTTTTTTTTTCCGTTTTTGTCTATTGTCTGTCCTTGGTACATAAAGCTGTCCATGACTGTCAGTTTATGTCTGTGGTTTTTGTTTGTCATTGTTTAAATGTTTTATGTTTAATGATCAAAAGAAAAAAAATGGTAAAAACTTTATCTGCTGGTTGTTCACACCTTGATTTGGTTTTAACACATTTCTAAATTGAGAACAAATGAATAAAAAACAGTTTCAATCAGCCTTTGGAGCCCTGTACCTCCAGCAAGGAACCTAGGTCAGCTCGAGAAGCTGCCGAGCGGGGGGGGGGGGGGATGGAGCATCTGGAGAGCTGATCTTAAAAGCGCCAGCAGCTCCTCAGCTTCTTGGTATGGGAGCTGATGGCTGTTTCTCTTAGAAAAATTTCTGACTTGTCATTAGATTTAGCAAGTGACAAGGTGCTTCTTTCAAAATCACAGCTAGAAAAGGAAAAATATGGTGCTTGGTCTATATAATAAAGACATGTGTAACCACTTCAATTTTGCTTCTGACTGGTTTTAAATGTATAAATATCCTCTACATGTCTTGGTCATAGATTATTGGCCTTTAAGTTATTAGATATGGTTAAAAAACTAAAACATCGGCTGGGGATTTAGCTCAGTGGTAGAGCGCTTACCTAGGAAGCGCAAGGCCCTGGGTTCGGTCCCCAGCTCCGAAAAAAAAAAAAAAAAAAAAAAAAAAAACTAAAACATCTGTAACAAAAATTGACATAAAACTGGTAATTTGGATAGAGTCATTCTAGAAAATATGTAACATGAGCCAAACTAGAGAAACAGGTCTAAATTAAGATAATATTTTCATAGAACTCTTGTCCAAGAAGCCAGGCACCCCCCAAATCACAGAATGTAAAATTCTATTGGAAGTTTTTAAAAGATTTCATGATTCTTTTAATTTAATTTCTGATTCTGCTTATGTAGTTAACGCTGTGCGCTCACTTAAAATTGCAGAGTCAATTCTTTTATAATTACAAAAATTGATTTGGGCCAGAAAAAATAAGTTTTTCATACAACATATTCGAGCTCATACTATTTTGTCTGGTCCCATGCCAGTAATAACGCCCTGGTGGATGCTAGTACTCATAGAGAATTTATTTTTCATACAGCTCCAGTTGCTCTCGTTAGAGAATTTCATCAAAAGTTTCATGTTCCTGCTTTTACTCTTCAACAAAAATTTAAAATCTCTAGAGCTACAGCTCCTGATGTGGTGTTACGTTGTCAGAATTGTGTTGAGTTTCAGCACCCTCCTCAGGTGGGGATTAACCCTCGTGGTCTGATTCCACTAAAACTTTGACAGATGGATGTCACACACATATCTCAATTTGGAAATTTAAAATATGTTCATGTTTCTGTTGATACCTGTTCCGGCATTATACATGCCACCCTGATTACTGGTGAAAAGGCTCGTAATGTCATTAGTCATTGCTTAGAGGCATGGGCGGCCTGGGGAAAGCCAGATAGTCTCAAGACAGACAATGGACCTGCCTACACTGCAAAGTCTTTTCAGGCATTTTGCCAAACAATGCAGGTCAAACATACTACAGGATTGCCATACAATCCCTAAGGTCAAGGAATTGTGGAAAGAGCACATCGTACTTTAAAAGAGCTCTTACAAAAACAAAAAGGGGGAAATGCCTATGATAGAACACCAATAGTACAGTTGTCTTTAGCTCTTTTTACTCTAATTTTTTTTTTTAATATTGGATGTGCATGGCCTCTCTGCTGCAGATCGCCAAGCTGCTACTAATCCTATGACTTATGCAGAATAAAGTGGAAGGATGTCTTCACTGGTGAATGGTGTGGCCCAGATCCCGTAATTTCAAGATCTAGGGGAGCTGTTTGTGTTTTTCCACAGAATCAAGATAGTCCAATCTGGGTGCCTGAACGTTTGACTGGCAAACTGCCTCCTGCTCTATATGAACATGAGACTATGAACCCTACTATTACTACTGGGAATGATAATCCAGGTTGATTCACTCATGCTGTGGGCTATTGCCAGATCCTGGCCAGTACTTATGCCAGTTCATAGCAATTCTACTGTGTTGCCAACATTTTTCTCCACATCCTGTTTGCATGATGTTCCTTGTATAGTGCCTAATGGAGAATTGCCCCAACAGTATACTGCCACTAATCTTTCTTTGTTACATACATTTAACTCTTAATTTTTCCTCCCAGCCTTATATATGGCTATGAAGGACAATATTGGCTTATTGGTTAGATCCTGTGAGTGACAGTGCTATGGGCACTGGACCCATCCTGGCTGTTTTGAGTCAAATTATACAAGGAGCCTCTTCAGCAGTGGAGACACGTCAATCATTAATTCTGCTAAGTTGAACATTACAACCTTGATTATGATGCATAATTGTAGTTTTCCATCACCAACGGGGCAAAGTACTCACACACTGGATGACTCTACCTGTTGTAGAGTCCTACCTACTTGCCCCCCTTATCAAGCCTTTCCACCTAAATTTACCCCATGTCAGAGTTCATTCCATAGATCAAAACAGTTCCTACCGGGATTTGAATTTTCCCCTCCTCTTGGCAATGTTCAGTACGATTGAGAAAGACATAAACCTGGCAAGCGTAATTTTTGGCCCTGATATCAATGGGTATTATCAAATGAGCAGGGAGCATACACATCTTTAATTCCTTTTGCTTGATTATTAGGTGAAGATTTTGCATTGTATACTATTTCAGCCACTAGACCAGTAACAAAACAAGTTTAGTAAATGTAAAGATTAATGGCCTTTTAGCGAATGATACTACCATTGGTGCTTCAGTATGTGTGAGACCACCTTTCTTTTTTCTGATGAGCATTAATATAAACGATAATGCTTTAAATTGTATAACTCTAATGTAGTCTGTTATTTAGCTGAATGCTGGGATGGCACCAATGATACCACAGTGATGGTCAATATTCCTTCTTTTGTGCCTATCCCTCTAGAAACAAATCCAGATAATTTTTCCATACTTTATTTACTAGGAACCTAAAGAAATTTTGGTATTATGGCAGCTATAATGTCAGTCATTGTGCTATCAGCCAATACAGCAACAACAGCTGTGATTGCTATGACTAATAAGGTACAGACTGCTGAGACTATCAATCAGACTGTGGAAAGAACCGCAGTGGCATTGGAGATACAAGAAGAATTTAATGCCCACTTGGCATCTGGCTTTCTATTAGCTAACCAATGGATGGATTTGATTCAAGAACAAATTGAGGCATTATATCCTATGACACAGCTGTCCTGTGTTTCCTCCCTTAGAGGATTAAGTATTACTCTTTGCAAGCTAACCTTTCTCAGTATTCTCAACAGAGCAAAGAAATCACAAATTATCTTAAAGGAAACTGGTCCATGAAAGTGGAACAATTATCGAGACAATTGCTGATGCAGATTGATGTCCTTAACAACACTAGAATGGAACCCATCACGTTTGGGGATTTCATCTCGTGAATTACCAATGCGTTCTCCTGTTTCAAAGATTGGGCTGGCATGTTTCCCTCGGGAGCCATTGTCCTCTTGGGATGAGGAGCATGTCTATGGATTTTTTGCCGTTTACCATGAGAGCATGCCAGACACAAAGTGATTGTTTTCCTAGGGTATGGCTTCCATTTAAAACGGTGCTTCTCCCAGTGTATGGCTGGCCTATTTGAAAAATTAAGAGTTCGCCCTAGATCGTATTTTGTCTCTGTCATGTGAAGTCATTGTATCCAGAAACAGGCAACATTCCTTGGGCTCGGACCAACCTAAGACAGGAGCCTGGTGGTGATAGGGTAATTCCAGTAAAGGGTAAGGCTTAGTTTTGTAGAGGAACGACCTAAGACAGGAGCAATGACATGTATTGACATGACACCGGGACCTAGACCAGTCATAGACAGATGTGGCCACACCCCATTTGAACATTTGCGCTGGTCTAATGCCCCTCTGCCCAGTTTCTCCCCTAAAATTTAACACACATGTATAGCCCAGAACAGTGTGCTGTACATAAGTCATCTCTAGCCATTGGGGTGAAGTCCTAACTGCAAAAGTGGTTTGCCATGGCTGAGCTGGGCACTCTGTTAGACATGTCTGATCTCTCCCAGACCACTACCTCCACCTAATGGATTCATTTTTAAATAAAACATAAAAGAGGGAGATGTTGGAAGCAACTAAAGATGGCACTGACATCTAGTGGTCATTTGTGGTATACAACCATTAAGCCATGTCTTTAGCTTTCTTCTGGCATTTTACAAGGCCAAAGATGATAAGCATGTTAATAAGATATGTCCACGCCACCAATCCCCAGAGGACAAGTTTAGAGTCACTGTCTGTATTGTACTTAAGGCAAGTGCCTTTGTTCTCCGGGGTCCTCGGAATCAACAATGAGTTGTTCCTGCAATAAAGGCTGTTAAAGAAGAATCCAAGGGTGTCGCCTCTTCCTTGCTGGTAGAGACGGGCACTTCAATTTGGGACTATTGTGAAGTTTGTGATGTCATTATTTTCTATCTCAACCTGTTTATCCATTGAGGAGAGAAAGGCTACTGGTATGCATGAGTTAATTTTATACCCTGACACTTTGCTGAAGTTATTTATCAGGTTAAGCACTTCTCTGGTGGAACTTTTGGGGTCACTTAATTTTGCTATCATATCATCTGCAAATAGTGATATTTTGATATCTTCCCTTCCAATTTGTATCCCTTTGACCTCCTTTTGTTGTCTGGTTTCTCTGGCTATGACATGGGATCCTGTTTTGAATTAGTAGGGAGAGAGTTGGGCAGCCTTGTCTAGTCCCTGATTTTAGTGAGATTGCTTCAAGTTACTCTCCATTTAGTTTGTTATCTAGAGGTTTGCTGTATGTTTCTTTCACTATGTTTAGAAATGGGTCTTCAATTCCTGATCTTTCTAAGACTTTTATACTGAAGTATAACATTAACCTCGGCCGGCAAGGAATACACAACATGGTCAGATTCTTCTCAACAGACTTTATTGCAGGACCATCTCTTTGCTGATACAGGGACCTCGAGCAGCAAAAGCTCTCGTCTTATATACACAACAGGCTGTGCCTATGCTAATTGTCCTTCAGGGATTGGTGCAGCACGAATCACCCCACTATCACTCCTGCTAATTTTCCTTCATGGATTGGTGGAGCATGAGTCCCTCATTACCACATAACTGTCCCATACAACTGATGCCAGGTTCAAATTCCGCGCATGTGCAGTACGCAGTACCAATGTTCACCACAGGAGGGCTCCGGATCATCTCATTATCCTAAGGCTGCCCTGGCAAGAGGACAAGCTTGTGCATCTGCGATAAGTCTTTACTACCACATGGGACTGGATGTCGGCACCATCTTTCTTTTACCATGTTGCTCACCACTTCTCCCCCTTTTTTGTTTAATAAAGTGACTGGTCTAGATCTGGATGTCACGTCAATCTTTTTATTGCTCCTGTCTTAGGTCTCTCCTGATGATCACTCGGCCATACTCATCGTTGTGTAACCATACCACCACCGGACCTCGTGTCTTAGGTTGGTCCGAACTCGAGGAATGTTGACCATCGCTGGATACAAGGATGGACAGTGACAAAAATAATCTAGGGCGAACTCTTAATCTTTTAAAGAGGCCAGCCCTATGTTGGGAGAAGCACCATTTTCAAAGACGAACATAGCCTGGGAAACAACCGCTTTGTTTCTTGAATGTTGTCTTTTTAAATGGCCAATAAGCCAGAGACATACTCCCCATCGAAGGAGGAAAATAGCTCCCCAGGTAAACATGTCAGTCCACCCTTAAAAAAGGGAGAAAGCATTGATAATCCATGAGGTAAAATCTTCATCTGTGATAGGGTCCAACCTAGCGCTGTTAAGGCAGCAATCTACATCAGCAATTGTCTTGATAGTTGCTCTGCTTTCATGGAATAGTTCCCTTTCATATAATTCAAGATTGCTTTGCTCTGTTGAGAAGGCTGAGAAAAGTTAGCTTGCAAAGGAGTAATGCATAAACCTCTATGGGAGGAAACACAAGACAGCTGTGTCATATGACACAGTGCTTCAATTTGTTCTTGAACTAAATCTATCCTTTGAATAGCTAATAGGAGGCCAGATGCCAAATGGGTACATTGCTCACATTAGAGCTTATATTATATTGAATGTTGAAATGTGGCTCTACACACCATACACAGGGCAGGGTACTATGTTCTTAACAGTAAAACATAAGGTATGCGACACAGAGAAGTTAGTGGCGGCATACCGTTGGGGCATTTCTCCATTTGGCACTATACAGGTAACATCACGCAAACAGGAGGTAGAGAAAAAGGTTGGCAAAACAATTGAATTGCTATGAACTGGCATGTGTACTGTCCAGGATCTGGCAATAGTCCCACAAGGTGAGTAAAACAACATCGATTACCATTCCCAGTAATAGTAGGGCTCATAGTTTCATCTTCAGGAAGAGAAGAAGGCAATCTTCGAGTCAAGTGTTCAGATACCCAAATTGGATTACCTTGATTCTGTGGAAAGACAAAAACAGCTCCCCTAGATCTCGAAATCACCTGTTTTGGAGCAATCTGTATATATATTTAACACTCCAGACAAAGGCTATGATGCAGTGACCTTTGGAAAAATCACTGGATGTTCAATGAAAAATTTGTAGTGGGGTTGGGGATTTAGCTCAGCGGTAGAGCTCTTGCCTAGCAAGTGCAAGGCCCTGAGTTCGGTCCCAAACTCAAAAAAAAAAAAAAATTATAGCCAAGGATCGTCAGGATAATGATATTTTCAAACTCTCTTTCCTTCAAAACTACAGAATAATATGGCCCAATCATCTATCAAGGCAAACATTGTTTCTATCTGAGCAGTTGTAAATGCTATAATAATTCTCTTGGGTAAAATACCAAAATGCTGAATACAAGATTTAACGCCTAACATAGCAAGCTGTGCAACAGCAGAAGCGTAATATTAAAGGGTCGTATTAGGAGAAATATGGGAATAAATCCAAAATTATATTGAGGGTTATATGGAGGTGCTGTTGGTATAAGCGCTTTCTTGCCTAATTGTCTGCCTCGTTGCCATGTGGCAGTAGCATGCAGCCAGTCTGGATCATATCTCTCCCCCTTACACTGAGCAGCCTCTTCCTAGAGATCAGCCTCATCATCCCCAAATCCAGTCTCCAAAACACCGAGTATATCCTTCATACTACAAGGTTTGACTGCCAATTCCTACATATGAACGCATGATGGTGCGGTCTCCAATACTGCAACAAAGAGACTTTGCCTTAAAATCTTTTAGAAGCCTGGTTTCTAGGATAAGATTTCCATAAAAATATCATCCCAATTTAGACCTGTTTCCCTAGATTGCCTCATGCCACGTGTTGTCTATGATGACTCCTTCCAAATTTACCAGTTTGATGTCAACTTTCTGTTAACAATGTTACATTTTTTTAACACATCCAAAAACTTAAAAGTCAATAGTCCATACCCAAGGCTTGTAGAGAATATTTATACATTTAAAACCAAACAGAAACAAAATTGAACTGGCTACACATAACTTTAATATTTAAATCAGTCACCATTTTTACTTTTTCTAGCTGTAATTTTAAGAGAAACACCTTGTCACCTGTTGCGTCTAATAATCACAAAGATTTTCTAAGAGAAACAGCCATCAGTTTTATTACCTTAGAAGCTGTGAAGCTCCTGGTTTCTTTAGGATCGACTAGTATAAACATTTAGCCAGCCCCTGGGGAGCTTTCCCAGCTGACATAGGCTTCTAGCTACTGATGCAGGCTACAAAAGCCAATTGAAATTTTATTTATTGGTTCCTTTCTTGAAAGGAGTTAAAGCTACATCAATGGGTGAATCAACCAGCATTTAAAATTTTAACCTTTTCTTTTAAACATGAAACACAAAACATTCAAGCAACAAGAAGCAAAACCCAGATATAAATTGACATACATGGACAGCTTGGTGCACCAAGCACAGACAATAGACACAGAGGAAAAGAACTAGATGGTGTTCCACCAAAGGGACCCAGATTCCAATAGGAATTTTTCCACTCACAACCCAATTACATTAACTCCATCAAGCTGTACATGGTGGTTGAGATGTCCTGGGGTAGGAGGTAGAAAAAATGAAATGATTGCTGTAGCTGATATGTCCTGACTGGTCCCAGCTGAAAGTTCTTGAGACCAGGAATCCAAGTAGGCACACTCTGTACAATTCTGAAGACAAAAGTTTAGAATCGAGATATCTTTTTGTTTTATTCTCCTGAATAAATTTTTCAGGCGTTCTACCTCTATCAAATCTGATCAGTATGACTCTGTGAGGTTTCCAGAGCCTAATCACACCTTTTAAAAACACAAAGAAAAAATCTTTCTCCCATAATACTGTGTTCCTTAGTCTGAAACCAGAAAACCTTGAATCTTTTCCTCTTTCCCAGAGTAATAATATAACCTTAAAACTCAGAATCACACCCATCACAATATCCACTTGTTCCTGGAGCAAATCAACCCTTTGAAACAGCAGCAAAATTCCCGTTTTCAACTGACTATTAATATTACCCTGAACATCTAAAGCTTCTGCAACACCTGTGGATAGATTACTTACAGCTGCGGATAAATTACTTACAGCTGCCACAGTCCACAAACATTTCTGCCTCTATACCAAGACTTTCGTCTTCACAAAGTTTTCGACCTCTATACCAAGGCTTTCATCTTCAGAAACCTTTCGGCCTCTATACCAAGGCTTTCATCTTCTTTATTTTCTTTTTTCTTTTTTTTTTTTTCCAGAGAAACTTATCATCTCTTATCCAGTAATTTACCAATGTTGCCATCCTGAAACTGAAGAGTTCTGAATCCACAAGAATGTCCGCAGGTGTTCGCATGGGCCATCAGTTGCCACGGCCACATAAGACCGCAAGGAATACGCAACACAGTCGGATTCTCACAACAGCCTTTATTGCAGGACCACCTCTTTGGTGATATGGGGACCTCGAGCAGCAAGAGTGCTGGCTTTATAAACACAGCAGGCTGTGGCTATGCAAATTGTCCTTCAGAGATTGGTGGAGCACCAATCACCCCACTATCACCCTTGCTACTTGTCCTTCAGGGATTGGCGGAGCATGAATCCCTCATTAGCTTATTACCATCCCGTCGAACTGACAACAGGTGCAAAACCTGTGTAAGCGCAGTACTGTTATTAGCCACAGGTGGGCGCCAGATCACCTCATTATTCTACAGCCACCCTGGCAAGGGGACAAGCCTGCGCATGTGCGTTAATTCATTTACTACAAGGCAGGACTGGATGTCATTGCCATCTTTGTTTTTCGCGCTGCTCCCTACTCTGTTGAATTTTGTCAAATACTTTCTCAGCATCTAATGAAAAGACCATGTGTCCTTATCTTTGAGTTTGTTTACACGTTGGATAACATTGATGTTTTTTTGTATATTAAAACATCCCTACATCCCTGATCATGATGGATGATTGTTTATTAGATTCGGTTTGCAAGAATTTTATTGAGTATTTTTGAGTCATTATTCATAAAGGAAATTGGTCTGAAGTTCTCTTTCTTTGTTGGGTCTTTGTGAAGTGTAGATAAAAGAGTAATTTGCCTTCATAGAAGCAATTTGGTAGTACTCCGTTTCAGCTAGTTTTGTGTACTAGTTTGCACAGTACTTGTATGAAGTCTTCTATGAAGGTTTAATAAAATTCTGCCCTGAACACATGCAGAACAGGGTTTTGTTTGGGAGACCTTTAATAACTGCTTCTATTTCTTTAGGATTTATGGAGTGTTGAGATAGTTTATTTGACCCCGATTTAACGTGGCTACCTGGTATCTGTCTAGAAAATTGTCCATTTCCTCCATATTTTCCAGTTTTCTTGTATATAGACTTTTATATTGGAATCTCCTGATTTTTGGAATTTCTTCAGATTCTGTTGTTATGTATCCCTTTTCATTCCTGATTTTCTTAATTTGGATACTGTCTCTGTGAGCTCTGGTTAGTCTGCTAAGGGTTTATATATCTTGTTGTTTTTCTCAAAGAAACAGCTTCTGTTGTTGTTGATTCTTTGTAAACTCCTTTTTGTTTCTACTTGGTTCATTTCAGCTCTGAGTTTGATTATTTCCTACCTTCTACACCTCTTGGGTTCACTTATTTATTTTTCTTCTAGAGATTTTACGTGTGCTGTCACGCTGCTGATATATGCTCTCTCCTGTTTCTTCTCCCAAGCATTCAGACCTATAAGTTATTCTCTTAGTACTGCTTTCATTGTGTCACATATGTTTGGGAATGTTGTACCTTCATTTTCATTAAGTTCTAAGGTGTCTTTAATTTCTTTCTTTATTTCTTCCTTGACCAAGATGTCATAAAGTAGAGCATTGTTCAACTTCCATGTATACGTGAGCTTTCTATCATTATTATTAGTATTGAAGACCAGTCTTTGTGTGTGGTGGTCTGATATAATGCATGGGATTATTTCTATCTTCCTGCATATGTTGAGGCCTGTTTAGTGACTGATTGTATGGTTAATTTTGGAGAAGGTTCCAGGAGGTTCTGAAAATAATGTATATCATTTTATTTTTAGGATGGAATGATCTATAAATATCTGTTAAATAAATCTGGTTCATAAATTCATTTAGTTTCTCTACATCTCTTTCAAATTCCTATTTCCATGATCTCTCCAGTGATGAGGGTGGGGTGTTGAAATCTCCTACTATTATCTATCATGTGAAGTGCAATGTATGCTTTGTAATTTAGTAAGGTTTCTTTTATGAATGCAGTTGCCCTTTCATTTGGAGTATAGATATATATGATTGAGAGTTCATCTTGGTGGATTTTTCCTTTGATGACTATGAAGTCATCATCCTTCTTATCCTCCTTAGAAAGCCATGTCCATCCTTACCTTTTTAAAGACTTTTGTTTGAAGTTCAATTTTATTTGATATTATAATCCAACTTCAGCTTGCTTCTTCAGGCAATTTTCTTGGAAATTTGTTTTCCAGCCATGTACTCTTAGGTAGTATTCGTCTTTGTCTCTGAGGTGTGTTTCCTGCCTACAGCAAAATGCTCGATACTCTTTATGTATCCCTTCTGTGAGTCGGTGACTTTTCATTGGGGAATTCAGTTCATTGATGTTGAGAGTTATTTATTTTTCTAGTTAGAGGTAGAATTATGTTTGATTACCTCTTTTCATTTCATTGCAAGGAAATTATATTCTTGTTTTCGGTATGATGTATTTTCTCTCCTTGTGTTAGTGTTTTCCATTTATTATCTTTTGTAGGCCTGGATTTGCTGAAAGTGATTTCATAAATTTGGTTTTTCATGGAATATCTTGGTTTCTTTGTCTCTATTACTTGAAAGTTTTACTGGATACAGTAACCAGGTCTGGGAATTGTGCTCTCTTAGGGTCTATTTGACATCTGTCCAGGGTATTCTCAGTTTCATAGTCTCTGGTGAGAAGTCTGGTGTAATTCTTATAGATCTGAATACATATATATATATATATATATATATATATATATATATATATATATATATATATATATATATCACTTGGTCTTTTTCCCTTACTGCTTTTTATATTCTTTCTTTGTCTTGCACGTTTGGTGTTTTGACTATTATGTGATGGGAGGAATTTCTCTTCTGCTCCAATCTATTTGGAGTTCTGTGGGCTTCTTGTTTGTTCATGGGCATCAATTTTTTAGGATAGGGAAGTTTTCTTTTTTAATGTTGTTGAAGATATTTACTGGCCCTTTAAGTTGGGAGTCATCTCTTCTTCTATACCTATTAGCCTCAGGTTTGAACTTTTCATTTTGTCCTGGATTTCCTGTATGTTTTTGGCCAGGAACTTTTTGTTTTCCATTATCTTCATCAGTTGTTTCGATGATTTCTATGGAATCTCCTGTCCCTGAGATTCTGTCTTTTATCTCTTGCCTTCTGTTGGTGATTCTTGTATCTACAGCTCCTTGTCTCTTCCTTGGTTTTTCTCTCTCCTCCTTTGTCAACTTTTTGCTTTCTTTATTATTTCTATTTCTATTTTCAAGTCGTCCACTTATTTGGTCATGTTTCCTGTAATTCTTTCATGGATGTTTGTGTTTCCTCTCGAAGGACTTCTACTTGTTCACTTGTGTTTTCCTGCATTTTTCTAAGGGAATTCTTTAGGTTTCTCTCAAAGTCCTCCATCATTATCAATGACTGTGATTTTAAATCTAAATCTTGCTTTTCTGGTGTGTTTAAATATCCAGTATTTTCTTTGGTGGGAAAACTGGGCTCTGCTGATGCCACGTAGTATTGGTTTTTGTTTCTTAGGTTTCTATGCTTGACCCTCTTCATTGGGTTGTCTCTGGTATTTGCTTGTCATGCTGCTTCTGAGAGTGACTTGACCCTGCTGTAGTCCTCTGTGTCAGCACTGTTGTAGAACTTTTTTCCTGTTTTCTTTTAGACTTTCCTGTGAACAGGTGTTCTGTTCTCATGGGTGTAGGCACTCCTGGAGACATTCGTCCAGCTCTAGCTGCAGGCAGGAATCAAATGATCATGACCCTGGTTGTTTCTGTATGACCTTGCCCTCCATGGCCAAAGTTGGACTGTGGGAAACACTCTTGGGACTGTACGGTGGGAAGGTGGGTATTCTCCTCTGACTTTTCAGGAAATCCACACTCTTGAGGGTCCAACTCTCACCCCTATTGGATTTGGATACAGGGAACTGTTTTGCCATTCAGTGCAGTCCTCGGTACAGACCAGAACCGTGGGTACAGGTAGCTGACTGTTCCTATATCCCAGTGTCCAGAAGCACTGTTCAATTTCTTTTTGCATCAGGGATGTGGGCTGGGGTGGGCAGATGTGTGAACCTGTCCTGCAGCCTCAAGATTTCCTGCGAATAATTTTTATTGCACAAATTTAAATGTAAATATAACATTCTGGTTCTTGAGGTGATTTTCTGGATATTTAACTGGCAGAGGAAAGGCCTTACTCTCTAGCTAGAGAGCTACCTATACAAATACAGAAACTACTTATGAAAAGGAAGTTTCAGTTCTCTGCACCCAAATCCTGTGGGAGTGAGAGCTAAACCTACAGAGAGGCAGACACGCCTGGGAAACCAGAAGAGACTGCACTCTGAGCACATCCAGATGCCAGAGGAAAACACCAAACGCCATCTGTAACCCTGGTGCACGGAGGCTCCCAGAAAGAGCGGCGCAGATCTTCTCGGTTGCTGCCGCCACAGAGAGGACTTAGGCAGTACCCCACGAGCACACTTGAGCCTCGGAACCTCATGTAGGACCAACTTTTCCCCTGCAAGTCACCTGCTGGTGAACTCAAGACACAGGCCCACAGGAACACTGAAGACGTGTAGAGAGGAAAAACTACACGCCCGAAAGCAGAACACTCTGTCCCCATAACTGGCTGAAAGGAAACAGGAAAACAGGTCTACAGCACTCCTGATGCACAGGCTTATAGGACAGTCTAGCCACTGTCAGAAATAGCAGAACAAAGTAACACTAGAGATAATCTGATGCCGAGAGGCAAGCGCAGGAACCCAAGCAACAGAAACCATCATCGGAGCCCAATTCTCCCATCAAAACAAATATGGAATATCCAAACACACCAGAAAAGCAAGATCTAGTTTCAAAATCATATTTGATCATGATGCTGGAGGACTTCAAGAAAGACGTGAAGAACTCCCTTACAGAGCAAGTAGAAGCCTAAAGAGAGGAATCACAAAAATGCCTGAAAGAATTCCAGGAAAACATAAATAAACAAGTAGAAACCCTTAGAGAGGAGACACAAAAATCCCTGAAAGAATTCCAGGAAAACACAACCAAACAGTTGAAGGAATTACAAATGGAAATAGAAGAAATCAAGAAAGAACACATAGAAACAACCCTGGATATAGAAAACCAAAAGAGGAGACAAGCAGCTGTAGATACAAGCTTCACCAACAGAATACAAGAGATGGAAGAGAGAATCTCAGGAGCAGAAGATTCCCTAGAAATCATTTACTCAACTGTCAAAGTTAATGTAAAGCAGAAAAAGCTACTGGTCCAAAACATACAGGAAATCCAGGACTCAATGAGAAGATCAAACCTAAGGATAATATGTATAGAAGAGAGTGAAGACTCACAGCTCAAAGGACCAGTTAATATCTTCAACAAAATCATAGAAGAAAACTTCCCTAACTTAAAAAAGAGATACCCAAAGGCATACAAGAAGCCTAAGGACTCCATATAGATTGGACCAGAAAAGAAACACCTCCCGTCACATAATAGTCAAAACACCAAACACACAAAATAAAGAAAGAATATTAAAAGCAGTAAAAGAAAAAGGTCAAGTAACATATAAAGGCAGACCTATCCGAATCACACAAGACTTTTCGCCAGAAACTATGAAGGCCAGAAGATCCTGGACAGATGTCATACAGACCCTAAGAGAACACAAGTGCCAGCCCAGGTTACTGTATCCTGCAAAACTCTCAATTAACATAGATGGAGAAACCAAGATATTCCATGACAAAACCAAATTTACACAATATCTTTCTACATATCCAGCACTACAAAGGATAATAAAGGGAAAAGCCCAACATAAGGAGGCAAGCTGTACACTAGAAGAAGCAAGAAACTAATCCTCTTGGCAACAAAACAAAGAGAAGAAAAGCACAAAAACATAACCTCACATAAATATGAATATAAGAGGAAGCAATAATCACTATTCCTTAATATCTCTCAACATCAATGGCCTCAACTCCCCAATAAAAAGACATAGATTAACAAACTGGATACGCAACGAGGACCCTGAATTCTGCTGCCTACAGGAAACACACCTCAGAGACAAAGACAGACATTACCTCAGAGTGAAAGGCTGGAAAACAACTTTCCAAGCAAATGGTCAGAAGAAGCAAGCTGGAGTAGCCATTCTAATATCAAATAAAATCAATTTTCAATAAAAAGTCATCAAAAAAGATAAGGAAGGACACTTCATATTCATCAAAGGAAAAATCCAACAAGATGAACTCTCAATCCTAAATATCTATGCCCCAAATACAAGGGCACCTACATACGTAAAAGAAACCTTACTAAAGCTCAAAACACACATTGCACCTCACACAGTAATAGTGGGAGATTTCAACACCCCACTCTCATCAATGGACAGATTTTGGAAACAGAAATTAAACAGAGATGTAGACAGACTAAGAGAAGTCATGAGCCTAATGGACTTAACGGATATTTATAGAACATTCTATTCTAAAGCAAAAGGATATACCTTCTTCTCAGCTCCTCATTGTACTTTCTCCAAAATTGACCATATAGTTGGTCAAAAAACGGGCCTCAACTCGTACAGAAAGATAGAAATAATCCCATGCGTGCTATCAGACCACCACAGCCTAAAACTGGTCTTCAATAACAATAAGGGAAGAATGCCCACATATACGTGGAAATTGAACAATGCTCTACTCAATGATAACCTAGCCAAGGTAGAAATATAGAAAGAAATTAAAAACTTTTTGGAATTTAATGAAAATGAAGGTACAACATACCCAAACTTTTGGGACACAATGAAAGCTATGCTAAGAGGAAAACTCATAGCGCTGTGAGCCTGCAGAAAGAAACAGGAAAGAGCATATGTCAGCAGCTTGACAGCACACCTAATAGCTCTATAGCAAAAAGAAGCAAATACACCCAGGAGGAGTAGAAGGCAGGAAATAATCAAACTCACAGCTGAAATCAACCAAGTAGAAACAAAAAAAGACCATAGAAAGAATCAACAGAACCAAAAGATGGTTCTTTGAGAAAATCAACAAGATAAATAAACCCTAAGCCAGACTAACGAGAAGACCCATAGAGTGTGTCCAAATTAAAACAATTAGAAATAAAAAGGGATACATACCTACAGATTCAGAGAAAAATTAAAAAATATCATCATATCTTACTATAAAAGCCTATATTCAACAAAACTAGAAAATCTACAGGAAATGGACAATTTCCTAGCAAATACCAGGTACCAAAGTTAAATCAGGAACAGATAAACCAGTTAAACAACGCCATAACTCCTAAGGAAATAGAAGCAGTCATTAAAGGTCTCCCAACCAAAAAGAGTCCAGGTCCAGACGATTTTAGTGCAGAATTCTATCAAACCTTCATAGAGGACCTCATACCAATATTATCCAAACTAATCCACAAAATTGAAACAGATGGATCACTCCCGAATTCCTTCTATGAAGCCACAATTACTCTTATACCGAAACCACACAAAAACCCAACAAAGAAAGAGAACTTCAGACCAATTTCCCTTATGAATATCAGTGCTAAAATACTCAATAAAATTCTGGCAAACCGAATCCAAGAGCACATCAAAACAATAATCTACCATGATCAGGTAGGCTTCATCCCAGGCATGCAGGGATGGTTTAATATACAGATAACCACCAACGTGATCCATTATATAAACAAATTGAAAGAACAAAACCATATGATCATTTCATTAGATGCTGAGAAAGCATTTGACAAAATTCAACACCACTTCATGATAAAAGTACTGGAAAGAATAGGAATTCAAGGCCCATACCTAAACATAGTAAAAGCCATAAAAAGCCAACCAGTTGCTAATATTAAACTAAATGGAGAGAAAATTGAAGCAATCCCACTAAAATCAGGGACTAGACAAGGCTGCCCCCTCTCTCCCTACTTATTCAATATAGTTCTTGAAGTTCTAGCCAGAGCAATCAGACAATAAAAGGAGGTCAACGGGATACAGATCAGAAAAGAAGAAGTCAAAATATCACTATTTGCAGATGATATGATAGTTTATTTAAGTGATCCCAATAGTTCCAGCAGAGAACTACTAAAGCTGATAAACAACTTCAGCAAATTGGCTGGGTATAAAATTAACTCTAATAAATCAGTAGCCTTCCTCTACACAAAAGAGAAACAAGGCGAGAAAGAAATTAGGGAAACGACACCCTTCATAATAGACCCAAATAATATAAAGTACCTCGGTGTGACTTTAACCAAGCAAGTAAAAGATCTGTACAATAAGAACTTCAAGACACTGAAGAAAGAAATTGAAGAAAACCTCAGAAGATGGAAAAATCTCCAATGCTCATGGATTGCAGGATTAATATGGTAAAAATGGCCATTTTGCCAAAAGCGATCTACAGATTCAATGCAATCCCGATCAAAATACCAATCCAATTCTTCAAAGAGTTAGACAGAACAATTTGCAAATTCATCTGGAATAACAAAAAACACAGCATAGCTAAAACTATCCTCAACAATAAAAGGAGTTCAGGGGGAATCACTATCCCTGAAGTCAAGCAGTATTACAGAGCAATAGTGATTAAAAACTGCATGGTATTGGTACAGAGACAGAAAGATAGACCAATGGAATAAAATTGAAGACCCAGAAATGAACCCACAAACCTATGGTCACTTGATTTTTTACAAAGGAGCCAAAACCATCCAATGGAAAAAAGATCGCATTTTCAGCAAATGTTGCTGGTTCAACTGGAGGTCAACATGTAGAAGAATGCAGATTGATCCATGTTTATCACCCTGTAGAAAGCTTAAGTCCAAGTGGATCAACGACCTCCACATTAAACCTGATACGCTCAAACTAATAGAAGAAAAACTAGGGAAGCATCTGGAACACATGGGCACTGGAAAAAATTTCCTGAACAAAACACCAATGGCTTATGCTATAAGATCAAGAATGGACAAATGGGATCTCATAAAACGGCAAAGCTTCTGTAAGGCAAAGGACACTGTGGTTAGGACAAATCGGCAACCAACAGATTGGGAAAAGATCTTTACCAATCCTACAACAGATAGAGGCCTTATATCCAAAATATACAAAGAACTCAAGAAGTTAGACCGCAGGGAGACAAATAACCCTATTAAAAAATGTGGTCAGAGCTAAACAAAGAATTCACAGCTGAGGAATGCCGAATGGCTGAGAAACACCTAAAGAAATGTTCAACATCTTTAGTCATAAGGGAAATGCAAATCAAAACAACCCTGAGATTTCACTTCACATCAGTGAGAATAGCTAAGATCAAAAACTCAGGTGACAGCAGATGCTGGCGAGGATGCGGAGAAAGAGAAACACTCCTCCATTGTTGGTGGGATTGCAGACTGGTACAACCATTCTGGAAATCAATCTGGAGGTTCCTCAGAAAATTGGACATTGAACTGCCTGAGGATCCAGCTATACCTCTCTTGGGCATATACCCAAAAGATGCCCCAACATATAAAAAAGACACGTGCTCTACTATGTTCATCGCAGCCTTATTTATAATAGCCAGAAGCTGGAAAGAACCCAGATGCCCTTCAACAGAGGAATGGATACAGAAAATGTGGTACATCTACACAATGGAATATTACTCAGCTATCAAAAACAACGGCTTTATGAAATTCGTAGGCAAATGGTTGGAACTGGAAAATATCATCCTGAGTGAGCTAACCCAATCACAGAAAGACATACATGGTATGCACTCACTGATAAGTGGCTAATATCCCAAATGCTTGAATTACCCTAGATGCCTAGAACAAATGAAACTCAAGACAGATGATCAAAATGTGAATGCTTCACTACTTCTCTAAAAGGGGAACAAGAATACCCTTGGCAGGGAAGAGAGAGGCAAAGATTAAAACAGAGACTGAAGGAACTCCCATTCAGAGCCTGCCCCACATGTGTCCCATACATATACAGACACCCAATTAGACAAGATGGATGAAGCAAAGAAGTGCAGACCGACAGGAGCCTGATGTACATCGCTCCTGAGAGACACAGCCAGAATACAGCAAATACAGGTGAATGCCTGCAGCAAACCACTGATCTGAGAATAGGACCCCCGTAGAAGGAATCAGAGAAAGAACTGGAAGAGCTTGAAGGGGCTCGAGACCCCATATGTACAACAATGCCAAGCAACCAGAGCTTCCAGGGACTAAGCCACTACCTAAAGACTATACATGCACTGACCCTGGACTCTGACCTCTTAGGTAGCAATGAATATCCTAGTAAGAGCACCAGTGGAAGGGAAAGCCCTGGGTCCTCCTAAGACTGAACCCCCTGTGAACTAGACTGTTTGGGGGAGTGTGGCAATGGGGGGAGGGTTGGTAGGGGAATACCCATAAGGAAGGGGAGGGGGGAGGGGGATGTTTGCCCGGAAACCAAAGAATTATTATTAAGTATTAAATAAATAAAAAAAATTGAAAAAAATGGGTCACAATGTATAAAGACCTTTCCATGCTGCTATGCAAATGGAATATTTTGATAATGTGACAGGTTTATAACTATTTCATCTTAGCTTCTCAGTAGTCTGTACTTTATGCCTCTGAACAATAAATATGTTGCCCTATTATACACACAGAAAAAAAGAAAAGGAAGTTTCTTTAAAAATATTTCAAATTATAAAAGTATTCATTTTTTGTGTTAGCTGTGGGAAGGTTGTTTATTTGTTTTTGTTAATTTGTTTGTTTTAATTGAAAATTGAGAAATATTTACAATACATCAAAATAAGTGTGAAATCCATCACAGTAGAATCCTCTGCATTCTAGTAATTTTCCTACAAGAGCAAAGTCCACTGAGAGGTCAACTATGTACAACAAACATACTGCTTAATAATTGTCAGAGCTTTAAGTCTGTCTCATGTTCTCTACACTTAGATTTTTATAACTTTTGCATGAATGGGTGCAGATCTAATGTAATAGATCTAATAAGCTAGTATACGTGATTATGTCTCCTGCCCCCATGAGAAAGTACGTATTGTTTTGCTCTTTTGTTGTTGATGTTTGGGGAGCTATCTTTTTCATTATCCCCAATAGAAAATTAATCTAGTGATGAATTATTGAATAGAAACGAAAATTATGTATGATGATGAGAAGTTCCCCAAAACAGAGTGTACACAAAGTTAAATCTGAAATGTGTGTTGGTAGACATGCACACATGCTCTTGACTCATGTAGCTGACAAGCATTCAACTCCAGATCAACTTAAGTGATTTGGGAAATTAACTTATTTCACATAGAAACAATCCAATGGGGAATATATTTTTTCTCAGTCGCTTCTTTAAGTGATCTAATGGTGAAATGGAATGTAAACAAATACTGTTACCCTGCATTTTTGTTTATACTAACATTTTAATTCATGTACAATCTCAATGTGCTCTTTCTCTATTTTGTTTCTCTGTGTCTGTGTTTTGCATGAATATGTAGGCACACATGTGTATGTGGCATACATGTGAGTGCATGTGCATGTGTATGTGTGTGTGTGTGTGTGTGTCTTATATGGTATTTGTAAACATAGGTAACATGTGTATATATAATTTGGATATACTGAAACTCACGTTTGATTTGTGGATCAACCATGTGACTGATCTACTCACAAATCTCTGAAATCCCATTATATCAAGTGAATAGAGAGAGAAGCTATTAGGCAGGTGGTATCTCCTATTCTACCTTTGTAAGGAGAAAGTATTTTTTGGCAAGAAAAGCCAAACTTCAGCAAAGACATACACACCCCAAAAAAACAGGTAAGGTTATGTCATTTGAAGAGAAAAGATATCAACTGGGAGAAAAATGAGTTTGACACATCTTCAATGCTTGAGAGACATGAGATTGAACTTCAGAAGATATAATGGGATGGGACCGACAGAATCTCTAAGGAGCCAAAATAAGCTAAACACTGGAAATTCTCATTACATGAGAGCTCACGGATTGGTAAGTATGGTAAAAATAATGATAAGAACTTTGCAGACCATATTCAATATCCATATAAGGCTACAATTTGAACAAGGTGAAATGTAGTCACCACTACAGTGCTAACAACTACTTTATCAGTTACAGTGTGAAATACAGAATTTAACTGTAGACAGAAGAGAAGGATGATATCTGAAAACAGACAAGGCTGTGCTGGAACTGAACAGTTTTCCATGTAAGTAACCAAGCAAGAATACAGCAGCTGCCTGATGCAAAAGTGAGCAAAGAGGAATGAACTGCATAGATACTATGTGTACAGAAATACAGGCAATTTGGTAGAATTTTAAGATGTTGAGATGAAAGAATAGGAAGAAATTTCTATCAAGCAAGGCACCATGTCTTGCTCTTACAATACCCACATTTAAGAGACCGAGGGAGAGGAATTAGGAATTTCAGGTTAGCCTGGAATACATATCAAGACACCACCTCTTTTTTCTCTTTTTTTAAATTTAAATCAATAGTCTGATTGATAGAATATCATCAACAATATTAAGAAAACAGAAATTTAAAGCCTACGCAATCATACTCTCTCTAAGAAAACATGTTCTATAAAGAGACTGGAGGGGTTGGGGATTTAGCTCAGTGGTAGAGCGCTTGCCTAGGAAGCACAAGGCCCTGGGTTCGGTCCCCAGCTCCGAAAAAAAAAGAACCAAAAAAAAAAGAGACTGGAACTATTAAGTTACAGATAACAGCTGTCATATTGAACGATGCATCATGAAGAATTATGGTGTTGTTTGGTTGATCCTTCTTCTCTTTCATGGCTCATTTTACACTTCTTAAGATTTGTTTCTGTCCACATCATTATTGTGCAGACATCTAGATGTTCACTGCCTTTAAATTTATGTATGTAAACCAGTAATTATTTATTTATCCAATGATTATTTGATTTTAATTCATCTTCAAAAATGATGAGTCTTGAGGAAATGATAACTTTATTGTGTGGGTTTGAATATTCATAATGGCAAACAGAGAAAAATCTGGACCCAACACACACACACACACACACACACACACACACACACACACACACACACACACACAGGGTGGTTGGAGAGACTATACCTGTGGCATCAGGAAAGCATAGAGATGAGTGGGTGGATCAGTTTTTCTGTATAACATTGATAACTAGTTAATGATAAGAATGTGTAAAAATCGAGATACACTCAAGGTTTTCTTGTCCTTCGTTTGAATGATAGCTTATACAGCCTGTGAAACTGAACTTAAACCGAAGGTAAATCTTCCGCCTGAGCATCATTAGTCCAGAACTACATGTTTCCAAATTCTTTTGTAAATATTTGGACACTTGGCTCAATGCTTAGCACACTTTGAAAAATCCCCTGGTGTTAAGAAAGTATAAGATATGAAATTATGTGAGAAAAAAATCTTTTCTAAGCTTTGATTTTTGTAACTGCAGACTGACTTTGACTCTGAAGTAACTGAGGCTTTAAAATACTAAAAAATTAATATCTCTCATCTACAATAATCCTAAAAATTGCTTACTGATCTGTGTTTCTGGAGATGAGTGTCAATTATGTCAATTGCTCTTTGTGGCAGGAGAAGGGCTTGACTGTCAAATGCTTTGCAAATGCCAAGTTCTCTGAGGTCCCTGGAGAATGCTTCCTTCTGTTCACCCACATTCTTCTCTCATTGCCTTAGCTATCTTCACCAGTCCATCTCTACACACCCCCATGTACTTCTTTCTGGTGAACTTATGTATCCTGGAAATTGGTTACATGGGCTTTGTCACACCTAAGGTGTGGAGAGCCTTGTACTTACGGCTCTCTCAGGAGGGATGTACCACACAGATGTTTTTCTTCACACTTTTTGGTATAACTGAGTGATGCATATTGGCACCCATGCCTTTGCCCAGCGTATGGCCCAGCTTCACTATGCAACCCATAGAGTCGTGGTCTGTGTGTCCATTTGGCAATTATTTCATGGAGAATGGGATGCCCTGTAGGTTTGGGACAAAACTACTTGAGGCCCAAATCTAATCACCCATCAGGAGTTGATAATCTCTTGGCCTATACAGCAGTGACATTCATGCTGAACACCATCATCTAAAGCCTAAATAAACAAGAAGTCAAGGCTGCATTGAGAAAAACTCTGGGTCTGAAGAAAGTTGTGATAACAAATAGGTAATTGAGGATCACAAAGTGCTTTTTCAAAAAGGTGCATAGTCTGTGAAAGAAAGAAAACAAAACCACTGTGCTCTTTCTGGCTGTCTTGAAACAAACTTTTAGAAACATAACTTTGTTTTAGAGTGTTCTCTACATTCACCACCATTCTTAATTGCAAACAGTGGTAAAATACGATTACTATTAAATAAGTTTAGTAGATTAGTCCAGTACTTAAATATATTGATCTGGGCAGAGTTTAAACCACATGCTAATGTCTCAGGGTCCTTGAAAGTTCTCTGTATCCTTTCTTAGCTATTTGGAGATCTTACAAGAAATACTTCCAAGTGATCTCAGCTCATTTTGCTACAATTCCATTTTCCTAAGTACATGTAAATTCATTTCACTGGACTGGAATTCCTAAGTAGTTCTCAGGGGAGTGAATTGTTAGACTCTGCTTTGTGTACCATTTGGTCAGTCCACATGTCAGATTTGGGCACCCAGCGCCTATGATTTTGGAACAGGAGTAATCATTCTTCCCTTTTATGATTTCTAACAGGGTGTTGGAAAAGAATTTCAGCCAGGTGATTCTCAAAATCAACATCATAGTTTCAGATAAACACAAACACACACACACACACACACACACACACACACATCTGCATGCATGCACACATTATAAAGGAAAATAAGTGAGTTTACAAGTGACAGAAGACTAATATAAAAGGTCAGCTAGTGTTAGAAAATTAGATACTGGTTGTTATTCCCCAATAAAATAAAATTAGAATCTTGGGTCTTTATGTGTATAATGAAAGAAAAATAGAATTCCATTTTGGTGTGCAGACAATATGGAAGATTTTAAAATATAAATTACAGTGATACTAAAACTAGAGTATTGTTTGAGTCATGAGTCACCCAAACATTAAGACAATGATTATATTTTCCTCAGAAGTCTTGTTTTGAGTCTACTTAGAGGTAGGAAGGACCATTAAGGCCAAAGTTTTGGAAAAAAAAAATGACCGAGAAACTGAAAACAAAGCCTAAAATTTTGAAGAGACACACAGTCTTTTCATAGTATTTAAGTAATTCTTCTAAAACTTCTATTACTTTAAAAGGAAATCCAATAAAAAATACATTAAAATATTTTTTAACTATCAAAGGAAAATAATTTAAAATAATTTCATTGCTCCCTAATGGGGCGATATTAAGATGCCAGGTGTCCACCTAGTGCTGAACTGAGACAAAAAAAGCAGGAAACAATTTTTGGTATCTGCATCAAGTACATACAATCTCAACCTAAAAAAGAAAAAAAACGCTAGGCAAATCCAAAATCAGAGACATTCTACCAAAGTAATTATTTCTCTTCAAAGGTCTGGTCATAGAAGATAAAAATAGTATTGAATTATCACAGAATAGAATAACGTACAGTATGTAACAATTGAATGTCAATGGATTTCTTGATTGGATATGGGCATAGAATATAGAAAGTGTACAGTAGTACAAACATTGCTTTTATGATTTGGTCAACCTACTGTGGTACTTGTAATATGTTTTTTTTCAATTATCTAATTTTTGAGAATTAGTTATTAGATGGATTATGTAATATAAAATTCAGGAGTGGGGTACGATACAAAAGAGTATTGTTTCCTATCAATTAAATCTGATTTTTTTCTGTATATTTTGACTTCTGCTTTTTTGTATTTATTCATTTTATTAATTTCTTTATGTCTCAAATGCTGCCCTCCTTCCTATTTTCCCCCTCAGAGTACCTTACCTCAACCCCCATCCCTTTCACATTTCTTCTTTTAAAAATACAAAACAACAGTAACTAAGGCATGTTTACTCCCTGAATAGCCATTCATTTGAACATGTATTAGAAAGTCTACAACATTGATAGTGCAGATATCAGAAATAGTTCCTAAAATGATCTTCAAAAATTACATATTCTCCAGTTATCAGCTATCAGCTATCAGGTATCAGCTTGACAAAACTGGAAGAATTCCAGAACATGAATATCCTTGTTCATATATACATAGAGAAAAATGATCAGACAGCAAGAAAAACAGATAGCAGCATTCCTGGATTCAACAGAAGAGGACCTCAGTTCCTGTAATATATTCTGCATGAGTTTAGAGAGTCTATGAGCTAATACCTGAAAATAAACACCTAAAATATCCAACAAAAACTAACCACAAACTGTAAACTTTATAAAAGTTAAACAAATATGTGGAAAGTATAATTTTTCAGCTATGTATGAGTATACTAAGGTATATTATATGTATATTAATAAAATTTAAATTTTATTACTGCAAATTTTTATTACAATTTTTTTAAATAAATAGATTTAAAGTGACTCAGGTGATTGCTAACTTTTTCTGGCTTTGATTATTATGGATCAATACAATGTTTATTTGACTGTGATTATCACTTTGAATATTCACGTAAATCAAATGATTTCAACAAGGAACAGCTTAGTACTTTTTGTTGTACTTATGTAAGTGTATTACCTGCTTGTCTACATGTGAGACATATGCATGCCTTCTGCCCAGGAGGTTGAATAGCATGTGAGATTCCGTGATGCTGAAATTACAGCCACCTGTAAGCTGTAACATGGGAGCTGGGGATTGGCCCTGGGTCCTCTGCAAGTACAGATAGTGCTATTAATCACCGAATCATTTCTTCATATTCAGCAAACGCCATTTTTTTTGTAAATATAGTGCCTAAGCTGCCTGTCTTCTGCATAGACCACTGTTGTCTCAAATGTGATAATTTAATATTAAATTCACAGAATTGCTTCTTACCTTCATATATATATATATATATATATATATATATATATATATATATATATTCTCACACAGACAACACATTCACACACACACACACACACAACTGCATCCTTCCTTCAAGTAGACCTAGTTATTTATATAGTTATTTGTTTATTTATGCACTTTACATACTGCACTCTGGCCCCCTCTAGTTCACACTTCTCACAATCTTTCTCCCAGCCCTTTCTCCTCTAAGGAGTTTCAGACCCCACAGGGTTATTCTTTCATGATGCATGTCCAGTCTCTGTGATGCTAGTCACATCCTCTGCCACTGAGTCCAGACACATCAGTCTAGATGGATAGGGGTGGGGAGGTTGAGGTCATATACAGAAACAGGCCTAGAGCTGGGGTAAGAATGTTGCCCATGAATCAATGGGTTTTTCCTTACTTGAGACTCACAGCCTCAGTGATATCCACCTGAAGAGCCCTCCTCCTGTAGCCAGAGAGCAACCAAAATGGAGTGATAGAGACACTAACTTTTGACCCAAAATGTATTCTGACCACAGGAAATGCAGGGTCCGTGCATAGAGCAGAGTGTGAGGAATGGTCATCCAATGGTTAGTACAGATTGAGAAGTCCCCCATGGATCAGCACCGATCCTTGACACTATTAATGACACTCTGCTATGCTTGCAGACAGGAGTCTAGTCTCAGAGACTCCACAAATCTGCTCACTCAGACAGATGCAAAAACCCATTAGTCAAACCACAGTTGGAGCTTGGGGATAATGATGGAAGAATAGAATGAAAAGGATTATGGCCTCTAAGGACATAGGCACTCCACAGTCTTTGTCTTCATGCGGATACCTAACAACTAGAATTGGAATTTCCCAAAACATATTGTCTGTTGATGGGATATCTGTTTCTTTAAAATTCATTTATTTACTTACTCACTTTACATCCAAAAATCGGTGCTCCGTCTTCATGGGATGGCAAACTCATTTTCGATGGCACCTGTAAAAAGACAAAGCTACACACTTGCTACCTATGTCCTGGGGGCTCAGGTTCTGTCCACTTTCACTCTCTGATTGGTGGTTCAGTCTTTGGCAGATCACAAGAATCACTGTGAGTTGACTCTATTGTTCTTCCTGTGGAGTCCCTCATATCATCTGGGCCTAAATTCTTCACCTGTTTTTCTTTGTTTTTTTTTTAAGATTCCCCAAGCTCCAGCTAGTGTTTGGTCATGAATCTTTACACTTGTTTCTCTCAGCTGTTGGGTGGAGTCACTCAGAGGACAGTTATGCTAGGAATCTGTCTACAATCACGATAGAGTATCTTTAATAGTGTCAGGGATCGGTGCTTGACCACGAGGTAGTTCTCAATCTATGCTAACCATTGGTTGGACATTCCTTCCATGTCTGTTGTATCTATATTTGTCTCAGAAGATCTTGTAGGCTGTGTTCATTTTGGTTTGAACGTTGTGTGGGTGTGTTTTCTTCCGTGTCACATCATTGGGAGTCATGCCTGGCTACAGAAATGGCAAATTAAGGTTCTGTATCTCTATTTCTAGAGTCACCCCAATAAACACCCTGGGGATTCGCCTTTTACCATTCTCTGGCAATTTCTAGAGATGTGCACCCCACACTTGTGATTTCCATTCCCTTTTCCCTGCAATCACTATACCTAATTCTTCCAAACTCACTATACTTAATTCCTCCTACATACTCCCTTCTCTACCTCCCCTTCTATTCAGTTTCCTCCCTCCCTCCATCTGCCTCAATATCTATTCTGCTGAATGCATTTTAAAGTCAATATTTAGGAAAAAAACACTAAGTAAGTATAGGAAGTATTCCATAAGTACTTGTGGTGGAAGTTTAGGCAAGACATGAACATATTTAATTTTATAGAGGCCAAAATTACAACATATATTGTTAGAAGAGACACTGTCTACATTATATTCAACATGAAGGAAAACCATTTATATATTCTTTTAAGTTATACAAGAGAATCTATTAAAAGTGTTACACACATCACACAACTTTATTACTTTGAAAACTCTCTTTATTGCAAATATTTACACAATGAAAAGTACAAAGGTTTAAACTCATGTGAGTGTACTTTGTTGTAAAGTTAAAGTTTATATATACGGGTTGATGACAACAGCCATCTCAGATTCACAGGGGATAAATACATCTAGGAGTTCTCTATTACCTTACCTGTCTTCTTTCCTTTATTCCTGATGAAGACTCAACTCATCGGCAGCCCCTGCTGTGAGAGATAGATCATAAAATGCCTAACGGTCTACAACCCAGAGTACATCGATACAAAAGATAAAAGACAACATCTCCAAATAGTATATGCAATCGAAACTTTCTTGTAGTTTTTAAAAAAAAATTCAAAGAACAAACCACATCCGAGGTTATAACCACATATTGGAAACGGTAGCTGTAGGAAGCATTCAGGGGATTTTAAACATCTGCACATAAGATCGAAACTGCCTCCGTGAACATGAAGATTTATTCCTTTGGCAAGAAAGTCAGTCTGTCTCTTGACAGTCGTGCAGTCTGTCCTTCACTAGAGTGACGGCCATGCTATATGAATGTGTACAGATAAACACATACCGGTTTTCACATCTTCAAATAATTTCAAGAAGAACCTGAAAGAGAATATATAATGTTCCAGAGAAAAAAAATACAGGAATTTAAATTAGCCAGCATTAATATGTTGTTAAAATTTTCTGCCTACAATATTTTAATAATTTTGACTCTTCCTGCTATGAATGAAAAGATGGTTATGTAATGTCTACCAAGCCCCAAAACCTGTAATATTGTGAAAACTGTCTTATTTCTCCATAACTTGGGTCTTTGGTCACCAACCTTCTCATTGCCTATCTAAATTCTGTTCCTCAAATAGATCAGAAGACTATGTGAGGGTGTCACTCTCATGTAGAAGACCAAGGAACTTTCTGTACTTGCATGTATTTGCTCTTGGGAACATGTAAATGAAACTTTCAGTTTCAAGAACTAAAACATGGCCGTCGAATGGGACACACATGGAAAATAATCTTCCTGCCATCAGTGAACATTAGCACACTGGTAACAGCACAGACAATAAAATAATGTAATAATCCTGGAATAGTAATAATAATAATAATAATAATAATAATAATAATAATAATATGATGATTATTTTAATAATAATAATAATAATGATGATAATAATAATAATAATAATAATAATAATAATAATAATAATAATAATAATAATAGATAATCCCCTCAAGGGATCACAGACTAAGTAAAGTAAATTTTGAGACATGTTTTTCAAGGGTTATTTTACCCATGAAAGCTATTTTCACTAGGACAGACTCCTCATACTTGAAAATCACTCAACCTGTCATGACTTCACAGAGAGATTTGAGAATCAGGGTGGTCTTTTCTTAGGACAGGAGAAAGATTTGCCAACTTTCCAAAAAGAAAAGCAAACCAGACAGTCTGTATGAGGATGGTTAGCTTGTGCATGACTAACACACACACACACACACACACACATACACACACACACACACACACACACATAAACACACATATCCACACACACACAGACACACAGACACACACACATACACACAGACACACCAAGAGAGACACAGACAGACAAACAGACAGATACACACACACAGATACACACACATACACACACATAAACACACATACACACACATACACACACAGAGACATACACACATACAAACACTCACACGCATAAAAATACACACACAGAGACACAACACAGGAACACACATACACACACATAAACACACATACACACACATACACAGAGATAGACACACACAGATGCAAACACACACAAACACTCACACACATAAAAATACACACACACAGACACACAGACAGACACATAGATACACAGACAGACACACAGATACACAGACACACACACAGACAAATAGACACACACACACACACACACAGACATCTCTGATGTATGCTTCTTAGAGTGTCCAGGTGCAAAAGGATGAAGTGGCCTCTGGAACTATTCGGTCAACAGAATCTTGGTCTGCCTGCAAGTGAGTTGGGGGTTGCTCCAAGGTATTCAGTGTCACAACTCTGTTAGAAGGTATTAAGGGACGCGCTGTGTGCATATATTTTACTCAGGTTGAACAAGGGCTACACAAACCTTGAAGAGCGGGAAGGGGTTTTCGGGTGGATTTACATCGATGGAGGCTTAAGGTACCAGAAGGGCTCATTTGCTTGAGCTTTTATAATCTCTGTCCCAGCATCGGTCTGTTATTCAGGGATCTCCATTTGACCTCCTCAGAAACCGACTCCACTGAATGTGCCCCATCCCAAAACCTGAGGTTCCACTTGCTTGATTTCAAAAGATTGAAGGTTCGGACTCTGCGTTCTCTATCAGATTAAATACTCGGGAGGTTGTTCTCTAGACGCCATGAACTAACAAGTGCATCCATTGAGTTTCTGCATTAACCCATATGTCCCCTAATTCTGGCCGGTTCTCTCTGCATAGCGCTATTCCTCCATCTTCCCCACCAACCTTCAGCTCCTGTCTCAGTCGTCCGCACTTCAATCACAGAATCTGTTACAGTTTTCCTTTCAGAGAGATTGATGCTTTCCCTCTCACCGGCCTTCTCCTTTCCTTTGTCCTCTCTCCATTTGTGGATTGTAGATAGAATATGATTTGCCTCACACCTGATACCATCCATAGGTAAACACGCGCCATGTTTGTGTCTCTAGGTCTCAGCTCGCTCTCGGGCTGTTTTTTTTTTGTTTTTGTTTTTGTTTTTGTTTTTGTTTTTGTTTTTTTTTTCTAGTTTCAACTATTTTCCATGAAGCTTCATGATATCATGACCCCATCCCCATGAGGATATGCCCCACTCCCATGATGTCATGCCCCACCTACACGATGTCATGAGCCACACCCATGATGTCACGCCACCATCCCCGTGATGTCATGCCTGTGCCCCTTGCAAGAATGGTTGTATATATTCACCAGGTAACATTCTGAATGCTGCACTGTCACCACACTCCTCCAGGCTCCCACCATTTACAGTCCCTCTTTCTATCCTCTCCCCATCTTCTCTGAGAGAGTGGAGTGCCCTTCTGGGTGCACCCTCTCCCCTGGCACATCAAGTCTTTGCAGGGTTAGATTCATCATCTCCCACCACGTCCTGAAAACGAAGCTCGAGTAGGAGAACAGGATCCAAAGACAGGCGACGGGTTTAGTGAACCCTCGTGAAGACCACTGTGCTCCTCTGCCTCTTTCAGTCCTTTCCTCAGCTCTTTGGTTAGACTCTCTGAGCTCTATCCGATCTTTGGCCGTGCACCTCTGCTTCTGTGTCAGTCGGCTGCTCGGTGGAGCCTTGCAGAGAACAATAATGCTATCCTCCCGTCTGCAAACATGTCAGTGTTTGAGGTTTGCCCGTAGGATAAGTCTCACATCCGGCTACTTATCCTTTGTCCATTCCCTCATTTCTCTTCCATCTCTGTACCTGTGTCTCTTATAGAGAGGGCAATTTCTGTATCAAAATTTTGGGGGTGGCTTTGTGTCCTTATCCTTCCACTTTTGGTCCTCTGTGGCTATGGAAAGTGACCATTTCAGTATTTGTATCCCCACTGCTCCGAGTCTCAACTAAAGTCACCCTCATACACGCTAGGGTAGCCTCACCAATCCTAGATTGCAGGCAAATCTTAGAGATAGCACCCACCCTGGACAGTCACTGATTTCTCTTTATTCTCTTGGCCCTCTGTCCCTCTTGCTCGTCTCTCTCAAGAAATGATTCTCAAACCCCATTTCCCGTCCCATCCCCTCAGCCACCCATTCCTTTCCTTCCATCTGCCTCCTCTCATTATTTTATTCCTCCTTCTGAGTGAAATTCAATAATTTTTCTTGGGTCTTTCTTCTTGTTTAGCCTCTTTGGTTCCTTAGATCTTAGTGTTTGAATTCTGTACTTTATGGCTAATACCCTCTTTTAAGTGAGTATGTACATGTTATTTTGGGACTCAGTTACCTCATTCAGAACAATACTTTCTCATTCCATCTACTCCACCGCATCTTCACAATGTCCTTATTTTTCATAACTGTGTAGTATTCCATAGTGTAAATGAACCACATTTTCTGTAGCCATTCTTTGGTTGAGGGGCTTCTGGGTTATTTCTATTTTCTGCTCATTATGAAGAAAGCAGTTAGAACGTTATGGAGCACATGTCCTTGCGGTATGGCAGAGGTTTTTTCAGATATAAGGCCAGGAGTAGTATAGCTGGGTCTTTAGGAAGAATATTCTCCATTTTCTCAGAATACACTGGATAGATATGCAAAGTCATTATTCGAATTTGATCTTCCCCCAGCAAATGTTATTTGTATCCTGATATTTATCTGCTTCCTCAAAGGAGGTTGCCCCTGACTAGTCCTCTTTCATGGATTAAGGAGATCGCATATGAACCTTCTGTCCCTTTTAACTGTTCTTTAAATGTTAAAGCCTATGACAGTGAGCCAGAGGGGAAAGTTGATACTGGAGTACTGAGGGTGTGGTTAGGTAGAGAGTCAGAAGAGGGTCAGAGAGGTATAGTTTATTACTATATAATAATTTAATATACTAACATAATATATTAGTATCAATTATATTTTATTATGATATAAATATATAATAATATAATGTATTAATAAAATATGACTATATTATTTATTTTAATAATAATATTCTTTAATATGTTAATATAGTATATTATTAATTATATTATTATAATGATTGTACATATCACTTTAATATATTAATTTATTATAATAATATTTTATATATGTGTATAAATATATATATATGCATTTATATACAATATAAATATATATGTGTATATATATATACTGCATGGTATGCAACATCCACAAAGTTAACTCCAGGTGGAGCTCGCACGTTAATGTGAAATGCTGAGGGCAGAATATTTTTTTTTCAGTTCAGTTTGCTTATATAGTGGATCACTTTGATGGGTTTTCATAGATTGATCCACTCCTGCAGCCTCAGGAGGTAGCCTACATGATGGCACTGAATGGCGGTTTTGATATGCCCTTGGATTTTATTTTCGAGCATTTTACCTAGTATTTTTTCCACCAATGTTGGTAAGGGAAATTCTTCTGAAATTCTTTGTTGTGTCGTTTGTGATTTATGTGTCAGGGCGACACTGGTGTCATGGAATCATTTTGGCGTTTTCCTCCTGTTTCTGTTTTTTTGGTGTAGGTTGAGAATTCTTTGAAAACCTGGTAGGAGTCTGCAATCAAACAATCTGGCCCTTGGGCTCTTTCAGTAGGGAAACTTAATTACTGTTTGTGTCTCATTAGGTGTTGTAGAGCTATTTACAGAGTTTATCTTACCTAAATTTACCTGTGGTCAGTGCAATCAGTCTACACAATCATCCACTTTAAAGTGAGAACTAATGATTATGTGACTTTCATCATTGTACATTGATACGGCTCCCTGTTCATTTCTGAATTTGTTATTTGGATGCTCTCTCCTCCTATTACATTATCTGTCTGAGGATTTGTCTGTCGGATTGATGTTCCCAAGGAACCAGCTCTTGTTTTTTTTTTTTTTTTTTTTTTTTTTTTTTTTTTTTTTTTGTTTTTTTGTTTTTTTTTTTTTTGATCTTTGTATTCTTTTTGTTTCTGATGGATCACTCTCACCCTGAGTCTGATCATTTCTTGCTGTCTCCTCCTTTAATATGTATTTGCTTCTTTTTATTTTAGAGATCTAGGGTGTGCTGGGAAGTTGCTAGTGTGGGGTCTCTCCGGTTTCTTTATAAAAGCACACTGTGCTGCATATGCAGGTAAGTTTGGAGAAGTTGTGCCTTCATTTTCATTAAATTCTAGGAGCACTTTTTGTTTTTCATCTCTTCCCTGAACTGGTGGATCTTAAGTTGCCAGCTATTGAATTTCAATGAGTTTATACACTTTTTCTTATTGTTGAAGTCCAGTTTTAATCCATGGTGATCTGAGAAGATCCAATGGTTAGTGCAGTATTTCTGTATCCACTGTGGCTTCTTTAGAGTGGGAGAACATGTTCATTTTAGGATAAGGTTCCATGAGGTACTGAAAAGAGAGTGTGTACTTTTGTGTTTGTGTGAACTATTCTGTAGATATCAGTGAGGTCAATTTTATTGAACCCCGTGTTTGTTAAATCATTTATTTATTTATTTATTTTTTAATTTCTGTCTCAATGGCTTGCCTTTGGTGAGATGGGACATTGATGTCACCCACTATTAATGTGTGAGGTTCGATGTGATATTTACGCTTTAGCAATATTTCTCTCACCAATATTTCTGCTTTTTGTCTTTGGCCTATAGACATCCAGAATTGAGATGTCATTTTGGTGGATTTTTCCTCTGATGCATATGAAGTATCCTTCCCCGTCTCTTTTGATTACTTTTGGTAGAAAGTCTGATTTGCTGGATTTTAGAATGGCTACACCATATTGTTTCTTGTGTCCATTAGGTTGGAAAACTTTTCCAACCCCTTGGTCTGAGGTTGTGTCTATCTTGGTTGCTGGATTGTGTTTCTTGAGTGCAACAGAAGGATAGATCCTGATTTTACATCCATTGTGTTAGCCTGTGTCCTTTTACTGTTGAGTAGAGGACATTAATGCTTAAAGGTATTAATGAGATGTTGCGGGAGCAGGGTTTTTTTTTTTTTTTCTTGCATGTTTTTTGGTTTTTGTGTTTTCGATTAGGATGTTTGAGTATGTATGTGAGTATTACATCTGTTCAGTAGGGTGCATGATTTTTTTTGTTTGTATTTTTTTGTTTTTGTTTTTTTGGGGAGCTATTGGAGTATGCATGTGAATGTGAGATCCTTTCTGTAGGTTATGCTTTGTAATTATTAATTTCTAGGGGGAGGCAGAGATGTTTCAATTTCTGAAAATCCATCAATATAATTCACTATATAATGAAACTGAAAGAGAAAAATCACATGATAATCTCATTAGATATTTAAAAAGCTTGCAAAAATATTCCAACCCACCTTCATGTTAAAAGGGTGAGAGCAATCAGGGATACGAGTCCTATGCAGAAACATAATAGAGGCAATGGACAGCAGGCCGGTACCCAGCATCAACCTAAAGGAAAGAAATGTAAAGCAATTCCATTAAAGTCAAGGACAATGTAAGGCTGCACACTCTCCCTAATTAGTATTGTATTTGAAATTATATCTAGGGTAAAAGCATAGTTCAAATTTGGTTCTGAAATGGAGTATTGCCAAGGCCTGTGAAGGAGGAATGGCACAGAGCTTTAGAAATCCTGGGGTATGGCCCACTCTTCAACACAGTCTCGTTGGACCTTGGTGAGTCATGAACCCCACGAGGATTTCAGGCAGAGTGGTGCTCAGTTATTGCACTCATTCTCTCTTAATCTAAGAACTGCATGAAAATCCTCATGGAACTTTCTACCACTCAGAGGGCAGTGCCATTGGCATTTGCAATAAGAGTGATACAGGTCTTTTAGCAATTGCCTCTGGGGTATATCATTGCTTCTATCATTGCCCGAGGAAATGTAGAATGATTAGCGAGGACCACAACCCATTAAAAGCACTTGGAAAAATAAAATTGTTTGTGAAGCTGGCTAAGATCTTTTCCCTACTGACTCTGATATAAAAAACAATGTATGGAACAATTTGTAGTTCGGAAAGGCTGGGATCTTTTAAGGTCAGGGATCAAGAACAATGGCGGCACAGGCTAATGGTATGACTGTCACAAATGCTGGACTGTTGATGACTGCTTTCTGAACCAGGTTTACCCTCAGCTTCCTGATAGGATTTAATAAGGTTTGCCAATCACAGATGTGCATTCTGATCATTTAAAGCAGGTATAACATTTTTATACAGATGTTTAGATTTCTGTTTCTAAAAGATTCTTACAAGTATCCTTTTAAGGATAAATAATACAATACTTTACCATTTCTCTGTGAATTCAAATTGCTTACTTATGAAGTTACGTTGACCTTGGGAGCAATTTGTTTTCTTTAGGTGTACTATATAATGTTTGTTCTAATACAGTACTGGGTATCACTTTTTTCATCACTAAGCAAGAGAAGAAAACTAGAATATGATCACATTTGTAATACAATATTCAATAAATTAAAGGTCTATAGGGAAAATACTGCCCGTTGCTAAACAGAGAATACCTAGAAAATTGAACTGTATGTCACAGGAATAATCCTGGGAGTATAAATATTATCTAGAAGAATCAACTCCACTCCATCTTCCTAAATCTTTTCTACCCGTGACGTGCCCCTGACTAACTTTCACCATTCAGAGCATTTAACCACTAATGAAGAAAAGATAAGTATCTAACTTTATAGAGAGATGGAGTACGTAAATGTTTCCACTGTGACACAAGAGACTCTCCTGGAAAAGGCACTCTTGAAACTGGTCAATGTAAGGAAAGCTGTTCAGCATGTAGGCCATGGGCGTTCTAAGAGACATTATCATTAGGCCCTCTCTGAAAAATCTCTTGTAACCTAGAGAGCCCTAGCTCCTTTTGTGAGGTCACAAGTGTTGTCCTGATAGCATCTGCCTCTCAGATATTTCTTCAGTACCCCTAGAGCTTACTAATTGGCCTTTAATTCAGAATAAACAGACATTTTTGAAGGGAGAACAAAGAGGATGAAGAAATCAGAGATGTGCAAAGAAAGCTTCCCTTCTGTTTTGGTATCAAAAAGGAAGAATTACCTGGTCCATTTGAGAGCTCAGTGAGTCCGGGGTAGGTGTTTAGTGGGTTCCCTGAAGAGACAGCCTTCATCTCAGCTTTCCACATATGGGAATGAGGACATGGGAACCTCTCAAACTCATCTGGACTTACCTGTTCTTATGGTTCCTGGAAGTCATATAGTTTATATCATTCATTTCTTTATTCCAAAAGCCAAGGGATGGAAAGGGCACAGTTGTTTTCCTGAGAGTGCATGGCCTTTATTCTTTTTGACAAGAAGAAAAGGGACTTAAAGAACACGGGAAGGACAAGTTTTGTAACCCTAGCTCTGTGTAAACTCCTCCATGCTTTAGATTCCTATAGTGCAGTTTGTGCCTGACCCTGATATCTGGGATAGAGAAGAGCTTCTATTTGAAACATCATCATCTCAGTCCTTCAACTATTATTTCTATGACTGTCATTACCTGATAGTGACTCATTAGATTTCTGAGTCAATAGCTGTAATTAGCTGGTAGTTTTCTTTTCTTTTATTTCTTATATCTTTTATTTTTTACAAATTTTATTTCTTTTTTTAAAATGTATATTTATATATTTATATTTAAAATACTGTTTCCTTTTAGAATTTCCTCCCGTAAGATCCCTAACAGGTCCCTCTCCACTTCTTCTATAAACCATCCCATTACTGTCCCTTCACATTCCCTTTAAATGCAAGTCAAACCAAGGGAGGACCAAGGGCTTAACCTTCCTTTGGTGCCCAACAAGGCCATCCTCTACTACAAATGCAGTTGGAGCCTTAGGTCTTTCCATTTTCCACCTTTGAATATTGGTCTTGTACCAGAAAGATCTGGTTCATTGGCATTTTTGTTCTTATGGGTTGAAAGCCTTTTCAGCTCTTATTATCCTTTCTCAGAATCTACCAACTGGAACTCCATTTCCAGTTTACTGGTTTGCCATTGACATTCACTTTTGTATTTGACATGCTCTAGCTTTGTCTCTCAGGAAATATCTATATCTGTTTCCTGGCAGAATGCATTTCTTAGCTTCATCAATGTTATCCAGTTTTGGTGGTTGAATATATATATATATATATATATATATATATATATATATATATATATATATATATATACTTTAGGTGCTTCCTACACCTATTAGGTTAGGTGGAATGATTACATGGATTCTGCACAACTAGGTCAAGAATGTAGAGTTTGCAAATAAGTATATCAAAGAGACTCCCTCCTGTACTTATGAAGGTATTGAGTTGAGGTTTCACTGTTCCTCAAGTCTTTCTTCCCCCTGCCCATGCTCCTGTTTCTTATATATGACATTAAGGAAGAATCATGGCAACACATCTAAAACCTTCAAGTCTGGCCATGGGAACACAGGAAGTAGATAGTGTAGTACAGATATCAAATGTGATTAGAGAAACGAATTGTATACTCCATGTGGTCCTTTGCTTTATTGATGTTGGTAATTTTTGAATAACATAAGGATTTGGGAATTTATAATTGAAGTAGGTACACCATATTTACACTGTTATTCTCAGTCTATAGATGGGCCCACTTTGTTTCCAAAATCATAGCAGAGAATGGAATTTGAAAACAGAATTTTTGAGTACATATTCAGGAATATTTATAATGTCCCCTATGAAGGAATGTACAATAGGAAAGTGAAATACAATATTCATTCAACGAAAGTTGTGTAGGTAAAGTACTGACCTTTATAAAATTAAGAAAACCTAGAAAATTGAACTGTATGTCACAGGAATTGACCTGGGAATAAAAATATTATCCATAAGAATCTCCTCCACTCCAAGTTCCTAAATAATTTCTATCCATGCCAAGCCCCTGACTCATTTTCTCCATTCAGAAGTCACTAGATTTAGAGAGATGGAGAACGAAAGTTTCCACTGTGTCACAGGAGACATACCTAAATTGGCACCCTCAAAACTGGTTAATGTAAGGAAAGCTGTTTAGAGTCAGGCCATGGCAGTTCTCAGTGACAATATCATTAGGCTCTCCCTGAAAAATCTCTTGTATCCTTGAGAGCACTAGCTTCTTCTGTGATGTAATAAGTGTTGTCCTGACTGCAAATGCCTCTCAGATATTACTTCAGTACCTATAGGTTTTACTAATTGGCCTCAAATTCAGGGGAAACAGTCATTAGGGTGGGAGAACAAAGACGATGAAGAAATCAGAGATGGGGAGAACGAAGCTGGTCTTCTGTCTTGGTATAAAAGAAGGAAGAAATACATCATCCCTGAGAAATCTCACTGAAGCCTTGGTAGGAGTGGACTATGTAAGTTGAAGAGATAGAATTGATCTGATCCTTCCACACATGGGATCAGGAGCTGGGAGCCTCTCAGAAGAATCTGGACTTCCCTGCTTCTAATGGTTCCTGGAAGTCAGAGAGTTTATATCATTAATTTCTTTCTCCCAAAAGCCAGGTGTTTGGAAGGACACTGTTCTTTTCCTTAGAGCTCATGGATTTTTGTTCTTATTGCCCAGAAGAAAATGGTCCTAAGGAAGAAGTGAAAAATAAGTATACTTTCCTCAGCTCAGAGTAAACTCCTCAATTATTTGGATACTTATAGAGCAGTAAGTGTCTGATACTGGTATTTGGGAGAGAGAAGTGTTCCAAATTTGATCTTCATCATCTCAGTCTTTCCACTAGTATTATTCTGACTATAAATCCCTGACAGGAACCCTTTGGATTACTGACTCAATAGGTCTGATTAGCTGCTAATTATCTTTTGTCTTTTTTTTTCCTTTTTTTTTTTAGCAAATTTTATACCTTTTTTTTTTTTTTGGTTCTTTTTTTCGGAGCTGGGGACCGAACCCAGGGCCTTGCGCTTCCTAGGTAAGCGCTTTACCACTGAGCTAAATCCCCAGCCCCGTATATACCTTTTTTTTAATTGGATATTTCTATATTTACATTTCAAATGTTATTTCCTTTCCCAGTTTCCTGTACTTAATATTCCTAACTGGTCCCCTTATCCTTATCTATAACCTTTACTGTGCTTTGACATTCCCTTGAACTAGGGAGAAACAAGGGCTACTCCTTCCATTGATGATCAACATCGCCATACTCTGCCACATATGCAGTTGGAGCCACAGGTCTGTACATAAACAGTCATGGAATATTGGTTTAATACCAGAAAGCTCTGGTTAATTGAACTTGTTGTACTTATGGGGGATGAAAGCCCATTCAGCTCTTGTAATCCTTTCTCAACTTCTTCAAACAAGGGGTCTGTATTCAGTTCTCTGGTTTGCCACGAGCAATCATTTCTGTATTTGACATGCTCTAGCTGTGTCTCTCATGAAAGATCTAAAACCATTTATTGGCAGAATGCAATTTTATCTTCATCAATCTTATCTAGTTTTTGTGCCTGATATATATATATATATATATATATATATATATATATATACATATATATACATATATATATACATATATATACATATATATACATATATATACATATATATACATACATATACATACATATATATACATGAATACATACATACATATATATGTGAATACATACACACACATATATATATATGTGAATACATACACACACATATATACATATATATACATATATATATTTATATATATACATACATATATATATATATATATATATATATATATATATATATATATATATATACTTTTGGTGGATCCTACAACTAGGAATTTTGGTTTAATATTTGGATGGATTCTGCATAACAAGGTGAAGACTATAGGATCCACAAGTGACAATTGCAAATAGACTCCCTCCTGTTTTTTATAACCTATTGAATTTGAGGTTTCATTGGACCACAAGCCATTCCTATCACTGCCCATCACTCAGAAACTGATGTGTGGCCTGAAGAAAGAATCATGGTAAAACATCCAAAACCCTCAAGCCTATCCCTGGGAACACAAGAAGGTAGATATTAGAGGACTGATATCTAATAGAACTTCAGAACCACATTCTATACTCCATGTTGTCCTTTGCTTTACTGATGTCTTGTAATTAATGGATAAAATATGGATTTGGGAGTTGATCATTAGAAGTAGGTACACAATATTTCCACTCTTATATTCACTCTATAGCTGAGCCACGTTTGATACCAAATTCATTGCAAAAAATGGAATTTGAAAAATGAAATTTTGAGTACACATGCAGGAACATATATAATGTCCCCTGTCAATGAATTTACAATCAGAAAATATAAAACAATATTCACTCAATTAAAGTTCTGTAGGGAAAATACTGGCACCAGCGAAACAGGGAAAACCTAGGGAATTGAACTTTATGTCACAGGATTTGACCGGAGAATAAAATTAATCTCCAGAAGAATATCTTTCCTTCTGTGTTCCTAGATCTTTTCTACCCATGACAAGCCCCTGACTAACTTTCTTCATTCAGAGCATGTAATCACTAATAAAGCAGAGAGAAGGCTCTAGCTTTATAGAGATGTAGCATGTAAATGTTTCTACTGTGTCACAGGAGACACTACTGGAAAGTGCACAACCAAATCTGGTCAATGTAAGGAAGCTGTTGAGCAGGTATGCTATGGCAGTTCCATCATCATTAGGCCCTCATTGAAAATTCTATTGTGTCCTGGAGAGCCGTAGCTTCTTCTGTGATATCACAAGTTTTGTTTTGACAGCAACTACCTCCTTCCATATGTCTATGGTTTAGTAATTGGCATCTAATTCAGAGTAAAGAGCGATTTGGGAGAGAGAACAAATAGGAAGAAGGGATCAGAGATGGGGATGAGGAAGCTGGCCTCTTGTCTTGGTATAAAAGTAAAGAAGAAATAAGTGGTTTTTGGAAAACACCCTGAGCAGATGGCTTTAGTTCTTTTGTTCTTCTATGGGTTAACCGAGCTCTTGGAGAATTTGGTGAACATCCTAAAGACCTTTTGGCAGATGGTAAAGTTTCTAGACACCCCTTTTTGTATTTCAATGATCCTAGGGATTGTATGACTAAAGGTAATTGTTTCCTAGGACGAGTGCTAGAGCAAGATAGATTTTTAGGTGCTTTAAATGACATGGAATTTTTCTGATATACTTGGACCAATGGCACAAGGTCTAAATGATTTTTTTTTCGATGTGGACTTTCCCTCAGACCTTTGGTAATATAAAAAAAAGCTTTTATATGTTTGAAGTCTAATTTGCACAATGACAAACCACTTTGAGCATGGAGAACACTTTCTGCAGCCCTAGAAAGGGGTGAAGAAATTCTCTGAAACCCTAGGGTAGACGGTGAACATGCCTTTTTTGTAGAAGGAGGAGTTACTTGAGCATCTTGGGACAATATGGAATGTCCAGCAAGTCCTTTCAAGGAATGGCATCTTTGCACAATTCCTTCATAATTTTTGGAAATTCCATGGCCCTTTGGACAGATGGAGAAGGTTAGGACTCACCTGAGGAGAAGATGTAGCTTTTGCTGTCTCTTTGGCTGCAGAAGATGGCACAAGATCCCTTTTGGCAGAAGGGGGATGTTTGAAACTATCTTCTTTAGAGGAAATTTCTCAAGACTACATCAGAAGGATAAAATCTTAACCTTTTTTTTTTATAGAAACTGGATGCCTGTGGTCCACTTTGGTAGAGGGAGAATGTCGCCTCTTTATCCCCAGAGTGGACATGTTAAATAAATCTACTTAGGTATAGGGGGATAGTTCTAAAACATGCTGTTCAGATGCAGTAGATCCTAAGACATCCTTCTCAGATGAGGAAGGTCTTAATGTACCGTGTATACGTGTAGAATCCTTACTGTGATATCAGAATGGAGGGTATGTATTAGAGCTACCTCTGAAAATGTGACCTCTCCCTGAGCATCATAGACATATTCTAGATATTGTTTTGTAACTGTAGAAGTTCCAAGAGAAATTTCTTCTGCTGGAGAAGTGGAAACCGACTTTCCTATAGAAGTGTCAGGTTCCCTAGCCTGCTTGAGAGGCAAAACAGGCTCCAAAGCCCCTTCAGAAGATGAGGTAAAATCCAGAGCTTTTGAGGTATTTGGCAGATGTTCTGGGTCTGCTTGTGGGTATAAAGAAGGAATGGCAATCCTTTCTGAATATTGGAAGAGTGTGTAGCATCTTCTGTAGTTTGGGAAGATGGCTGATTTTGAGGAGATAAGGAAGTTCCTATAGCCTACTGTGGAATTTGTGGAGGTCGTATTCATTCTTTTACACTAATGGAATACAAGGAATCCCTTTCCTCAGTTGTTGAGGATGCTACAGACTCTGGTGTTCGCATTTCATGGTTCACATATGTTTGGGTCCATAACCTTCTCTACAGATGGAATCTGTCCTAGAATATCTTTTGTATATGTGTCACATCCACAAGACATTTCTAAAGATGTGGCTATGGGTAGACCTCCTTTTGTAGAAGTTTCTTGTCCCACAGTCTCTTTATGAGATAGAGTAATACTCAGAGAATACTGCTCAGTTTTGGGAAGTTCTAGCATCTCTGATGTATATGTGGAAAATTTTGGAGCCTCTACTTTCAGGACAGAACGACTTAGAGTCCCCTGAGGAGGTAGGGGATATTTTATCTTCTCTGCACATTGTATAAATATGGAGTCTGCATGGCTCATTGACAGTGTGTTTTGATAAACTTGGCTTTTTTGGGCCTAATGGGATGTCAGGAGGGTCCCTTCAGTGGTAGAGGATATTTGAATAATTCTCTATTATATAGGGACATTTGAAGTACTGGGGGATATGGTGAGGCTGCTAGAACATATTTTTTATGTTCAGAAGGCACAGGAGTTCCATCGGTGGATTCAGAAATTTCTACCACATCTTGCGTGGGTGTGGAACTCTCAAGAGCCCCTTCTGAAACTGTCAATGGTCCTTGATCTAATGGTGTACATGCAGAAAATTTTGTCTCTTCTTGGGCTGGTATGTGTGTTATGAGGTTCACTTGGGTATTTGTAACTGTATTTTGTACGCCTTGGATCATAAATGATGATTTAAGCGCATTTTTAATAGTGGAGGACTTTGAATGTCCTCTTGGCTTAATAGGGTAGTTCTCCAATCCGCTTTGTCAGCAGAATCAGGTTTCAAACTCATTTTACCCGAAGCAGATTTCATAAGCACGTTGGTGGAGATAGGGCACATCTTTGACTGTCTTTGTGAATGGACAGAGCTCTCTGCCCTGCTTTGGCAGCTGGCAAAGGTATTAAAGTCTCTTCTGGAGAAGGGGCAGGACTTATTCCACTTGTGGAATATGAGAAATCACTGAGATTACCTTTAAGAGAAGAAGATTTCCAGTCCTTTTTTTTTTTCTGATTGGGCCTGTTGTACCTCCCCTTAACCAGAGGCGTCTTCTCCAACAAAATTTGGAGAAGAACTGGAAAGACTGAGGACCTGTAAGATAGGGAGTGAACATTTGAAATCCCTTGGAAAGTCTGTGGGACAAGAACTGAACACCCAGAAGAGTGTGCAATACTGAGACCTCAGCGAGGAGACCCTGCTACTTCTTCCCACATGTGCTCAGATCCCTAGCCCAAGAGGAAATTGCATAGTGCCACTGGACACATGAATATAGGAGCAGTCAATCTGTAGGAGCCCTGCAGTCCAAACTGCAGCTGAATCTGAACTTGTCCAAACAGTATTCTACACCCAAATGTCATGAGGGGTGGGGAAGTATTACACTGTCAGAGGGGCAGAAACCCGTGAGAACTCTGTTCAAATTCCTGACTCAAGAAAAAAACACCTAGCTCCATCTGGGCCTCCTGTGCATAGGAACCTAGGAGCAGTAGGGTCAAGACACTTCTGGTTGCAGCCCTTATGGAAAGCTGAAAGTCAGCCCAACAAGTGAGTTCAGGCCTGAGAGAAGAGGTGATTCCAACTTTTCTGCTTGAAGCGAGCTCACTGGTTGACTCAGGACATGCAAAGGCAGAACTCCTCTGGGATCAGGCATTTCCACTTTCTAGCTGGCTCCTGAACCTTGCTGATTCCAGCACAAAGCTCCCTTCTCCTAGAAACTGTGGGAGAGAGAGCTGATCACCCAGGAGTGTGGGCAATACTGAGCATACAATGCACAGAGACTACCACTTCTGCCCACAATTACCCACATCTCTGGCCCAAGACAAAATTCCATAGTGACTCTGGAATAGAGGAGGAGTAAATCTACTGGAGCACCATGTTCCAGACTGTGCCTGGATTTGAACAGATCTTGTCAAACAGCTCCCTGTACCCAAATCATGATGGTGGGGTAACTAGAGCCTCAGAGAAGCAGACACTCCTGGGAAATCAGAGGAGACTACTCTCTGCCCAGATTCCTGACTCAAGAGGAAAAGACCTTGTACCATCTGTGCACCCTCCCCCCACAGAGGGACCTAGGAGAAGTATGGGAAGTTCCTTCTGGTTCCTGCCCACAGGGACAGCTGAAAGTAAGTAGACAGGAGCACCTACATGCCTGAGAGCAGAATACTCTGTTCCTTTAACTGGGTAAAAGAAAACAGGAAAACAGGTCTACAGCAGCCCTGACACACGAGCCTACAGGACGGTCAAGCCACTGTCAGAAAGAGCAAGACAAGCTAATTCCAGAGACCACCTGATGGCCACAGGAAAGCACAGGAACACAAACAACAGAAACCAAGACTACTTGGGCTCAACAGAACCCAATTCTCCCATCAAAACAAACACTGGATATCTAAACACACCAGAAAAGGAAGATCTAAATTTAATTTCACATTTATCATGACGATGGAGGATGTTAAGAATAATAACTCCCTTAAGAAAATGCAGGACAATAGAAAAAACTGAAGTAAACAAATATAATGCAAGAAAGAGAGAACACAAAACTACCTTAAAGAACTACTTGAAAAACAGCATAACAGGAGAAGGAAATAAACAAAACCACCCATGAGTTAAAAATGGAAATAGAAACAATAAAGTAAGCACAATGAAGATAACCCTGGAAATGGAAAACCTAGGACAGAGACCAGGAGTCGTAGAAGTGAGAATCACCAACAGGATAAAAGACATAGAAGATATAATCTAAGGAGCAGAAGAATCACACAACTGTCAAACATAATGTAAAACAGAAAAGACCTAGCTCAAAACATAAAGGATATCCAGGACACAATGAGAAGATCAAACCTAGTCTTAACAGGTATAGAAGAAAGTGAAGACTGTCAACATCAAGGGACAGTAATATCTTCAACAAAATTATAGAGTAAAACTTCCCTAATCTAAAGAAAGAGATGCCCATAAACATACACAAAGCCTACAGAACTCCAAATAGATTGGACCAGAAAAGGATATTCTCCCATCACATAATAGTCAAAACACCAAATGCACAAAACAAATAAAAATGTTAAAAACTGTAAGGAAAAAGGTCAAGTAATATATAAAGGCAAAGCTATCAGAATTAAATCAGAATTCTTTCCAGATACTATGAAAGTCAGAAGATCATAGACAGATGTCATACAGACACTAAGAGAATAAAAACACCATCCCAGGGTACTGTATCCATCAAAACTCTCAATTAACAAAGAAGGAGAATTCAAGATATCCCATGACAAAACGAAATTTACACAATACCTTTCTACATATCTAGTCTTATAAAGGACACTAACTGGCAAGACCGAACACAAGGATTCAAGTAAAACCATAGATAAAGCAAGAAATTAATCATTTCACAACAACACATAGAGAAGAGAAGCACACAAACATAAACTAACCTCCAATTATGAAAATAACAGAAAGTGACCATCACTATTCCTTAATATCTCCAACATCAATAGACTCAATTCCTCACTAAAAATACACAGATTGACACACAATATATAATGAGGACCCAGCATTTTGCACTACAGGAAACACACTTCAGAGACAAAGACAGACACTACATCAGAGTAAAAGGCTGGAAAACAATTTTCCAAACAAATGATCTGAAGAATATATAAAATCGACTTTCAACCAAAAGTCATCAAAAAGCATAAGGAAGGACACTTCATATTCGTCAAGGGAAAAATCCACCAAGATGAACTCAAAATCATAAATGTCTATGCTCCAAATACAAGGGCTCCTACATACACATAAGAAACCTTACTAAAAATCAAAGCACATATTGCACCGCAAAAAATAATAGTATAAGATTACAACACCCCATTCTCATCACTGGACAGATCACAGAAGCAGAAATTAAACAGAGATATAGACAGACTAGCAGAAGGTATAAACCAAATGGACTTAACAGATATTTACAGAACATTCTATCCTAAAACAGAAAGATAAACCTTCTTCTCACAGCCTCCTGGCACTTTCTCCAACATTAATCATATAATCAGACAAAAAGCAGGCCTCAAAGCATACAGAAAGATAGAAATAATCCAACGCATCCTATCAGACCACCATGGGCTAAGGCTGTTCTTCAATAAAAATTAGGAAATAACGCCCACATATACATGGAAGTTGAACATTTTTTTTTACTCAATGATAACTTGGTCAAGGAAGAAATAAAGGAAGAAATTAAAGACTTCTTAGAATTCAATGAAAATGAAGGTACAACACACCCAAACTCTTGGAACACAATGAAAGCTGTGCTAAGAGGAAAACTCATAGCTCTGAGTGCCTGCAGAAAGAAACAGGAGAAAGCATACATCAGCAGCTTGACAGCACACCTAAAAGCTCTAGAACAAAAAGAAGCAAATACATGCAGGAGTAGTAGAAGGCAGAAAATAATCAAACTCAGGGCTGTAATCAACCAAGTAGAAAAAAAGGGACCATACAAAGAATCAACAGAACCAATACCTGATTCTCTGAAAAAATCAACAGGAAATATTAACCCATAGCTAGACTAAGCAGAGGATACAGAGAGTGTGTCCAAATTAACAAAATCAAATATTAAAAAGGGAGACAGAACAGCAGAATCAGAGGAAATTAAAAAAAATTACTGTACTACAAAAGCCTAGGTTCAAAAAACTTGAAAATCTGGAAAAAAAGACAATTTTCCAGAAAAATACAAGATAACAAACCTAAATCAGGAAAAGATAAACCATTTAAACAACCCATAACTCCCAAAGGAATACGAGCAATCATCAAAACTCTCCCACCCAAAAAGAGTCCAGGATCAGATGGGTTTAGTGCAGAAATCCATCCAAAATTCATTGAAAATTTCATAACAATACTGTCCAAACTATTCCATAAAATTGAAACAGATGGAGTACTACCAAATTGCTTTCATGAAGTCACAATTACTCTTATAACTAAAACAAAGAAAGACTCAACAAAGAAAGATAACTCAGACCAATTTCTCTTATCAATATCAACACAAAAATACTCAATGAAATTATTGCAAACATATTCATACAACACATTAAACAATCATCTACTATGTTTAAGTAGGATTCATCCCAGGCTTGCAGGGATACTTTAATATACAGAAAACAAACAACATAATTCACTATATAAACTCCAAGATAAAAACCACATGATCCTTTCATTAGATGCTGGGAAAGATTTTGACAAAATTCAACATCACTTCATGAAAAAAGTCCTGGAAAGCACAGGAATTTAAGGCCCACACCTAAACATATACAGCAAATCTGTAACTAACATTAAACTAAGTGGATAGAAACTTAAAGCAATCACACTGAAATCAGGGACTGAACAAGGGTGCCCACTCTCTCACAACTTATTCAATATAGTTCTAGACATCTTAGTCAGAGCAAGCAGACACTGAAGGAGGTCAAAGGGATATAGATTGGAAAAGAAGTTAAAATAGCACTGTTTGTAGTTGATATGATTGTATACTTAGTGACCTCAAACATTCCACAAGAGAATTACTAAGCCTGATGAACAATTTCAGCAAAGTGGCTGAGTATAAAAATAACTCTGCACAAAGCTAAACAAGCAGAGAAAGAAAGTAGGGATATGACACCCTTCACAATAGCACCAAATAATATAAAATGTCTTGGGGTGACATTATCCAAGTAAGTAAAAAATATGAGCATATGAGCAGAACCTCAAGTCTCTGAAGAAGGTGGAGATTTCAGAAGATGGAAAGATCTCCCATGTTCATGGACTGGCAGGATTAATACAGTAAAAATGGCCATTATATCAAACGCAACCTACATATTCATTCCAATCCCCATCAAAATTCCAATCCAATTCGTCAAAGATTTAGACAGAACATTCATTAATTCATCTGGAATAAAAAAAAATACAGAATAGCTAAAACTGTCCTCAACAATAAAAGGACTTCCATGGGAATCACTATCCCTAAACTCAAGCAGTATTACAGGGCAACAGTGATAAAAAAAAAAAAAAAAAAAAAAAAAAAAACTGTATGGCGTTGTGACAGAGGCAGGCAAATAAACCAGTCGAATAGAATTGAAGACCCAGAAATGAACCCCTACAACCATGGTCACTTAATTTTTGAGAAAGAAGTCAAAACCATCCAAAGGAAAAAAAGACAGCATTTTCAGCATGTGGTGCTGGTTCAACTGTGGGTCACTATGTAAAAGAATGCAGATCGATCCATTCTTACTGCCCTGTAGAAAGCATAAGTACAACTGGATCAAGGACCTCCACTTCAAACCAGATACACTCCAACAAATAGAAGACAAAGTGTGGAAACATCTCAAACAAATGGGCACTGGAGAAAATTTTCTGAACAAAACACCAAAGGCTCATGTTCTAAGATGAAGAATCAACAAATGTGATCTTAAAAAAACTGAAAAACTTCTGTAAGGTACAGGACACTGTTGTTAGGACAAAATGGAAACCAATAGATTGGAAAAAGATCTTTACCAATCCTACAACTGATAGAAAGCTTATATCCAAAATATACAAAGAACACATGAAGTGAGACTACAGGGAGACAAATAACCATTTGAAAAATGGGGTTCAAAGCAAAACAGAGAATTCACAGCTGAAGAATATCAATTGGCAGAGAAATACCTAAAGAAATATTCAACAACTATAGTCATAAAAGAAATGCAAATCAAAACAACCCTGATATTCCACCTCACACCAATGAGAATGTCTAAGATCAAAAACTCAGGTGAGAGCAAATGCTGGAGAGGATGTGGAGAAAGAGGAACACTCCTCCATTGTTGGTGGGATTACAGACTGATATAACCATTCTGGAAATCAGTGTAGATGTTCCTCAGAAAATTGGACATTGAGTTATCTGAAGACACAGCTACACCTATCTTGGGCATATACCCAAAAGATGCCCCAATATATAACAAAGACATGAGCACCACTATGTTCATAGTAGCCTTATTAATAATAGCCAGAAGCTGAAAGAACCCAGATGATCTTCCGCAGAGGAATGAATACAGGAAATATGGCACATCTAACCAATGGAGTGTCATTAAGAGATACATTGAAATGCTAGCACTCTATACAACAGGGTTTTAGAGTCCCTTAGTGAGAGAATGGTCTTTTACAGCAAGGTCTTCATTATCAGACTTTGATTTAACCCATCTACCAATGAAGTGAAATTATCCCAGACATAAAATAGTGCCTCTCCAGAAACAGCTTTTATCCACTAATACGCATCTACTTCTATTTCATAATTGTCATGTTTATATGGGTTTAGGATACAATATGTTCTGATTTATTAATGATATTTAAGTATTATTTGGGGTAATTTTGAAATTTTCAAAGGAACAAACCTATTTTATGATTGTATTCCATACTACTTGTAATTTGATCTTGAAGAATTTCATGAAAACTGAGGTATCGAAAATGTATATCTTCCCATTGAAAATTTGTAACATCAATCATGTGAAACTCCCGCTGAACCTCAGTGGATTGATTTCTCTGAAAGCATTTAAAGACTCTCCTACTGCATTATTGCAACTCTACAGAAGCTTCACTCCCATAGTGGCAGTTCCAGATCAGATGTAAACAAACAATTTTCTTTGCCTTGGAAAAGATTTAAAATATTTTCATTAACTTTTTATATGAAACTAGTAAGGATTTTGAGAAAAGGGGGCAGACAGGCCCCATAAAGTATGTTTTTAAAATTCTTTTCTTAAAATTAGACTTTTTCATGCAATATATTTGAATTATGATTACTCTACCCTCTATTCCCCCCTTCTATTCCTCTCCTGTCATCTGTATCTACATCCTTCTGACTCTCAAAACAAACCATCATCTAAGGGATAAAAATAAAATGAAAGTTAATGAATTGGAGTAGAACAAAACAAGCATATAGAAAAGAGCCAAAACAAGGTTCAAGAATCATATACAGACACGGAGACCCAGACTTCCATTCACACACTCTGGAATTCCATGGAAACATAAAACCAGGAAAAATATATACACAAAACATATAGAGCAAAAATTAATAGATAAATAAACACAAAACAAAATAAAAAAGATATTCTGAAGAAAAAGTCCTGACCCATTATGAGACAAGGATCCTCCAAAGATGATGTTCAGTTCCCTTAGTGCTTTATACGCAGTCTACCCTTAAAATTAGTTTGTGTACCCAGTGATATTCCCTTGGAGAAAACTAAGTTTTCATTTTCACATGATTATCCAATGGAGATAACTTCCAAATTAGAGATAAGGTGATATGCAGGCCTTGGGTTCTTTCAAGGGCTTATTAATAGGTAAGGAGATCTGTGAGGTGCTGTCCACTGAGCATGATACAATTGTGGCCCTCCAGAACTCAAAATACTTACATCTATCTGAACAGACCCTATATAATATTGACACTGCCTATTCAAAGGAACTAAGTGAAGTGCTGGAGAATAGAGAATGATGTAGCCATGGGTGTCTTACTTCATGCAAGAAGATTTTAAGAGACTAAAATTTACTATGAGTTGGTGTCTCAAAGTAACACCAGAAATTACACTGTTAACGTCTCACTAACACAACTGCCTAAACAACAGCTGAGGAAGAGAGGGAATGGGGAAGAATGGAAGTTTAGTTCTCTTTCTGTTTAAATTCCTTCTTCCTCTTCTTCTTCTTCTTCTTCTTCTTCTTCTTCTTCTTCTTCTTCTTCTTCTTCTTCTTCTTCTTCTTCTTCTTCTTCTCTTCTTCTTCTTCTTCTTCTTCTTCTTCTTCTTCTTCTTCTTCTTCTTCTTCTTCTTCTTCTTCTTCTTCTTCTTCTTCTTCTCCTTCTTCGTCATCTTCGTCTCCTCCTCCTTGTCTTCCTCCTGTTCCTCCTCCTTCTTCTTCCTCTTCTGCTTCTTCCTGCTCTTCTTCCTCCTTCTCAATCTCTTCTTCTTCCTGTTCTCCTTCCTCCTCTTCTTCTTCTCCTTCTTCTTCTTCTTCTTCTTCTTCTTCTTCTTCTTCTTCTTCTTCTTCTTCTTCTTCTTCTTCTTCTTCTTCTTCTTCTTCTTCTCCTTCTCCTTCTCCTTCTCCTCTCCCTCTGGTTTGATGTATAGGTCCTTGATTCACTTTGACTTAGGCTTTGTACATGGTCATAAAAATGAGATAATTTGCATTCTTCTTCATGCTGATTTCCAGTTGAACCAGAATTATTTTTGGAAAATGCTATGTTTCTGCCTTTGAATGGTTTTTATCTACTTTTCCAAATATCAAATGATAGGTGTGTGGGTTCATTTCTGTGTCTTCACTTCTATTCCACTGGTCTATCCATCTGTGTCTTTACCAATACCATGCAGTATTTATCATTATTGCTCTGTAATACTGCTTGAGTTCAGGGGTGATGATTCCCCCAGAAGTTCTTTTCTTGTGGAGGATAGTTTAAGCTCTTCTAGTTTTTTCTTATTCTAAATAAATTTGGAAATTTCTCTTTTTATCTCTATTAAAGAAGTGAGTAGGAATTATGATGGAGATTGCATTGAATGTGTAAAATTAAATTGAATGGCAAAATGGTCATCTTTACTATATTAATCCTGTCAATCCATGAGCATGTAAGCTCTTTCTATCTTCTGAGATAGTACTCAATTTCTTTCTTCAGATACTTGATCTTTTGTCATACAGATCATTCACTTGCTTGAATAAACTTAAACCAAGATATTTTATATTATTTGGGACTATTGTGAAGTGTGTGATTTCAATATTTTCTTTCTCAGCCTGTTTATCCATTGAGGAGAGGAAGGCTACTGGTATGTTTGAGTTAATTTTATACCCTGACACTTTGATGAAGTTATTTATCAGGTTAAGAAGTTCTCTGGTGGTACTTTTGGGTCACTTAAGTATATACTATCATATCATCTGCAAATGGTGATATTTTGATATCTTCCCTTCCAATTTGTGTCAGTTTGACCCCCTTGTGGTCTGGTTTCTCTGACTATAACATGGAGTCCTGTTTTGAATGAGTAGGGAGAGAGTGGGCAGCCTTGTCTAGTCCCTGATATTAGTGGGATTGCTTCAAGTTTCTTTCCATTTAGTTTGATGTTAGCTACAGGTTTCCTGTATATTTCTTACACTCTATTTTGATATGAGCCTTCAGTTCGTGATTTTGCCAGGACTTTTATTCGCATGGGTTGTTGAATTTTGTCAAATGCTTTCTCACCATCTAATGAAATGACCTTGTGCTCCTTATCTTTGAGTTTGTTTACATGATGGATTACATTTATGAATTTTCCTATATTAAACCATCCTTCCATCCCTTGGTTCAAGTCTACTTGATCATGATGGATGATTTTTTTGATGTGTTGTAATATTCAGATTGCAAGAATTTTATTGAGAATTTTTTCATCAATATCCCTAAGGGAAATTGGTCTGAAGTCCTCTTTCTGTGCTGAGTCTTTGTGTGGGCTAGGTATAAGAGTAATTGTGGATTCATATAAGGAATGTGGTTGTTCTCCATCTGTTTCAATTTTGTGGAAGAGTTTGGACAGTATTAGTATGAGGTTATCTTCCATTCTCATTTCCCTGCTTTCCCTATACCTAATTCCTGCAAAGGCCACTCCCTTCCCAACCTCCCCTCTCATTCAGTTTCCTCTCTCCCTCCATCCTCCTCAATATCAATTCTGCTAACTGCATTTTAAAGTCAATATTTAGGAAGAAACACTGAGAAAGTATAGGAAGTATCCCATAAGCAATTGTGGTTGATGTTTTGTCAAGATATGAACATATTTAATTTAATAGTTCTCAAAATTCCTACATATACTGTTAGAAGAGACACTGTCTTCATTACCTCCAATATGAAGGAAAACCATTTATATATTCTTTTAAGTTATACAAGGGCATCTGTTAAATGAGTAACACACATCACACAACTTTATTACTTTGAAAGCTCTCTTCTTTGCATATATTTACACAATGAAAAGTACAAAGGCTTAAACTCATGTGAGTGTACTTTGTTTCAAAGTTAAAGTTTAGATATACAGGTTGATGACAACGGCCATCTCAGACTCAGAGGGGTTAAATATATAAGGGCATCATCTATTACCTTACCTTTCTTCTTTCCTTTATTCCTGATGAAGACTCATCTCATTTGCAGCCCCTGCTGTGAGAGATGGATCAGAAAATGCCTGAGAGTCCACAAACCAGAATCCATCTATAGGAAAGAAAAAAGACAACATCTACAAATAGTACATGCACTCAAAACTTGTTTATAGATCTTATCACTTGAAATAAAATGCAAAAAGAAACCCATTTTCTAGGATATTACAATATACAGGAAATGGTACCTGTAGGAAGCATTCTCAGGGGATTTTAAACTTCTGCACCTAAGAATGAAACTGCCTCCATGAAGGTGAAGATTTTTTTCTTTGGCAAGAAAGTCAGTCTGTCTCTTGACAGTTGTGCAGTCTGTTCATCACTAGAGCAACGGTGATGCTTTATGAATGTGAACAGATAAACACATACCAGTTTTCACTTCTTCAAATAATTTCAAGAAGAACCTGAAAGAGAATATATAATGTTCCACAGATGAAATATGGGAATTTAATTAGCCAGCATAAATATGTTGTTAAAATTTCTGCCTTTATTAATTTTGACTATTTCTGCTATGAATAATAAGATGGTTATGTAATGTCTACCAATCCCCAAAGCCTGAAACATTGTGCAAAACTGTCTTATTTCTCCCCAACTTGGTTTTTGATCACCATACTTTTCATTGCCCATCTAAATTCTCTGTTTCTCATGTAGATCTGAGGACTATGTGAGGATGTCACTCTCATGTAGAAGACCAAGGAACTTTCTGTACTTGCATGTATTTACTCATGGGAGCATGCAAATAAATCTTTCAGTTCCAAGAACAAAATCGTGGCTGTCCATGACCCACATGAAACAAAATCTTTCTTTCTGCCATCAATGAACTTTAGCACACTGGTAACAACACAGATAACAATATAATGGAATAGTCCTGTAATAATAATATTAGTGATGATGATGATGATGATGATGATGATGATGATGATGATGATGATGATGATGATGGAAAAATCCCCTCGACGTATCACGTTATAAGGAAAATAAATATTGAGATGTGTTTTTTTTTAAGTGATATTGTATCCAGGAAAGCAATTTTCAATAGGACAGACTCCTCTCACATGAAAATCACTCAAACTGTCATGGCTTCACAGAGAGAGTTGAGAACCAGAGTGGTCTTTTAGGACAAGAGAAAGATTCGCCAACATTCTATAAAGAGAAGCAATCCAGACATTCTGTGTGAGGATGGTTAGCTTATGCATGGCTAACACACACAACATATACACAAACACACAAACACACACACACAGACACATATGCATGTACACACACACAGATACACAGAGACACACAGAAAGAGACATAGACAGTTAGACAAACAGACATTCACACAGAGAGACTGACAGTCACAGACAAACACACAGACACAGACACACATACACAGACACAAACACACAGACACACACACGTATACACACAAATATACAGAAGCACAGACACAGAGATGATAACCAATATACAGATACACACACAGACACAGACACACACACACACACACACACACACAAACACACTTATGTACACACACACACATACACACACACACACACACTCACACACACACACACTCATCTCTTGTCTCCTACCTAGAGTGTCCAGGTGCATAAAACGTGTGAAAGGATGAAGTGGACCCAGGAAACAGTTAGTCAGCAGAATATTGGTCTGCGTGCAAGTGAATTTTGGTGTCTTCCAAGGATTTCAGTGTCACAGCTCTGTTAGAAGGTATTCAGGGACACGCTATGGTTGTGTGCATATAATTTACTCAGGGTCAAAAGGGCTAAACGAACCTTGGAGAGCAGGAAGGGGTTTTTGTGTGCACTTACATCAGTTGCAGGCTTAAGGTACCAGGAAGTCCTCTATTGCTATATCTTTATAATCTCTGACCCAGCATCGGTCTGTTGTTCAGTGATCTCCATTTTACCTACTCAGAAATCGACTCCACTGAATGTGCCCCATACCCAACCCTGAGGTCCTACTTGCTCGATTTCAAAGGATTGCAGGTTCATGTTATGCATTCTCTGTCAGAATAAATCCTCAGGAACGTGGCCCTCTAGACATCATGAATTAACCAGTGCTTCCATCGAGTTTCTGCATTAACCCGTATGTCCTCTATTTCTGGCCAGTTCTCTCTACACCCGCTATCCCTCCATCTTCCCCTCTGAACTTCTGCTCCTGTCCTCAGTCGCACTCACTCACTCACAGAATCTGTTCCAGTTTTTCCTTTCAGATAGGTCGATGCTTTTCTTCTCAAGGTGCCTTCTCCTTTCCTTTGTCCTCTCTGCATTTGTGGATTGTAGATGGAATATGATTTATCTCACAGCCGATACCATGCATAGGTAAACGCCTGCCATGTTTGTGTCTCTAGGTCTCATTTCCCTCTTGGGCTGATTTTTTTTTCTAGTTTCATCTATTTTCTCTTTGGCTTCAGTATATCATGCCTCGACCACTATGATGTCATTCCCCCACCCCTATGATGTCATGCCCCACCCCCATGATGTCATGCCTTGGCCCCTTGTTAGAATGGTTGTATATATTCACCAGGTAACATTCTGAATTCTGCCCTGTCACCAGACTCCTCCAGGCACCCACCATTTACAGTTCTTCCTCCTATCCTCTCCCCTTCTACTCTTATTGAGTAGAGGACCCTTCTGGGTACACCCCGTCTCCTGGCACATAAAGTCTCTGCAGGACTAGACTCATCGTCTCCCACTAGGTCCTGAAAACGCAGCCCGGGTAGGAGAACAGGATGCACAGACAGGCGACGGGTTTACTTAACTCATGTGAGAACCATTGTGCTCCTCTACCTCTCTCAGTCCTTCCCTCAGCTCTTTAGTGAGACTCACTGAGCACTGTCTGATATCAAGCCCTGTGCCTGTGCATCTGTATTAGTCGGCTGCTCGTTGGAGCCTTGCAGAGGACAATAATGCTACACTGCCGTCTGCAAACATAAGAAAGGACCATTAATAATGTCAGTGTTTGCCGTCTGCCCATAGGATAAGTCTCACATCCGGCCACTTTTCCTTTGGCCATTTCCTCATTTCCTCTTCGATCTCTCTCCGTGTGTCTCTTATAGAGGGGGCAATTTCTGGGTCAAAATTTTGGGGATGTGTTTGGTTCCTTATCCTTCCACCTTGGGTCCTCTGTGGCTTCAGAAATTGACCATTTCGGTGTCCGTATCCCCACTGTTACGAGTCTCAGCTAAAGTCACCCTCATGGACGCCAGGGTATCCTCACACATCCCAGATTGCTGGCAAATCATAGAGATAGTACCAACCCTGGACAGTCACTGATTTCAGTTTATTCTCTTGGCGCTCTGTCCCTCTTGCTCGTCTCTCCCAAGAAATGATTCTCAAACCCTATTTACCTTCCCATCCCCTCAGTCACCCAATCCTTTCCTTCCAACTGCCTCTTCTCATTACTTTGTTCCTCCTTCTGAGTGAAATTCAAACATTTTTCTTGGCCCTTTCTTATTGTTTATCCTCTTTGGTTCCATAGAACTTAGTGTGTGAATTCTGTACTTAATGGCTAATACCCTCTTTTAAGTGAATATATACATGTTATTTTGGGTCTCAATTACTTCATTCAGGACAATACTTTCTCACTCCATCTTCTTGACCGCAGCTTCTCAATGTTCTTATTTTTCTTTCTTTTTTTTTTCTTTTTTTCAGAGCTGGGGTCCTTATTTTTCATATGTGTATAGTATTTCATAGTGTAAATGAACTAAATTATCTGTAGCCACTGTTTGGTTGAGGGGCATCTGGCTTATTTCTATTTTCTGTTCATTATGAAGAAATCCACTAGGAACATGATGGAGCACATGTACTCTCTGCATGGCAGAGGTCTTTTCAGATATAAGACCAGGTATAGTATAGCTGGGTCTTTAGGAAGAATATTCCCCATTTTCTCACAATCCACTGGACAGATATTGATAGCATTATACAGATTTGCTCTTCCCAAGCAAATGCAATTTGTATCCTGATATTTATTTGCTTCTTCAAAGGAGGTCTCCCCCCACCAACTAGCCCTCTATCATGGACACTGGTGATCACATATGAAACTTCTTCCCATTTTAACCGGTCAGTAAATGCTAGAGCCTATTACTGATAGCCGGAGGGGAAAGTTGGTACCGGAGGTATGACAGTGGGGTTAGGTAGAGAGGCAGAAGAGGGTAAGAGGGGAAGGGAGAGGACTGAAGAAAAAGAGGAGGAAGTAATGATGGAAACAATCCATGTGGCCTGAAGAATGCACATGTAGCAGGGGTTTTATTGTTGGAGTATAAGTTATGATAACGTTAGATCTACCCAATACACGTTTATAGATTATAATTATAATAACCAAGTTGTGTGTTTTCTTTATGGGTCATTGGGTTTGGAAATTCCAACAAGCTTTCCTCAACAGTATTTCTGAATCAAATTTTCTGTTAATAGAGATCACCCCTTGTAGGGGCTCTAACCATTGCTCCATAGTCCAGTAGATACAGCTGTTTCTTCCTCAGTCATGTCTCTTGTATTTTCTGTGGATATCTGTTTCTTCAATGATCCATGCCCAGTGTTCCTTTTTCTCAAGGTTTTCAATGATCTCACCCAGAGGAGTTTCAGGTTTCTCAACTTGTTCCACTTAGTTAACCGCAGCTTCACAATGTCCTTATTGCTCATACCTGCATATAATTCCACTTTAAAAATTTTCTGATAACAGTGAACCGTCGTGAGTAGGCTAAAATTTCCCAAGAAAACATTAAACATTCAGTCTCTAAATCTAGATCTCCTCATCCCATTATGCTTGCTTTGCCTGAATGGCCATGGCATGAGCAGTTTTTTCTTAGGGACATCAAAGCCATTTCCTTCTCCAGTAATGGCTGCCATCCCTCTGTCACAGGTTTTTACCCTGGTTATTTTTGGTGATTGATGTGATTTAGAAATTGTAACACCATCTGCATGGTAGAAAGCCAGAGATGTTTCAGGTTGACCCTGCTTCCACAGCCAATTATGTCACATGTGCACAATGAGCAACCATGTGACACCCAAACAGCAAGATGATGTCATCTTTGACTCCACATGTGACTGCAAGATTGCCTCTTCTCCTGCATGCACCTTGGCAACCATGTCATCCTGACTGCAAGATAGGAACTTTGAATCTACACCCAAAATTAAGATGGCCTCTTTAACTCTCTTAATCCTACCCGTCTGTGAGTATGGGAGGTCTTTCTGTCTTCTGCTACCTTCCTCAGTGTCTCTTTTCAGAGACTTGGAGTTCACACCAGATATGCTTCTGATGTGCTAGGTAAGAGTTAATTTATATTTCATTATATATATATATATATATATATATATATATATATATATCCATTGTGATTGGCATGTCTTCCATAATTTCTTCTCAGCCTCTCTGTCATTTGCATGGCATATTATTTTCATTTAATTTTTCATCCATCCACTTGGCTGAAGGTGTTTTTCATATGTAGGTCATTTCTGGTAAAACTTTTGCATCACATATGTTCACTATTATATGATGTGTGAATGGTGATACACTGAGTTCTCCTTTTGCGATATCACCCCCTTGACCTCCTTTGGTTGTCTTATTGCTCTAGCAGGAATTTAAGGACTTTACTGAAAGGATGCTGCGAGGTGTGCAGTCTGTTCTCATTCTCCAATTTAGTAGAATTGCCTTTTGCTTCCCTACCCCTTATTTAGATATTAACTGTTGGCTTGCTATATTGCATTTTATATAACATTTTTTGTATTTATTTTAGTATTTTATTACATTAGGTATGTGCCTGACATCCCTGGTCTCCCTTAGACCTTAAATATGGAACGACGATGGATTTTGTCAAAAGCATTTTCAGCATTTAAGAGATAGTCTTGCATTTTTTCCTTCTTTCTTTAATTCTGCTCCTTCACACCATTGAGTAATAGTGAATATTAATAAATCATATTAAATATGTTAATAATTAATATATTATTTTTGATATATTAATGTAATATATCAGTTACATTATTATATCAATATATATTAATTTAATATAGTAACATAATATATTAATATTAATTATATTTACCTTATTAATATAATAATCTAATGTATAAATACATGTTAATATTAACATAGTATATTAATATTAGTTATATATTATGATGTTAGGATATAACAATTTAATGTTACTTTATTAAAATATATATGTATTTTATTAAAAAAATATATATTATGATATGCAACTACCAAAAAGTTAAATCCAAGCGGAGCTCCCACGTTAATTTGAAGTGCAGAGGGCACAATTTTTTTTTTCAATTAAGTTTGTTAATATGGTGGATCACTTTAATGGGTTTTCATAGATTGATCCACTCCTGCATCCTCAGGAGAAAGCTTACATGATTGCACTGAATGGCAGTTTGAAATGCTTTTCATTTTGTTTTTGAGCATTTTACCTAGTATTTTTTCCACCATTGTCTGTAAAGAAAATTCGTCTGAAATTCTTTCTTTGTTGAGTCATTTTGTGATTTCGGTGTCAGGGCGACAGTGGTGTCGTGGAATCTGTTTGGTGATTTTCCTTCTGTTTCTGTGTTTTGGAGTAGGTTGAGAATTCTTTGAAAATCTGGTAGAAGTCTGCGCTCAATGAAACTGGCCCTGAGAATTTTTCAGTGGTTAAACTTTCAATTACTGTTTGTGTCTTTTTAGGGGTTGTACAGCTATTTACATAGTTTATCTTACTTTAGTTTACCTGTGGTCAGTGTTATCCATCTACACAAACATCCATTTAATTCAGAGAATCTAATTTTGTAGAAAGCAGGTTTTTGAAGTGAGACCTAAGGATTCTGTGACTTTCATCTTTGTCTATCGATGTGTCTCCCTGTTCATTTCTGATTTTGTTATTTGGATGCTGTCTTACCTCGTATTACATTATCTATTTAAGGGTTTGTCTGTCTGGTTGATTTTCCCAAGGAACTAGCTCTTGTTTTTGTTAATATTTGTATTCTTTTTGTTTCTGGTGGATAACTCTCACCCTGAGTCTGATCATTTCTTTCTGTCCCCTCCTTTAATATGTGTTTGCTTCTTTTTATTCTAGAGATTTCATGTGTGCTGGGAAACTGCTAGTATGGGGTCTCTCCAGTTTCTTTATAAAATTGCTCTGTGCTGCATGTGCACGTTCCTCTTACACTGCTTTCCTTATGTACCTTAAGTTTGGAGACGATATGCCATCATTATCATTGAATTCTAGGAACTTTTTTTTTTCAAGTCTTCTCTGAACTTGTGGTTCTTCAGTTGCAAGCTATTGAATATCCACGAGTTTATAGACTTTTTGTGATTGTTGAAGTCCAGTTTAAATCCATGGTGATCTGAGAAGATCCAATGGTTAGCACAGTCTTTCTGTGTCTGTTGTGACTTGTTTATTGAGGGTGAACATGATCAGTTCAGGATAATGTTCCATGAGGTACAGAAAAGAAAGTGTGTACTTTTGTGTTCATGTGAAATATTCTGTAGATATGAATGAGGTCAGATTAATTGAAACCATTGGCAGTTATATATTCTATTTTTATTGTTTTATTTTTAGTTTCTGTCTCAATGACCTGCCCTTGGTGAGATGGGACATTTATATCCCCCACTATTAATGTGTGAGGTTCGATGTGATATTTAAGCTTCAGCAATATTTCTCTCACCAATGTTGCTACTTTTGTCTTTGAGATATAGACATCCAGAATTGAGATGCCATTTTGGCGGGTTTTTCCTCTAATAAATATGAAGTGTCCTTCCCCTTCTCTTTTGATTACTTTTGTTTGGAAGTCTGATTGCTGGATGTTAGAATGGCTACACCATCTTGTTTCTTGTTTTATTTCTTGGAAAACATGTTCCAACACCTTAGTCTAAGGTTATGTCTATCTCAATTGCTGGAGTGTGCTTCTTGAGTGCAACAGAATGACAGATCCTGTTTTTACATCCATTATTTTAACCTCTGTCCTTTTGTTGTTGAATAGAGGCCACTAATGCTTAACGGTATTAATGACCAGTGATATTAACTTCATGCTATTTTGATGTTGTGGGTGCAGGGTTTTCTTGCTTGCATGTATTTTGGTTTTTTGTTTTTTTTTTGTTTTTTTTGGGTGGGATGTTTGAGTGTGTATGTTAGTATAAAATCTGTTCTGTAGGGTGAATGATTTTTTTTTGTTTGCATGTTGTTTTTGTTTTTTTTGGGGGGGTTGTTAGAGTATGCAGGCGAGTACTTCCGTAGGTTATGCTGTGTAATTTTTAATTTCTAGTCGGAGGTTGGGATGGTTCAAATTCTGAAAATCCATCAGTATAATCCACTATAAGTGAAACTGAAGGAAAAATTACATGATAATCTCATTAGATGCAGAAAAAGCAATTCCAGCCCCACTTCATGATAAAAGAGTGTGAGTGATAAGGGATACAAGTCCTATGGAGAAACATAGTAAAAGCAAGGGAGAGGAAACCTGTAATGACCATCAAGCTAAATATAAAGAAACTTAAAACAATTCATTAAAGTGAAGGACAAGGTAAGGCTGCCCACTCTCCCTATTCAGTATAGTATTTGAAATTCTATCCAGGGTAAAAGCATGGTTCAAATTTGGTTCTGACATGGAGTATTGCCAAGTGCTGTGAAGGAGGAATGGCACAACATTTTAAAAATCCTGGGGTATGGCCCACTCTTTAGAACAGCCTCATTGCTCTTTGTTGAGTCATAGCCCCAAGGACCAACTGTACTGAGAACTTCATGCAGCGTTTCGCTCGGTTGTTCCCCTCATATCTCTCTAATTCTAAGAAGTACATAAAAATCCTCCTGGAGCTTACCACCACTCAGGGAGCAACATCATTGGCATTTGCAATAATAGTGGTCGAGGTCTTTTAGGAATTTCCTCTGTGGAAGACCAATGCTTCCACCATCACCAAAGGAAATGTAGAATAATTAGTGACGAACAGCACCCTTAAAAAGCATTTGGAAAAATAAAATTGTTTGTTAGGCTGGCTAACATGTTTTAACTACTGCCTCTGATGTAAAAAAAATTAGGGAACAATTTGAAGTTCGAAAAGACAGGGACTTTTTAAGGCCAGGGATCAAGAACAATGGTGGCACAGGCTAATGGTGTGACTGTCACACATGCTGGACTGTTGAGGACTGATTTCTGTCCCAGGTTTAGCCTCAGTTCCTGATAGGATTTAATAAGGATTGACAATCACAGGTGTGCATTCTGATCATTTAAAGTAGATATGACATTTTTATACACATATTTAGATTTGTGCTTTTTAAAAGATTCTTATTAGAGTACGTTTAAAGATAAATGATACAGTATCAACCATTTCTCTGTAAATTCAAAATGCTGCCTACAGTGAAGGGAAACTGAATGAGAAAACTACTTTGCTTACTCTTTGTTACTCTATAACAAATTGCTTACTTATGAGCCTTGTTGGCCTTGGGAGTAATTTGTTTATTTTACGTGTACTATGTAATATTTCTTCTCATACACTATCACTCTTTTCAGCATCAAGCATGAGAAGAAACTAGAACATTATCACATTTGCCGTTTTACTTGGCTTGAAAGATTTCACTAGGATATCAAAGCTATTTGCTGTGGTTTGCCCTGAAGTTATCTGTATTTTGATGCTAATTCCACTGCCCCAAGGACAGCTGCCTACTCATGTACTCAGAACTCAGGTGACTTCACCAAAACCACCTCCCCATTGAATTTGTAAAGTACAGGTGTGGGGCAGGTACATGATAGAAGGATGCTTTGGGAGTAATTTGTTTTCTTTACTTGTACTATGTAAAGAACTTTTCTTTACCATGTAAAGAAGGAGGTCATTGGAGGAGAAGGAAGAATGGGTGAGAAAGATGTTTGAAGAAAGAGGAGGAGACTGGAGGAAAAAGGGGAGATAGGAAGAGGAGAGGGTGAGAAGTCATGGCAGGTGAGGTTACAGTTATGGTCTGTGTATTTACAGGTTATTATTAATGTTCCTAAGGGATGGATGGTAAAGGGCTTTGTATATTTAAGTGCGCAATTATATCTTAGCAATTGGGTCAAAATTTTTGTGATGTGTGTTTTCTATGTGAGGGATTGAGTATAGGAAAGTGTGTGGCGGCAAGGGACACTGGGCTGACAGGGAGTAGGGATGTGTTTTCACCAAGATATCTACCTATTATATTAGGACACTACGGTGCTAGTGATAGCATGGTAAAAGACAAGTTTTTTTTTTTTTTTTTTTTTTTTTTTACAACAACAGATGGCAAAACAAGGTGATGGGCAAGAATCCACTAGTAATCAAAAAGTAGAGAGAACCTTTTTATTTTCTAAGTAAGAGGACACCTGTGCCATATTAATTCTTGATAACTTAAGAGCAGAATATAAAACAAAAATGGGGAAGCAGCAAGGGCTGACAGCCTGTTGGTCCCCTGCTGTGTGATAAGTAATGGCAGTTCAGAGAGTTAAGAGATTAAAGCTGCTTTTTAATGAGAGTTGTTTAGTAAGTCTTTCAGGATACACATTTTCTTTTTAACATAGGCTCCACAGGGGAATTTTTTATGGAAATCCTAGTTACACAAGATACTTCTTCTATTAAGGTATTATTAACAAGTGATTAAGTTTTATTTAAGAAAGAAGAGAGTAGTGAGATTACCTGAATCAGGTGGGGATTTTCATCTACTGCTCAGAATTTAGGGAAAAATTAGGCACTACCAAGTAGAGAGTTTTGATGAAATGTCTGTAACAACAGGGAAAGTGAATGCAGACATATATTGTAGAAGTTATTAACGATAAAGAAAAATCTGTGGCTTCAGGTAGAGAGCTTAACAGACTGAGATATTTTGGGCAAAAGTCCTGGTTTGAAGTTTTCTTATTGATATTAGAATTGATAGAAGGTATTCGATTAGTTTTATGAATTATCCCACTATATGGCTCGTTGATGACGCTTAACGATGATTTGTGGTTACTTTTGATATTTACGACAATAGCAAGTTCAAATTCTCTTAACATGGGCTCCATGGGAACTTTGGGTTTATTTCCTGATATCACCAAGTACTGAGTTATATCAGGCTCATTTTATACTTAAATTCCTTTTTTAAAAATTGTTTAATCTTCAGAATGGATGTGACTTTGAGTTTTATGCTTATATTATTACTCTGGGAGAGAGTGCAAGATACAAGCTTCTCTAGTTTCAGATTAAGAAACAGAGTATTTTGGAAGAAAGATTTTGTCCTTGTGTTTTTAAAAATTGTGATTAGGATTCTGGAAACCTCACAGAGTCATACTGATCAGGTTTGATATCAGTAGACGGCTATCAAATATATATTCAGGAGAATCAAACAAAAGATATATCGATTCTTAACCTTTTTCCTGAGAGTTGTATTTTGTAGAGTGTACCTACTTGGAATCCTGGTTTCAGTGAATTTCAGCTGGGTCCAGTCATGACATATCGGCTATCGCAATTGTTTCATTTTTCCTACCCCCTACACCTAAGGATGCCCATGTACAACTTGAAGAAGTTATGGTGGATCCGTTGTCTCAATTACCTGGAATTTGTGGGGTGGGTTGGAAGTGGTTATTCTAAAGATGTTTTTATAAAGAATTGAAAATTGGTTGAAATTTAGCAGGGAGGAATAAGCTAGATTTAGTTATACAGTCATAATCGTATTTGGTAACTAAGCTTAATCGTATCTTTGTTTGGGTATAGAAATAATTGGAAAAAAAATTAAAATTACAAGAGCCAGTTCTATTATTTTTGTCATTACACACTTCTGAGTTGATTAAACCTGTGAGTTAAGATTGAAATATTAAAGTCATGCATCTGACTTTGTAAGAGTACTATCAAGAAAAAATTAAGATATAAAGACAACAGTCCAGATTGACTTAGATAGATAGATGCTTTTCAAAAATGTAAGAAATCCACAAAATTTGAGATTTAAAGTTATTACGTATCTTTTGTTGAGTCATATCTTCTCCTAACTGTTCCCCTTTGGCAAATTTAATGAAGAATTTGAACATCTCTACCTCCAAATGAGGCAATACTTTGTGGCTAGGCAGTCACTGGAAAAAAATGCCTGTTTCATATGCAGATTAATATTATCCAGAAAAGGACAAATTATGCAGAGGATTTGAGGGATAAACCCTGCCAATACAGGGTAATCAGCCCTTCCAAGTATGCCTTTCAATAGGCTGTCAGTTGATCTTGTGTCAGAAGGCTGATGACTTAAGCTCACATGTTGCCAACAGGGGATTGTGCTATTGGAGATTTGTCTCTACAACCTCTCAGTTCTAGAAGCCCTCTAAGACATCCTATGTGTATAGATATTTGGTCACTCTCAGATTTCTGACGGAGTAGGAGACTGATTATAGCCTCATTGCTTATCAGGCTGTATAACTCTGAATATACATATTTTACTGGATAGTTATCAGATAGTATACAAGCTAGCCAAGACATAATATAGATTTTAAGCCTTTCTGAAGCTGGAATGAAGAACTAAATGCTCCTTCTAACTGATATAGTGACATACTGGGTTTTGAGTATATCAAATGCTTTATAAATTGTAGAATAGTAATAATCTTACTCAATTGATATATATAAATGAAAAGTCTGTTTAACTGGACAAAAAGGGGGAAACGTTGTTTACACTAAAGTTATCTGTATTTTGATGCTAATCCACTGCTCCAAGGACAGCTGCCTTGTCCTGTACTCAGAACTCTGGTGAATTCTACAGAACAGCTTTCACATTAAATTTGTGAAGTACAGGTGAGGGGCAGGTACAGGATAGAAGCAGGCCTATCATTGGAAGAGAAGGAAGTATGGGCAGGAATGAAGTTTGACGGAAGTAGAAGAGACTAGAGGAAAAAGGAGAGACAGGAAGAGGAGAGGGTGAGAAGCCATGGCAGGTGAATTTAAGATACTGCTCTGTGTATTTACTGGTTGTTATTATTGTCCCAAAGGTATGGATCGTACCAGGCTTTGTATGCTTATGTGGGCTACTATATCTTATCAATTCGGTCAAAGATTATTGTGTTGTGTGTTCTTTCATGTGAGGTTTTGAGTGTAAAAACATGTGTGGCAATAAGAGACACTGGGCAGCTGAGGAGTGGTGATGTATTCAACCAAGATATCTAGCAGAGACTTGGGAAACTACAGTGCCAGAGATAGCGGGATATAAGACACCTTTTTTATTTTTATATTTTTGCAACAACACATTCACTTCTGTGTATATATATATATATATATATATATATATATATATATATATATCGGTGGTTCCTACAACTATGAGATTACGTGCAATTTTAACATGGATTCTGAGCAGGTATGTCTAGAAGGTAGAATCCACAAACGGCAATGCCAAATAGACTCGCTCCTATTCTTATGACCCTAAAGAAGTTGAGGTTTCATTGGACCTCTAGTTCTTCCCTCCCTGCCAATCCTCCTGTATCTTATCTTTGGCGTGAAGAAAGAATCATTTTAAAACATCCAAAACCCTGAAATCTCACCCTTGGAACACGACAAGGTTGATATTACAGAGATCATATCTAATGGGACTACAAAGTCCATGCTGTCCTTTGATTTACTCAGGCAGTTATTTCTTTGCATAAAATAAAAATTTGGGAGTTTATCATTTTAAGTAGGTACACAATATTTACACTGTTAAATTCACTTCATAGCTTAGCCACGTTTGTTGCCAAAATCATTGCCAAAAAACTGGAATTTGAAAACAGAATACTTGAGTACACATTCAGGAATATCTATAAAGACCCCTTTCAAGGAACGAACAATTAGAAAATGAAATACAATATGCACTCAATTAAACATCTGTAAAGAAAAAATGGCCTGTGGGAAACAGGGAAAAAATAGGAAATTGATCTGTTTGTCAGAGGAATGGAACTGGGAATAGAATTATTATCCAAAAGAATCTCCTACATCCCATGTTCCTACATCTTTTCTTCTCAATACAAGCCCCTAACTGAGTTTCTCCATGTAGAGCCTGTAACCACTGATGAAGCAAAGAGAAGTTTCCAGCTGTAGAGAGATGTAGTAAATAAATGTTACCAATGTGTCACAGTAGACATTCCTGGAAAAGGCAAACTCGAATCTGGTCAATGTAAGGAAAGCTATTTAGGAGGTAGGCCATGGCAGTTCTCACTGACATCATCATTTGACCCTCCCTGAAAAATTTCTTGTACCCTGGAGAGCCCTAATTTTGTGATGTCACAAAAAACTGCATCACATATATTCCTGCAGTACCTCTAGGGATTACTAAGTGGCCTCTATTTCAGTGCAAACAGCCATTTGGGAAAGAGAACAAAGAGGATGTATATAACAAAAATGAGTAGAAGAAAGTTGGCTTTCTGTTTTAGTTTGAAAAAAATGAAAAAAATATGTGGTACATGGGAAAGTGCAGTGAGTGCCGTGTAGGGTTTGTGAGGGTTCACTGAACACATGAGCCTTCCACATATGGGATTCAGGAAGTGGGAGCCTCTTAGTAGCAACTGGATTTCCTTGCTTGTTATGGTTCCTGAAAGTCAGAGGTTTTTTTTTTTTTTTATCATTAATTTCATTATTCCAAAAGTCAGGTGTTGGGATGGGTACAGCTTTTTTTTTTTTTTTTTTTTTTTTTTTTTTTTTTTTTTTTTTTTGAGAGCACATGGCTTCTATTTTTTCTTCCAGAAGGAAAAAGTCCTGAGGAGGAAGGGAAAGACAAGTATTGTATCCTCAGCTCAGAGTAAACTCCTTCGTGTACATGATTTCTACACTGTAGTTTGTGTCTGACACTGATATCTGGGAGGGAGAAATGCTTCTAGTTCAGACTTAATCATATCAGTCTTTCCACTAGTGTTATGCTGACTACCATTCCCTAACAGTGTCCCTCTAGATTTCTGAATCAATATGTCTGATTACCTTGCAGTTTTATTTACTTTTATCTCTATCATATTTTTTTTAATTTAAGCTAATTTTAATATTTTTTGGATATTTCAATATCTACATTTAAATGTTATTTCCTTTCCCAGTTTCCTCTCCATAAGAGACCTAAATGTTTCCATTCCTTGACATTTAAACCACCCTTACTCTCCCTTGACATATCCTTGAACTGGGAGTCAAACCTAGGGAGGACCAAGGTCCTCTCCTTCCTTTGGTGTCCACCAATGCCATCCTCTGCTACATATGCAGTTGGAGCAATAGGTCTGTCCATGTACATTCTTTGATTATCTGTATAGTACCAGAAAGTTCTTGTTCATTGTTCTGATGGGGTTGATAGCCTCTTCAGCTCTTGTAATCCTTTCTGAAAATTTATCAACAAGAGGTCCGTTTACAATTCTCTGGTTTGCCACTAGCATTCAATTCGGTAACTGACATGCTCTAGTTGTGTCTCTCAGGGAAGATCTATAACCTGTTACTGGCAGCATGCACTTCTTAGCTTTATTAATCTGAATCGTATCTAGTTTTGGTGTCTGATCTATTTATCTATCTATCTATCTATCTATCTATCTATCTATCTATCTATCTATCTATCTATGCATATATTTATCTATCTATCTCTGCCTCTGTCTCTAGCTCTATCTCTTCTCTATCTCTATATATCTATATCTATTTATCTATATCTATTTATATATATGTACATATATTTGATGGCTTATACATCTATGAAGTTAGTTGAAATTTTAACATGGATTCTGAGGTCCTAGGTCAAGAATGGAGAATCCACAAATGCCAATACCAAATATACTCCCTCCTGTTCTTGTGCGCCTATCGAAGTTGAGCTTTTACTGGGCCTCAAGGCATTCCTCTCCCTTCCCATCATCCTGTATCTTTTGTATGGCCTGAATAAAGAATCATTGTAAAATATCCAAAAGCCTGAAGTCTCACCCTTGGAACACAGGAAGGTAGATATTCCAGAAATGATACCTAATGGGACTACAGAACCGCATGCTGTCCTTTGATTTACTGATGTCAGGTAATTTTTGCATAAAATAAAAATTTGGGAGTTTATCACTTGAAGTAGGAACACAATATTTACACTATTACATTCACTCTTTAGCTTGAGCAGCTTTGTTGCGAAAATCATTGCAAAAAACTAGAATTGCAAAACAGAATTTTTGAGTACATATTCAGGAATATCTATAATGTGCCCTATCAAGGAATGAACAATTAGAAAATGAAATACAAAATCCACTCAATTAAATATCTGTAGGGAAACAATGGCCTTTGGGAAACAGATAGAACTTAGGAAATTGAACTGTTTGTCACAGGAATGGAACTGGGAATAAAATTATAATCCAGAAGATTGTCCTACATCCCATGTTCCTAGATCTTTTCTACACATGCAAAACCCGTAATAACTTTCTCCATTCAGAGCATGTAACCACTAATAAAGCAAAGAGAACTGTCTAGCTTTAGAGTGATGTTCTACATAAATGTGTCCACTGTGTCAAAGGAGACACACCTGGAAAGGTCACCTTAGAATCTGGTCAATATAAAGAAAGCTCTTTAGCAGGTAGGCCATGGCAGTTCTCAGTGACATCATCATTAGGCTGGCCCTGAAAAATCTCTTGTATACTGGAGATCCCTAGCTTCTCCTGTGATGTCACAGTATTTTCCAGACTGCAACTGCCTCTCAGACATTCATTCAGTACCTCTAAGGTTTATTAATTGGCCTTTATTTCAGTGTAAGCACCTATTTGTGAGGAAGATCAAAGAAGATGTAGATATCAGAGAAGGGGAGAAGGAAGTTGGCCTAGGAAGTTTTAGTTTAAAAAACGAAGAAATATGTGGTACATGGGAAAGCACAAGGAGTGCTGTGTAGGGGTTGTGAGGGTTCACTGAACACATAGCCTTGATCTGAGCCTTCCCCATATGGGATTCAGGAGGTGGGAGCCTCTCAGTAGCATCTGGATTTCATTGCTTGTTATGGTTCCTGGAAGTCAGAGGTTGTTTATCATTAATTTCTTTATTCCAAAAGTCAGGTATTTGGAAGTTTACAGTTGTTTTTCTGAGAGCTAATGGCTTTCATTCTTTTTCCCCAGGAAAAATAGTCCTGAGGAAGGAGGGACAACAAGTATTGTATCGTCATGTCATCTCAATGTAAACTCCTCCTTGATTTGGATTCCTATAGTGCACTTTGTTTCTGACACAGATATCTGGGACAGAGATGTGCATCTAGTTCAGACATCATCATCTCAGTCTTTCCACTAGTATTTCTCTGATTACCATTCCCTGACAGTTACCCTTTAGATTTCTGTGTCAATATGTGTGATTCATTGACAGTTTTCTTTTCTTTTAACTCTATCATTTCTTTAGGAATTTTTATTGCGTTTCTAATTGGATACTTCTATATTTACATTTCAAATATAATTTCCTTTCTCAGTTTCCTGTCCATAAGAGCCCTAACCTGTCCCCCTCCCCTTTTTCAATAACCCCCCCTTACTGCCTCTTGACAGTCCACTGAACTGGGAATCAAATCTAGGGAGGACCAAGGGCCTCTTTTTTCATTGGTGTCACGAAGGCCATCTTCTGCTACATTTGCAGTTGGAGACATTGGTCTGCCCATGAGCAGTCTTTGAATATTGATTTAGTACCAGAAAGGTTTCGTGTATTGGCATTGTCCTTGTGGGGATTAAAGCCCCATTCAGATCTTGTAATCCTTTCTCAACATTTACCAACAAGAAGTCCATTTTCAGTTCATGGGTTTGCCACTATCATTTACCTCTGTATTTCACATACTCTAGCAGTGTCTCTCAGGAAATGTCTATATATGATTCCTGGCCGATTGCAGTTCTTAGGTTCATCAATTTTATATCATTTTGGTGCCAGATGTGTGTGTGTGTGTGTGTATGTATATATATATATATATACACTTTTGGTGGCTCCTACAGCTAGGTGGTTCAGTGGAATATTAACATAAAATCTGCCAAACTAGGTCAAGAATGTAGAATTCAGAAATGACAATGTCAAATAGACTCCCTCCTGTATTATGAACATAATGAGTTTGAGGTTTGACTGATAAACATGTCATTCTTCTCCCTGCCTATCCTCCTGTATCTAAGGTTGCTACTTAAGGACGAATAATGATAAAACATCCAAAACCCTTAATTCTGGCCATGGGAACACAGGAAGATAGGTAGTGCAGGTTTGATATCAAATGGGACTAGAGAACCGAATTCTGTAGTCCATGTTGCCCTTTGCTTTTCTGATGCCTGGTAATTTTTACATAAAAGAAGCTTTTAGGAGTTTATTAATTGAAGTGAGTACACAGTACTCACACTGTTATGCTCACTCTATAGCTGGGCACACTTTGTTGCAAAAATCACTTTGTTGCAGATAATGGAATAGGAAAAAAGAATTTTTCAGTACACATTCAGGAATATTTATGAAGTCCCCTGTCAAGGAAAGTACAATAAGAAAGTGATATAAAATATTCATTTAATTAAAGGTCTGTAGGGAAAATACTGGCCTTTGTGATACATAGATAACCAAGAAAATTGAACTCTATATCTCAGGAATGAACCTGAGAATAAAAATATTATCTAGAAGAATCTTCTGCACTAGATGTTCCAAAATCTTTTCTACCCATGCCAAGCCAGTGACTACCTTTCTCCATCCCAAGTTTGTAACTGCTAATAAAGCAAGGAGAAGTCTCTAGCTTTAGAGAGATGGAGTACATAAAGGTTTCTACTGTGTCACATGAGACATACATGGAATGGGCACCCTTGAATCTGATCAATGTAAGGAAAGATGTTTAACAGGTAAGCCATGGCACATCACAATGACATAATCAGTAGGCCCTCCCTGAAACATCTATTGAAACCTGGAGAGGACTAGCTTCTTCTGTGATGTCACAAGTGTTGTCGTGACTGCAACTCCCTTCAGATATCCCTTCAGTACCTCTAGTGTTTACTAATTTAACTCTAATCGAGAGTAAACAGTCATTGTGGAGTGAGAAGGAAGAGGATGATGAGATCAGAGATGGGAAGAAGGAGGTGGTCTTCTGTCTTGTTATAAAAAAAGGATGAAATACATGGTATTTCAGAAAGCTCAGTGAGTCCTTGTAGGAGTTGAGTAGGATCACTGAAGAGATAGACTTGTTCTGAGCCTTCTGCATATGGGAATCTAGAGCTGCGAGCCTCTCAGAAACATCTGGACTTCGCAGTTCTTATGGCTCCTGGAAGTCAGAGTTTTTATATCATTCATTTCTTTATTCCAAATGCCAAGAATTTTGAAGGTAACAGATGTTTTACTGAGAGCTCATTGCATTTATTCTTTTTGTCAATTATAAAAAGGTCTTAAGTAAGAAATAAAAGGAAAGTATTGTGTCCTCTGCTCAGAGTAAACTTCTCCATGCTTTGGATACCAATAGTGCAGTTTCTCTCTTACACTGATATCTTGGAGAGAGAAGTGCTTCTAGTTGAGACTTCATGATCTCAGACTTTCCACTAGTATTTCCACTGACTAACACTTTAGATTTCTGAGTCAATTGGTGAGATATACTTGCCGGATTCCTTTCTTTCATTTCTTCCATTTTTTCTTTATTTTTTTAGAAAAACTCTCAAAACTCATCCTGGCTGACAATGTAGATTAGACGCATCAGATGAAATGAATTGAAAAACTCTCCTGGGAATGAAAGTGGTAAGGAAATCACATTGATGTATCCTAAATGCAGTGCTAAGAGCAATATTCAGACTAGTCTGTGGAGATGCTGCTGTCATCAGAGACCACAGACAATTAGTGGAGAATGATTCAGCATTAAACTGGGAATGGAAGATGATGGTTGATATTGTTCTAGTAGATCTCACTACATTAAAAAGTGTTTCTTCCAGATAACTGAATGATTATTGTAAAGCAAATCCCGGAATGAACTTATGAGACCCACCATCAGCCTGTCAAATAATGTGCGAAAGAAGAAATCTGTGTCTCTCCAGGGACAAATTGTGGCTTTCAAACCAACAGTAAAGTGTCCATTCTATGAATGATACATTGATATATACACATTATAGAAGGATGGATACAGAGTTTCTTCAGGTCCATGAATGAGGTATTCAGCAGTTGACCTGGATCAGAAATGAAGGTAATTTTTGCCAACTCTTCAGACTTGAGCTCCTTCACTAGGATCCCCATGATTGAAGAAAAGAACAAACTTCAGACAACTTGTCTCAGATTTTTATGTAGTTAAGATTTCCTGGTCTTGGTCCTAGGAAGGAAGGATATCTTGCTTTCCAATTCTTGTTTATCCTATAATCCTCTCTGCTGCATTCATGCAAATAGATTACTGTGCATTTCTTTAATAGGTTACAATTGCTATTTTAATTATGTTGCCAAGAACTATAGAAAAAAAGAAGGACTGTATCAAAGCATCATATGAAAATCCGACTAAGGTAATGTGGCCATTGGAAATTTGTAACTGACCTGAAACTCTTACTAGAGACAAAATGCCATAAAAGGTCTTCTCTAGATATCTGGTGTAGTAGTTGGTGTTCCCCAACAGACAGTAAAGGATGAATCTCTCTGTACAGAGAAATCGGACTAGTCACAATGATCACAGACTATGGAACACATAATTTAACAATGACTGACTATTTTTAAAGTCCTAGAATCCATTAGTTTATTAGTCCAAAAGGCAAGATGTCTTATCTGGTAATTGACATATGGATAAATATTCTGTATGCAGGTTCTAATGTCTATGAGGATTTGGTATCACTGTGAGTGCAAAAATGAAAAAGTAAAGGCTTCTTTCTTCCATGTTTTCTACGGGGATTCAAATAGAATGCATGGTTTAGAATACATTGGGTTTGCCATTCTCAAATAGACCAATATCTTCAACTGAACATTCTTTTCTTGGAAGCTGCACCCTGTCAGCATGGCTCACGTGTATGTGAACTGCAAGATCTAGTCTGGGAAGGCGGTCCTGTTCATCGATCCAACCTGCCCCTAATACTAAAATACCCAAGACTTCCTCAATCAACTCCTTTGCAAACATGGTCTTCTGGGATTTGAAGACATTACATCTACTAACAACACCAATGCAATTCAAGATTACTTTCAACAGCTCCCTGGAGTGAGAATTGTTCCTTGGGTCCTTATATGTAGAGAAAGACTGCATAGGCAGACACAGTGATCTAATCTACCTGCAACAGAATGAAGAGATGATGATGTGGCTGAAGCAGATTGGAGCTCTGCATTTATTAAAGGGATGGCAGTAAAAGCCCATGCTGACAGCAGACATTCAGACATGCTGAAGCCATGCTGAGACTTGATGTTTGTCACAGATGATGTCAGTATTTTCTTATGACTGGGATTTTCAACAAATTGGCTTTCATTCTATTCCTCATTCTATTCCTCATTCCAAAAAATCTTTTGCTGTAGGCCTCAAACCATGGGGCAGGGAAACTTAAGAGACAACAGAGGATTGATAATCCAGTCTTCATTCACTGACTTGTCTCTACCTCTAAGTCCATGTTTCACAATCCAGTGCATTTAAATCTCCAGGGAATCAGTTACTGTTTCTCTACCATGCTGGTCTGCTGAAGTCATTTTACAGAAGTCCACTTCCAAGTAATTATTAAAGCAATGAATATTTTGAAGTTATTTATGATCTACACACAGGCTTTTTACGCCCCAAGCATGTACCATCCCACTTCTGCATTTGTAGCTCTCAGCCAGTGTTCTCGACCTATCCATCCAGCAACCCTTAGATTCCACACTTTGTATGAGGATAATATTTGAAAAAACAGAAGAATAGCTGTAGCATAGTTGTTCTTCACTGAAGCCATATTAACACAGACGGCAGGGCATATGATGCATTCATCTCTGTTTGTAGTGTTTAATTCCCCGTAAAGTCCCAAACAATTGAGAGTTGATTCTGTCAGAGTACTAGCAAAGTCAAATAGGAAATGCAAAATTTCAGAATTCTCCTTCCAAAGATGTTTGTGAAAGAAGTTGTTTGCAAAACACTGTCTTAATAAATTTATTCCATTCTCACTTTGATATTTTGCTTTGATGTCTTGAAGTGACGTTTAATTATCACTGAAATGCAGGTCCCCTCTATAGTCTCCAGTAAGAAGAATTCATTCCTCAAAAGGATGTATCTGCAGATGCCTGAAAAAATTATAGAAAGAATATTTCTTGATAAAGATCTAGGTTAAAGTTGAAACATCTTACCACAAAGATACATATAAGAAGTTCATTTGACATTGACCTTATATTATGCAGAAATTCTTCACATATTCCCTCTATCGTTGGGGTTTAATTAATCTCTAATGAATAGTTGACAATGAAGAGTAGGCTTTAGAATCATTTTACCCTTTTAAGTAATAGTTTTAAGCAAATGGAACACTAAAAGATCACAAAGAAGAAATGGTTATAATCAAAAGATACATGTGGGACAGTCTAACTCTCATGGTCAAGATGACTTTGCACATTCTCCTTATGGTCATGGATGGCTCTCATAATACTCTGCAGAAGGTTGTTCCTACTGCCTCACTTTAAACTCCAGGAATTACAAGCTACCAGAGCTGTTCAAGTTCCCTTACAATGCACTTGAAAGCCACATATGCTTAGGAACTTTTGATGTGCTTTAGCTCTATTGTCAGGTTTTTTTAAGCCTCTACCAAATAGCAAGCTGTCCTTTTTACCCCCTTCTCAACACCTCTAAATCTGCCCTAACTCAATTTCTCAATTGACATTAGTCATAGCTCAGCACCCCAAATATGCACTCATCTTACTGTGTTTTTAACATCCTGCCTGCTACACCAATGGCCACTCCATACTAGATCTCACATGACTGGTAACTCTTGCTCCACCCTAAATCTTTTCTCCACCCTTGTGTCTACTAGCCTGTTGGTAGAAATCCACACAACTGATTGGCCAAGAGCATCTTTATTGAACTATACAGAATCAATTTGGGAACAGGACCTTCAGTGTTCGCAGGATGATTCCCGATCTAAGAATCAAAACAATAGCAAACAAGACTCAATCCATGTCTCTGGTTTTGGGAGGGAGATAGAGCACTTAGATTCAGAGTTGAAATTTAAATAATTATAATATATATGTAGTATTAATTATGCCAGGATAAAAGGATCCAAAAAGTGGAAATGGGCAACATTAAAGGCAAGAGAAAAATCCCTAGTACAGCAAACAATGTGGACCTGTTAGAAAGACTGGTCTCTTTCCAGCCATCTGAATTTGTACTTGAAATTCTTCTAACCACTCTTGATCTCTGCATGTAGAAAAGAACAAAAAGAAAAAGAAAACAAAATAAAACAAAAAATCACCAAAATGAAACCAAAAGCAAAAGCAATAGCTAATCAACCCAATCCTAAAAGAAGAGGACTGAGTGAAGATTGCTTGAGGTCCTCATTTTTAACTACAACTACAAGTCACCAATAGCTTTCAATGCAAAAGTTTGTCATTATTTTATTTGAAACTTCTCTGTGGGTCAAAGAAACAAGGTTTATAAGCTGCAACAACAGGAAAGAGAAAAAAATCATACTGTAGAGCTCAACACTGATATTACTATGGTGACTGTGGGCAATGCAGAGAATATTGGTGTTTGACAATGGGTTTTGTGGTTTTCTATATGCTGGCAATATCTATGACTCTGAAATGAATTAGAGTCATCACCAAATCATCACTAAATGAACTGCTCCTTTCTTTGGAGCACAAGATCTGGCAAACTGTTGACTGACTATGATTTTTAAATTGGGTCTAGCCTCTGTGGTAAAGCTAAGGCTTCTGATGGAAAATCCTCCACCAAAACTCTGGACTATCAATTGTGCTGCCAGCCAAAAACCAAGTCCTGACTCTACCCTGCAATCCAGAAGAGGTTTCAAAGTGTCAAACATAACAATATTTTAATTGTGGCTTTGTCTTTTTTTCACTTTTTATTTTAAATAAAGTGTGATTTCTGGCATAATTCCTTCTAATTTCTTCCTCACATAGAACTTCACTTTTGACCTCAAATTCCATTCATGAAGGGGTACTCTTATCTTTCATTGGCTAAGTTTTCTATTTTGCTTTTATGGCTTGCTGTGATTGCTTATTGTGACTGTCTAAATGATGCATTATTGAGCAACTGACTCCATAAGAATGGCTTGCGGGCATCAGTATTTTGCATTTTCTTGATGGTTAGTTTATGTAAGGTGACTTAGCCCACTGTGGATGGTAACAGCACTAGTAAGCTGAGGAGGTTACAGAGAAAAGGTAGCTGAGCAGATTAGTAAACAGAATTCCTCTTTATTTTCATGCTGCTGCCTTGTGTTCTTTTCTTGGATTCCATTGATTATGAACTGGAACTTGTGAGGTGAATTAAACCTTCAATTTCCCACACTGGCATTTTTATGTTTACTATAACATAGTCATACTAACTGGAACATTTGGCATTTTCTTGAGATCTGATCCGATAGTCAATCCTCCTGCTGGCATGTAACCTACCCTTTTAAATTAATAAATAAATCTAAGTCACTCCAAACTTTTGACATATTCACTCTGCCAACAAAATCACACTGTGTATGTAACTTACTTTTTTAATCTCATATTTTTCCTCCCACATTTTTTCTCTTTAAAATTATCTCCCTAAACATGTTAGCACTTTGTCGTTTTAAGTTATCTTATGTCCCATAGAAATAGTATAGTCAAATTTTTGATTTTCATAAAAGTGGGTGATTTGTTGTAGTAAAATATTCTAATCAATATTTATTGCATTAACTTTATTAATTAATCAAAAATTGACATTATTATACTATCTAGTTATCCTTAAAACTATAAAAGATTTGATTCATTCAAGGCTGTAAGGTCCTTCAGAACATCAGCTGGAACGTTCTTATGTATAATCTGGATGTATCATGGTTACTTCATATGTCTTCTAACTCATAGTGTTCTTTCTAACAATGCGAATTCAGGGTATTTGATATATATTTTAAGAGTGTTTAAGTGGAATATTTCTCTGATGACTCGCCCATAGTTTGAAATTGGAAAACAAAAAGATAACGTGTTTTGAGTGTTCACTTTGAATTCTACTATTTCATGAATGCATTTTCAGCTTTAAGAAACTTAATCTTTTAAAGAAAAATTGTCTCTATTCAGGATCACGTCTAGATAATTCATAGTGGTCTTTGCATTTTAAATACTTTCGTCCACAATATTTTGTTTTATATTTTCAGAGTATTGTGAGGGGAATTTCACCCATATTTCCTCACAGTATGGTTTGGATTGGCATAAAGGAGGCTAAGGAATGTTGTGTGTTCGTATGATATTCTGCTATTATGACTGTATTTTTCAGTCTTAAGAGACTGACATATTTTTAGAGTTTTTAAAATGGTATCATGACATCTGCAAATGAGAATACTTTCATTTCTTCATTTTTCATTTGTATTCCCTGGATCTTCTTCGGTTGTCATATTGCTCTAGCTAAAATTACACATACTGTAATACATAGTTGTGAAACCAGTGTATATACTTGTCTTCTTCCTGCTTGTAGTGGAACTGCTTTGAATTTTTCTCTCTTTAGCACGATGCTTGTGCTGGGCTTCTTGTACCTTGCCTTTATTATGTTGAACTATAACCTCCATATCTACAGCTTCCCCAGGACGAATCAAACTTTTATGTTGGGATTTGAAGAAAGCTTATCTGGTAGAAGATTATTTTTATTGTTGACTTGAATCTGTTCACAAGTATTTTATTGAGAATATGTGTGTATATGAGTAAATTAGTGTGTAATTCTCTCTCTTCCTCTCTTTGTGTCAGTCGTTTGTAACTCTTTCTCCCTCTCTCATTACCTTCCCTTTTGCCTCATTGTCCCCATGTCTCATTCTCTCTCCTTATTTTGTCTGTCATTGTTAGATAATACCAGATTCAAAATACAATTTTAATGTATTCAATCCTTTTGTCTACTTTATTGAATAGTCTTAGACACTTTAAATGCTATTTAAATGTATATTCATTTCTGTTCAACTGAATACATGTGGTCCTATGATATTTCAGGTGGGAGAAATTAAAAACCTGATTCTTTGTAATTGTTTAGAATATAGCTTTTTAAATTATGCAAAATGAGCTGATTTAATATTGGTATATAAATACATCTAGTATTTACTGTCACTTCCAACCCCGACCAGCAGGAAAGGAGAGACACCACACATTCTTCTCAAAGCAGTTTTTTCAGGAACCCTTTTGTCTGCAAGCAGGAACAATGCCTCCATCCAGCCCCCGAGCCCAATCCCTTATATCCTCCCTCAACCACCTCAACCGTCCAGTCTGCGTGACCTCCATTCCTAGGTCCACGTCACATGGTCTGATATATCGTCATGGTGCGCCTGCGCAACTCTCACGATGGGGAATGGCTTAATTTCAGGTGCTATTAATGAGACGCGGCAGCAGTCCCGGGCTCCATTTTGGGATTGCCGCTATACCCGCTCCCCACAGTAAATCCGAATGCTTTAAAAAAATTCTAGATTTTGGACTGTAAATATAAATAATCTGTGTTTTCTCCATGTTTCCGATTTTCTCTTTCATTTTATTAATTCAAACCTTTCATTACCTAACATGGCCAGAGGTTATGACGATCCTGTTAATACTTTCCAAGAGTGACCCCTTCCTTTCATTCATTATATTGTCTACATTTGTCTACATTTTATTGATTTCAGCCATGATGAGTTGGATATACATGCTATACCCCTTCCCCAAGGCTAAAAAGCCATCCTGAAACAAGATGCAAAGAGACTATAGGTCCCCAAAATTGTGGATGGGATCAGACATAAAGCGTCTTCTTGATACAAGAGGTGCTGCCCTCATGTCACATAGCAGCTGTGGTTTCCTGCAAAGCTTCAAGTCAGTCAACAGTCAAGAATGCAGTGAAAAGGCCTAAAAACTGCTGTACATAAAAAAATTATTTGTAAGGGTTTATAATAGAGTTATTAAACAGTACTTTAATGTAGAAGATATACAAATTTAGGATTCAAAGAAATAGAGTGAGTGGGTAAAATAAATGGAAAGATTATCATCAAAATTCATTGGCGGAAATTCTCAAAGAATAAAATATATGAACTCTATTCCTCAATGTTATGTACATAGAAAATATTTTATTATATAGGGATACTTCATGAAGCGACCTTATGATTTCGCTTGGTTAAAACAGATCTGCCAATTCTGTGAGTTGAATATGTGCATTATGTAATTTGATCTTAATAAGATTAAAGTGGCTATTTTCAAAAATAGTAAGCATTATTTCCATGTACATGTTCAAAAACGGGCTTTTATAAATAATAATAGAAAAAACTAAAACACTATATGTCAAGAAAACATAATTAAATTTGGCTACATGTCTAAGCAAAATATTCAAAAGTGAAGAAACTCAAGTGACTAAGAATCGAAAGTGAAATATTTATCATCCTTATACAATACAGAAATGCAAATCAAAATTATTCTGATATTTTTTTTCCTCCCTTTCAGAAATTTTAGTTTTATAACACATGAGTCAACTTATGTTTGCTGTGTTATGGGGAGAGGGGAAGAATGATATTCTTCTGGTGGGAATGCAAACTTCAACAGCAACTTTGGAAATTAGTATGATGTTTCTTCAGGAACATGGAAATGTATGCACCTAAAGATATAACGCGAGGAAAATATATCGAAATGTTGATTCATGCTAGTATAGAGACTCTTGAATATTTAGAAATATTCACGTTGTTTTTTAACAAATGAATGCATAAAGAAAATGTGGTGCTTTTACAGATTGGAAAAGGAAAGCATGTAATTTTCAGGATAATGAATGGATCATGTGAAAGTCATCATAGATGAGATAATCCGGACCTAAGAGAAAAATGGGATATATTTTCACTTTAATCTGAATATTAATTCTCCACACTGTATCAGTTTGATTAGTTTAGTGTAAAAGTCAAGGGATGTGGTCCAGACTATCCTCACTTTGTGATGTACAAATGTACTTATGGATTGCAGAGGAATACTGTCAGGAACAGGAATGTCAAATGTGAAGAGAGTGGGAAGAGTATGACAATGGAGGGAATGTAGAGATGTACAGTTAAATTGGGAGACGTTTGAGGCATTGAATGAAAACCATATGCAACAGAAATAAAAACTATTTTTTTTATTTAATTATGTTTTTTGTCAAACTAAATATTTAAAGCTATAAGGACAGAAGATAAAACATTGATTGGGTGTTTCTATGTGAAATTTCAATAATAAGAAACTCACAGTACTTATGGATTTCAACTATCAATAAAGCTATAGTACAGATAATGAAATATACAGTCCTTAAGGAGACAGATGGGAATATCTCTGCTGTTAAAAAATATTAATTATATACATTATATATGTAAAATAATCTATTTATTTGCTTACATTTCAAATGTCATTTCCCAAACTGGTCTTTCTTTCTTGAATCCCCTAAGCTATTCTGTTCCTCATTTTTCTAATATGGTGCTCCCCCATCTACATGCGCACTTCCGCTTTAGTCCTCTAACATCCCCCTTCTCTGGGATATGAAATCTCCACAGGACCAATTGCCTCCCTTCACACATATGGCAGATGAGGCAGTTGTCTTCACCATATACTCTGCTATTTGTGTAGCAGAAGTCTTTGACTGGGCAAAGCATACTCTAGGATGTGGAAAATTTCCTGAGGCTCTGAAGGTTATATTTAGTTGATACTGTTATTCTTCAAATTGGGTTGCAATCCCCTCCAGATACTTAAGGCATTCCCCTAACTCTTCTTTTGTGGCTGTCAGGTGCTCTCAAATGCTTAGGTGTTTCTGCATCTGTCACAGTCAGGTGATGGCAGAGCCCCTCAGAGGGCAAACATATTAGGGTCTTATCTGTAAGCACATTTGAAATCAGGAATAGGGCCAGGATTTAGAGTCTGTGGAAGAAATGTTTCTTATGGTGGTGTGTCTCTGAAGGGCCTTTCCTCCTGTTTTTGTATTTGTCTTTTTTTAGACCTTGGATGTATATAGGATAGAGATTTTGAATTGTGTGGGAAGCACCATTCCTTCACTGGTGGGCACGTCTAGCTACAGGAGGCAGTCTCTAATGGTTCTATCTCTTTGCTGCTTGGTATTTCAACTACCATCATCCCATTAGGTTTATCAGAACCTCTTGCATCCCTGGCACCTGGGACTTTCCTGGGGAAACCCAAGTTCACCACCAACCACTGATGTTTATTGTCATTTATTACACTTTTCCTCTGGAATTCTCTCCTGTCTCTTTTCTTTGTTGCAACTCCCCCTACTTTGTCCATCATTCTCTACCTCTAAATAAGTCCCTCCGTCCCTCTGCCTTCCATGATTATTTTGTTCTCCCTTCTAAGTTGTTTGCAAGGATTCGCAATCTGGCCTCCTAACATGTTACCTTTCATGTGATAAATGCTCTCAATAATGGGAGTTCTGAGCTTTATGGCTAACATCCATTTGTCACTAAGTTCATCCCATGTTATGTCCTTTTTGATCTCTGTTACTTCACTAATTTCCAGCACCATCCCTTTGCCTACAAAGTTCTTGGTGTCCTCATTTTTAATACCTGAGTAGTGTTCCTTTGTTTAAATATAGCACACTTTCTCTATTTATTCCTCAGTGGAGTTGAGGTAAATCACGCTTGCGCCCAGCATTCGACTATTGTAAGTAAGGCTGTTGTGAACCTGTTAAACCTCATGTCCTTTTTGTATGTGGATCAAGGTTGAGTATATGTGTTGAAGTGAGTGGTAAAGCTGGGTCTTCAGGTAAAGCTATTTGCAATTTTCTCTGAACGTCCATATTGCTATCCAAAGTGGCTCTACAGGTACTAATAACACCAGCAGTGAGGGAGTGTTCCATTTGTCTACATCCTAGCTTACTCTGCTACTGCATCAGTTTTTTATCTTAGTCATTGAGATTGGTGTAATGTAGAATCTCTGGTTCATTTTGATTTGCCATTTCCAGATAAGTATGGATGTTGAACATTTCTTGATGTTTTTCTCAGCTATTGAGGTACCTCAGTTGAGAATTCTTGGTTTAGCACTCTAACCAATTTTAAAAGTTTGGATATTTATTTGTCTGGGACATTAAGTAAGGGGATATCAATGTGGAGGGGACAATCACTATAAAAGGTGAGGGGTAGAGGTTAGCGGTGATGGACAGGAAAATAGACAATATCATCTGTTATCTTTAATCAGTGTAAATATGCATGTATGTATGTATGTATGTATGTATGTATGAATGTATGTATTATGTATGTATCTATCTATCTATCTATCACTATGATCTATCACATATTGCAGTACTTTGATATATTTTCTCCCTCACATAGGTCTAGTATTATCCTCTAATTATATCACATGCTGGAAAAGCTAATTAGTCATGTTTCATGCTAAAACATATACAGTCACATAACTAAAGTAAATATTTGTGTTTTTATGAAATAGTTGAGAAATTTGATAGCATAAAAATTAATTAACTTTATTGAATCTGTTTTCTGAACTGAAATTTAACCTGAATCAAAATTTATAAAGCAGCTTTTAAAATTCTTGAGTACTAATGTATACATCAGAATTGTTTCATAAAATTAGAAAATAGAGTGCATTTGTATGTTACATATATACACGTACAGACACATATATATATGTACACACATATATAAACATATATATACACACACACACACACACACACACATATACATGTGGCCACATACACATATATACAAATATATACATATATACATATACAAATATAAATATATGTACAATATATAAACATATGTCCTTATGTACTCATACACATATAGACATACACATACATACATACATACATACATACATACATATATACATGCATACATACATACATACATGCTTTTAAAAAGCAAAATCCTTGCTTTAAAAGAATTTCCCTAGGCATGATGTATATGGTTTAGCCAAATAAGAGAAAAATGATGTTATTGCTAAATGGCTCTGTCTTAGTACTCATTTCTGCTTGTTTAACATGATGATGGTTCTACCAATCCGACTTCTATGTACTTGGGGATTGAAATGATGTCCTTCTCTAACTCACTCATACACTTTCTCCAAAAATAAGTGATTCCTTATCCCTACAACTAGATGCCATGTGCCTTTAGCCAAACATAATAGGAATAATAAAATAGGCGCTTCACATCTTGCAAACATTAGTTTATAAACTTGCTTGAAATCATAGTTTTGATAATTATCATTTTGATCAAAGGCACCATCAGGCTTACACATTCAAAAACACCTTGTTTTCACCTTTTTTTAACTAACTTTATTTTATTACATACAAGAGTAAGAATAAGTAACTGCTATTGAGGTGGTTTTAAGAGTTTGCAGTACCATTAAAGCTCACAGGTTTTTAAACTTATTATTTTGGAAACATGGTCAAAGCATCTCCTCTGATCACATATTGGATTACCCATTTCACCATTAGCGGCAATAGCTATAAAGGATTGGAATAGTCTCTATCCCTCTGAGGAGAAAATGATGTACAGGATTACTCAGCAACAGTAATATATTTGTAGCAGCAAACGTTTCAAACACCTTATATATTTCCAAGGGAAATCTGGCAATACAGACTATGACAAACAAATAAAGCAGCAGGAACAATGTTTTTGGATCTCGAGTCTCTGTTGATCTTCAATTCCCTGAGAGAACCACAACATAGAATGTCTCTCTGTCCAGGTGACTGACAGAAGCCTGGCTGTTATACTAGATTGTGCCTCTGCTGCTGTTTCCTGTTTGTTATGACAAGTCTACAGACCAGAACTACTAGTGTATTCATGAAATGTTTGCTAATGGAACAAGCTGCCTATTCCAACTTGAGAACTGAAATTCTGGTTTCCAGAGAACACAGATGGGAGTTGCTCCAATGAACCTTTCTAAAGAGGGACACCACCCCCACTCCACAATGCCCCCATCCTTTCTTTTACCGCTGGTGCCTGGAGGGCTACAGGGAGGTTAAAGTTTTTAAGAGTCATCAACAAATAGTGATATTTGGAAAAAATAAAGTTTTAGTTTGTAGAGTTAATAGCTTTAGGCTCTCCTTGGGGTGTAATATCACTCAGGCATTTGACATATGCTGCATGGAAGGAGCCTGAGGATGCCAAGTTAATAGCAAAAAAGACATGTATTTTCTGGTCCTGCATATATCAGTGTATATAAAGTATTTATCAACAGTGGTAAGAAGCAGGAGATTTGGGGTCTGGGAGAAGAGAGAAGGAAGATGGTTACTATGTGTAAAATGCATGGCATCTCAGCTCCATAAATTCAAAAAGATCTGGGTCAGAGAGGGTGTGACAGGCACACACCAGAGATGCTGAGTACTGTACAAAAATGATAGCGTGCTACGTTTTGTGCTCTATATATATTGATACAAAACCAAACCAAAGAAAACAAAAAACAAATAAAGAACCATGTGTGTGTGTAAAGATCTGCTGGAAGAAATTTGTCTGAGGCTCTCAATATTCAACACTAAATAAATAATCTCAAATAAATGATGACCCACTCACTCATGGAGATGGCCACCAAGTAATACTGGCAATAGTATTTTGAAACAGCATTGAACCCCACGGCAAGTGTTCATTACACAACATTTGGAAAATATTTGCATGTTTTTTTTTAGTGGGAACCAAGCTCTGGTTACATGTGTTCATGCATTTGTCTGAACATTCAGCTTACTGAGGTCCAGGATCACTGACCATTGTTTTCCCTACTGCAAGGACAGCACTGACAGCAGTGAATCATAATAAGCTTTTGTCCAGTGAATGAAGAAGGAAGTGAGGGATTAAATACCAATCAAAGAGTACACATGGAGGTATCCATGGCTTCAGCCTCATATATAGAAGAGCATGGCATTTTCTGGAATGAATAGGATGAAAGGACTTGGTCCTATGAAGTCTGGTTTCTCTAGTGTAGGGAATGCCAGAGTGTTGAGGTGTGAGTAGGCAGGCAGTAATCGTAGAAAACTCACAGAAACATGGAAAGGGTCGATGGGAGAGAGGGGAAACAGGAAAGGGTATAACATTTGAAATGTAAATACAAACAATTTCCAATAAGAAAAGAAGGAAATGAGTGAGAAAGGAGCAGGAGGCTTACCTCAAAGAAATGAGAGAGCTTCTAGATGCTGGTTTAACTTAAAAGATTCAAGAATCTTTGTTATATATGAAAGGCAAGGGTCAGCAGACTGTAGTATTTCATGTTTTTAAAGAAATGCAATTGAAATAATAGTTCCATTTTCTTATATGAACACACAGAATCATTGGAAAGAAAAATAGACAGCTGTTTTTATTAGATTTATTGGTTGAAGAATCATTGGCATATTTTTCAACATAGCTTGATATACTCTCAAAAAGGTTTTTATGGGATAAGACAGCAATAGAGAGTATTGGGTCAGTGTTGGGATACAGGTATCTTCCATGTATTTTCAGACACATACAAACATCCTTTTAAACTGTGAAAATATAAAGTTATTAATTGATTGAATGCAATACTATGAATATAATTCTTTATATGAAGCAGTACTATCTGTGTGTATGACTTTCACACTTAGCATAAAATTAGGAAATGAATTCATTTAAAAATTGTTAAACGTGCTGTGGTATAGTGGAGGGATGGAATCCAGGCTCTCCACTCTCTAATCGTAAAGCAAACAAGAATGTAAAGAGACAAGTGCCTCTAAGAAAAGACTCACTATAAAACTTAAAATAACCTTATACATTCAAAAGAATAATATAAATATTTTAGATATTCTAATAGGATATAAGGATTATCATTTTAGAATGGGTTCATATTTCCATACAATATATTTTACTTAAAATTTAAAGCTCATACGTGTGCAGTTTTGTTGGTCCGTACTGTTTTCCAGCTAGCATGCATTGATCTTCTTCATTATTTACCCCTTTAATTCTAACTGACTGGTTTTTATTGCAACCTTCATAGTTGCCAACATTTTTGTCTGTTCTGTGATAACGACAACCATTTTTGTGCGGCTGAATCTGTCAAACATGTAGAGCCAGAATAAATCTGATGTATCATGGTGAATGGAATTGCAAAAATAGCTAAAATTTACAGGATATATTTTGATATTAAGTACAGGCATAAAGGAAACTCTGTAGTACATTTATTTTTCCTAATTTGTTTCTAAATATTTTGAGATAAAAATGTAAAAGCATGTTATTTGAGAAATGAGAATACCCTATTGCTAAAGTGCCAGAAAATTTAAGATAATTATTTTGAATTGCAATGGAATGCAAAATCAAATATAACAAGAATAATTTGATGGGATGGCTATTGTGTATGCAAAATTTCTATGTCACAGAATTATATCCTTACATTATTACTCCTTGGTACATTAATAACAAAATGACCAAACTACAGTTTATTTCTTATAGGACAGTTAAAAAATGAAACAAAACTGTCCTTTTAAGTTCTTTTAAAACTAATTTTGCATTTAATAAATACATCCTTCAGTAAGAGTAGAATGACTCATAGCGCTAAGTGCCTGCAGAACGAAAGAGGAAAGAGCATATGTCACCTGCTTGACAACACAACTAAAACTCTAGAACAAAAAGAACCAAATACAATCAGGAGGAGTAGAAGGCAGGAAATAATAAAAGTCAGAGCTGAAATCAACCAAATAGAAACAAAAAGGACCATAGAAAGAATCAAAAGAACCAAAAGTTGATTCTTTGAGAAAATCAACAACATAGATAAACCCTTAGCCAGACGAATGAGAGGACACAGAGTGTGTGTCCAAATTAACAAAATCAGAAATGAAAAGGGAGACATAACTACAGATTCAGAGGAAATTCAAAAAATCATAAGATCTTTCTATAAAAGTCTATATTCAACAAAACTTGAAAATCTGCAGGAAATGGACAATTTACTAGACAGATATCATGTAATGAAGGTAAATCAGGAACAGATAAACTAATTAAACAACCCCATAACTACTATGGAAATAGAAGCAGTCATTAAAGGTCTTCCAACCAAAAAGAACCCAGGTCCAGACGGGTTTAGTGCAGAATTCTATTAGACCTTCATAGAAGACTCATATCACTATTATCCAAACTATTCCACAAAATTGAAAAAGATGGAGCACTACCGAATTCTTTCTATGAAGCCACAATTACTCTCATACCTAAACCACACAAGGACCCAACAAAGAAAGAGAACTTCAGACCAAATTCCCTTATGAATATCGACGCAAAAATACTCAATAAAATTCTGGCAAACCGAATCCAAGAGCACATAAAAACAATCATCCACCATGATCAAGTAGGCTTCATCCCAGGCATGCAGGGATGGTTTAATATACGGAAAACCATCGATGTGACCATTATATAAAGAAACTGAAAGAACAAAACCACATGATCATTTCATTAGGTGCTGAGAACGTATTTGACACAATTCAACACCCCTTCATGATAAAAGTCCTGGAAAGAATAGGAATTCAAGGCCCATACCTAAACATGGTAAAAGTCATATACAGCAAACCAGTTGCTAAAATTAAACTAAATGGAGAGAAACTTGAAGCAATCTCACTAAAATCAGGGACTAGACAAGACTGCCCACTCTCTCCCTACTTATTCAATATAGTTCTCGAAGTTCTAGCCAGAGCAATCAGATAACAAAAGGAGGTCAAGGGGATACAGTTTGGAAAAAAGAAGTCAAAATATAACCTTTTGCAGAAGATATGATAGTATATTTAAGTGATCCCAAAATTTCCACCAGAGAACTACTAAAGCTGATAGACAACTTCAGCAAAGTGGCTGGGTATGAAATTTACTCAAATAAATCAGTAGCCTTCCTCTACACAAAAAAGAAAAAAGCTGAGAAAGAAATTAGGGAAACGAAACCCTTCATAATAGACCCAAATAATATAAGGTACCTCGGTGTGACTTTAACCAAGCAAGTAAAAGATTTGTACAATAAGAACTTCAAGACTCTGAAGAAAGAAATTGAAGAAGACCTCAGAAGATGGAAAGATCTTCCATGCTCATGGATTGGCAGGATTAATATAGTAAAAATGGCCATTCTACCAAAAGCAATCTACAGATTCATTGCAATCCCCATCAAAATACCAATCAAATTCTTCAAAGAGTTAGACAGAACAATTTGCAAATTCATCTGGAATAACAAAAAACCCAGGAGAGCTAAAACTATTCTCAACAATAAAAGGACTTCAGGGGGAATCACGATCCCTGAACTCAAGCAGTATTACAGAGTAATAGTGATAAAAACTGCATGGTATTGGTACAGAGACAGAAAAATAGACCAATGGAACAGAATTGATGACCCAGAAATTAACCTACACACCTCTGGGCACTTGATTTTTGAAAAATGAGACAAAACCATCCAATGGAAAAAAGATAGCATTTTCAGCAAATGGTGCTGGTTCACCTGGAGGTCAACATGTAGAAGAATGCATATCTATCCATGTTTATCACCCTGTACAAAGGATAAGTCCAAGTGGATCAAGGACCTCCACTTCAAACCAGATACACTCAATCTAAAAGAAAAAAAAAATAGGGAAGCATCTGGAACACATGGGCACTGGAAAAAAATTCCTGAACAAAACACCAGTGGCTTATGCTCTAAGATCAAGAATTGACAAATGGGATCTCATAAAACTGCAAAGCTTCTGTAAGGGAAAGGACACTGTGGTTACGACAAAATGGCAACCAACTGATTGGGAAAAGATCTTTACCAATCCTACAACAGAAAGAGGTCTTATATCCAAAATATACAAAGAATTCAAGAAGTTAGACTTCAGGGAGACAAATAACCCTATTAAAAAATGGGTTCAGAGCTAAACAAAGAATTCACAGGTTTGGAATGCCGAATGGGTGAGAAACACCTAAAGAAATGTTCAACATCTTAAGTCCTAATGGAAATGCAAATCAAAACAATCTTGATATTTCACCTCATACCAGTGAGAGTGGCTAAGATCAAAATGACAGGTGACAGCAGATGCTGGCAAGGATGTGGAGAAAGAGGAAAACTCCTTCATTGTTGGTGGGATTGCAGACTGGTACAACCATTCTGAAAATCCGTCTGGGGGTTCCTCAGGAAATTGGACTGCCTGAGGATCCACCTATACCTCTCTTGGGCATATGCCTAAAAGATGCCCCAACATATAAAAAAGACACGTGCTCCACTATGTTCGTCACAGCCTTATTTATAATATCCAGAAGCTGGAAAGAACCCTGATACCCTTCAACAGAGGAAAGGATACAGAAAATATTGTACATCTACACAATGGAATATTACTCCACTATGAAAAACAATTTCTTTATGAAATTCGAATCAAATGGTTGGAATTAGAAAATATCATCCTGAGTGAGGTAACCTAATCACAAAAAAACACACATGGTATGCACTCATTGATAAGTGGCTATTAGCCCAAATAATTGAATTACCCTAGATGCCTAGACAAATGAAACAGAAGACGGATGATCAAGATGTGAATGCTTCACTTCTTCTTTAAAAGTGGAACAAGAATACACTTTTCAGGGAATAGAGAGGCAAAGATTAAAACAGACACAGAATGAACACCCATTTAGAATCTGCCCCACATGTGGCCATACATATTCAGCCATCCAATTAGACAAGATGGATGAAGCAAAGAAGTGCAGGCTGACAGGAGCCGGATGTAGATCTCTCCTGAGAGATACAGCCAGAATACATCAAATACAGATGCGAATGCCAGCAGCAAATCACTGAACTGAGAATAGCACCCCCGTTGAAGGAACTAGAGAAAGAACTGGAAGAGCTTGAAGGGGCTCGAGACCCCATATGTACAACAATGCCAAGCAACCAGAGCTTCCAGGGACTAATCCACTACCTAAAGACCCTGGACTCTGACCTCATAGGTAGCAATGAATATCCTAGTAAGAGCACCAGTGGAAGGGGAAGCCCCGGGTCCTGCTCAGACTGAACCCCCAGTGAACATGATTGTTGGTGGGAGGGCAGCAATGGGGGGAGGATTGGGACCGGAACACCCTTATTTAGGGGAGGGGGGAGGGGGATAAAAAATGAGAGAAAATAAAGAGTAGAATGACTTTTTCCTAAAGTACTTATGTTAATTTGTGACATTCAAAAATGAATTTTGCTTTCTTTTTCCAAATACCAATACCAATGTACAAAATCCATAGGTAGTGAGAAAGATAATTGTTGCGGTTCTTCAATAATCGTTTCCTTTGGTTATTGGAATTTTAACCATGTGTTTCAAAATTAATCTAAGTATTGTCATTTCGATCAGTAGATGTAGAAGAAACAATGATATAAACCACATCTGCAAGCTATAGAACCTTTTCCAAGCAATTCCAATTGACACTCTTACACAAATTCTTTTTATAATAAATGTAGTAAACAAAATACTCCTATACAAATAGTAATATCTTTGGAGTTAAGTTCACATTAAATTCAAACTTTCTCTCTAGATATAGAGTCTTATTAATTAATCTATTATTACTTTGGAAGGAATAAAAGAGAATATGGATATATAGATATGAATTTCATTTCTTCCATGAATGTTTAAACAAGATTCTTCCCTTTTAATATTCCCAGTCTCTTGATTTGTTTCCGGATATCACAGATCCCATAAGGGTTGGATTAAAAAGTGTTCACTATTTCATGATAATAAATTTAGTCTTAGAAATTCCCTATTTGTTGCTACTTATGAATAAGGAATTTTGAATCAGATCAAGCAACTTGAGTCCACAGAGATGTTTTCCTTCTCTAATTATCATTTGCACACATTTGTTCATAATACCATGTCATAGCCAGAGTTTCTATTACTGTTGTGAAATACCATGACCAAAAGGGAAAACAGGAAAGTTGGGGAAGAAAGTGTTTATTTTAGTTTATATTTTCTTTTTTTTAAATTTTATTTAATAGAATTTTACAATCCAGATTTCATCCCTCTCCAAGCCCATACTCTTACTGTTCTACATCCCTTAGCTACTCCCCTCATGCCCATCTGAATGAAGCTGTCTCCCACTGCACCCCTAGTCTACCAGACCTCTCCACTCTCTGGCGACTCAAGTCTCTTGATGGTTAAGTGCATTTTCTCTTGTTGTGTCTAGAACCAACACTCCAGGCTTAGAGGCCTCATACTAGCTTGTGCATGATGCCGCATTGATATCTTAGTGTCTTAAAAAAACACTGGCGTCTGGTTCAGTTAACACTGCTGGTCCTCCTGCAGGGTTTCTCCCCTCCTCAACTTCCTCCACTTTCCCCTAGTTCGACCACAGGGCTTAGAAGCTTCTGTTCATTGCGTGAGTGTAATTGTCTGCATCTGACTCTTTAAGCTGGGTGTTGGGTCTTTCAGAAGGCAGTCATGTCAGGTCCATTTTGTGAACATGACAAAGCATGAATAATAGTGTCAGAACTTGGGGGCCTCTACTTAATCTGGTTCCCAGATATGGCGGCTCACTGGAATTTCTTTTACTCAGGTTCTTCCCCTGTCTTGTCCCTGAAGTTCTTATAGACAGCAGCAAATATGGCTCAGAGTTTTGATTTGTGGATGGCAACCTTATCCCTCACTTGGTGCTCTCTCTTCCTCATGGAGATAGTCTCTACAAGTTCCATCTACCCACTCCTGGACATTTCACTAAGTCCTGATAGTCTCTTACCTCTCAGTTCTCTGGAATATTCTAGAGCCAGTCCCTACCTCCAACATTTTAGCTCCTGAGGTTGCCTGTTTCCATTCATTCTACTGGCCCTCAGGGCTACAGTCCTACTCCCCACCAATACCTGACCATGTTCCCCTCTTTCACTTCCTGTCTCCTTTCTTACTCAGGTCCCTTACTTTTCACTTCTGTCGTTCATTTCTTCTCGATCTCAAGTGGAATTGAGGTTCTTCACTTTGGCACATCACCTTATTAAACTTTTAATTTTCCTTTTATAAAAATTGGATATTTTTCTTTACATTTCAAATATTATTCACTTTCCCAGCTTTCCAGTCATAAGACACCTATCCCTTCCCCCAACAGTTCTTCTATATAGGTATTCCCCCTCACTAACCACTCCCTTTCCCAGCTTTCCAGTCATAAGACACCTATCCCTTCCCCCAACAGTTCTTCTATATAGGTATTCCCCCTCAATAACCACTCCCTTTCCCAGCTTTCCAGTCATAAGACACCTATCCCTTCCCCCAACAGTTCTTCTATATAGGTATTCCCCCTCACTAACCACTCCCTTTCCCAGAACCCCTTGACATTCCCCTACACTGGGGGTTCCACCTTTGCTAGGCCTAAGAGCATCTCCTCCCATTGAGGTCCAACAAGGCCATTCTCTGCTACATATGCAGTTGGAGCCGTAGTTGTGTCCATGTACAGTCTTTGAATATTGGTTTAGTACCAGAAAGCTATAGGTCATTTGCATTGTGGTTCTTATGGGCTTGAAAGCCCATTCAATCCTGGTAATCCTTTTCCAAATTTACTAACCTGAGGTTCGTTTGCATTCCACTGGTTTGCCAAAAACATCTCACTTCTGTAATCGGCATGCTCTACCTGGTTCGCTCAAGAAAGATCTATATCCGTTTCCTGGCAGCATGCACTTCTTAGCATCATCAATCTTATGTAGTTTTGTGGCAGATCTATCTATCTATCTATCTATCTATCTATCTATCTATCTATCTATCTATCTATCTATTTCTATCTCTATGTCTATCTACCTACGTCTATATCTATATGTATATCTATATGTATATCTATATCTATATATGCATATGTATATGTATATGCATATCTACATATGTATATGTATATATTTAGTGGCTATTTACAGCTATGTGGTTAGGTGGAATTTTAGGATGGATTCTGTGCAACTAGGTCAAAAATGTAAAATCACCAAAGGCAAATGCCAATCAGACTCGCTCCCGTTATTGTGAATCTATGGAAGTTTAAGTCTCTCTGTACATCAACCCAGTCCTCTTCCTGCCCATCCTCCTGATTCTTGTGTTTGGCCAGAAGAAAGAATCATGGTAAAACCTACAAAACCCTTAAATATGGCCTTGGGAACACTGGAAGGTAAATATTATAGAACTGATATCTAATACGACTAGAGATCCGCATTCTATACTCCATGATGTTCTTTGCTTTATTGATGTCTCATAAATTTTGGATAAATTAAGGATTTGGGAGTTTATCATTTGAATTAGGTACACAATATTTACACTTTTATAATCATTCTATAGCAGGGCACGCTTTGTTGCTAATTCATTGCAAAAACTGGAATTGCAAAACAGAATTTTTGAATACACATTCAGGAATATATATATATATATATATATATATATGTATATATATATATATATATATATATATATATATATATATAAAGTCTTCTATAAAGGAAAGTACAATACGAAAATGAAATGCAATATTCAATCAATTAAAGGTCTGTAGGGAAAATACTGACCTTTCGGAAACAGAGATAACCTAGTAAATTGAAGTGTATGTTCCTAGATCTTTTCTACTCATGCCAAGTGCCTTACTTACTTTCTCCTTTAGAGCATGTAGCCTCTATTGAAGCAAAGAGAAGTCTCTAGCTTTACATAGATGGAGTACCTAAAGGTTTCCCCTGTGTCACAGGAGTCATACCTGCAAAAGGCACTCTCGAAACTGGTCAATGTAAGGAAAGCTGTTTGCAGGTAGGCCATGACAGTTCTCAGAGACATCATCATTAGTCCCTCCATGAAATATCTCTTGTATCCTGGAGATCCCTAGCTTCTCCTGTGATGTCACAAGTGTTTTTGTGTCTGCAAATGCCTCTCAGGAATGACTTCAGTACCTATAGGGTTTACTAATCGACCTCTAGTTCAGAGGAAATATCAATTAGGGAGTGAGAACAAAGAGAATGAAAATATCAGAGATGGAGAGTTCGAAGATGGCCTTCTGTCTTGGTATATTAAAAAGGAAGAAATATGTCGACCCTATAAATCTCACAGTCCTTTGTAGGATTTGATTAGGTACATGGGATCAGGAGCTCAGAGCCTGTCAGCAGCATCTGGACTTCCCTGCTTCTAGTTGTTCTTGTAAGTCATACAGTTTATATCATTAATAACTTTATTTCAAAGGCCAGGTGTTTGGAAGAACACTGTTCTTTTCCTTAGAGCTCATGGCTTTTATTTTTGGCCCAGAAGAAAAAGGTCCTAAGGAAGAAGTGAAAGACAAGTATGGTGTCCTCACCTCAGAGTAAAATCCTCTGTTATTTGGAAAGCTATATTGCAGTTTGTGCCTGATACTGGTATTTGGGAGGAGATGTGTTTCTAGTCCATCATATCATTCTTTTCCCTAGAATTACTCTGACTCCCTTTGCCTGATAGTGACCCTTTAGATTTCTCAGTCAATATGTGTGATTAGCTGGGTGTTTTCTTATTTTTAACTTATTTAATTTTTATTTTATTTTTTAGCAATGGTTTTGCTTTTTTAATTTGATTTTTCCATATTTACATTTCAAATATTTTTGCCTTTCCCAGTTTCCTGCCCATTAGATCCCTAACCTGTCCCCCTTACTGCCCTTTGACATTCCCTTATATTGGTAATAAAACCTAGTTTAGACCAAGGGCATGTCCTTCCTTTGGTGCCCAACAAGTCCATTCTCTGCTACATATGCAGCTGTAGCCATAGGTCTATCCATGTACAATCTTTGAATATTTGTATAGTACCAGGGAACAGGTTCGTTGGCATTGTTTTTCTTATCGGATTGAAAGCTCCTTCAGCTCTTGTCATTCTTTCTCAAAATCTACCAATAAGAAATCTGTTTTCAGTTCACTGGTTTGCCACTACCATTCACTTCTGTATTTGACATACTCTAGCTGTGTCTCTCAGGAAAGACTTGTATCTGTTTCTTCTAATCGTGCAATTATAAACTTCATTAATCTTATCTAGTTTTGGGGGCTGATATATATATATATATATATATATATATATATATATATATATATATATATATATATATATATATATATTGTGTGTGTGTGTGTGTGTGTGTGTGTTACCCACAGCTATGAGGATAGATAGAATTTTAACATGTATTTTGAGAAACAAGGTCAAGAATGTGGAATCCACAAATGACAGTGCCAAATAGACTCTCTCCTGTTCTTATAAACCTAATGAAGCTGAGGTTTCACTGGACCTCAAGGCATTCCTAATCCTGCACATCCTCCTGAATCTTATTTTCGCCTGAAGAAAGAATCATGTTAAAAGGTCCAAACCCCTCAAATCTCTTCCTTGGAACACTGGAAGGTAGGTATTAGAGAACTGATATCTAATGGGACTAGAGAACCACATTCTATAGTTCATGCTGTCCTTTACTTTAATGATGTCTTGTAATTTTTGGATAAAATGAGAATATGGGAGTTTTGAAGAAGGTACACAATATTTACACTTTTATATTTACTCTATAGCTGTGGCCCCTTTTTTGCCTATATCATTGCAAAAAATTGAATTGGAAAACATCATTTTTGAGTACACATTCAGGAATATATATAAAATGTCCCTTCTCAAGTAATGTAGAAAAAAATTAATACAATATTCATTCAATTGAAGCTCTGTAAGGAAATTACTTGCCTTTGAGAAACAGAGAAAACCTAGGAAATTGAAGTGTATGTACAGGAATGACCTGGGAATAAAATTATTATCAAGAAGAATCTGCTCCACTCCATGTTCCTAGACCTTTTTTACCCATGCCTGGATATTGACAAAATTTCTCCATTCATAACAGGTAACCACTAATATAAGAAAGAGAAGAACATAACTTTAGAGAGATGTAGAACATAAAGTTTTCCAATGTGTTACAGGAGACACTCCTGTGAAGGACACCCTCGAAACTGGTCAATGTAAGGAAAGCTATTTAGCAGGTAGTACATGGCAGTTCTCAGTGACATTATCATTAGGCCCTGCCTGAAAAATTCTGGAAAGCCCTAGCTTCTTCTGGGTTGTTCCTACTGTTGTACTGACAGCAACTGCCTCTCAGATATTCCCACAGTACATCTAGGGTTTAATATTTGGCCTTTAATTCAGAGCAAACAGCCATTTGGGAGGGAGAAGAAAGATGATACAGGGATCAGAGATGGAGAGAAGGAAGCTGGTCTTCTGTATTTTTATAAAAATGAAGAAATACTTGGTCCACTGGAAAGCTTACTGAGTCCTGGTTAGGGCTTGAGTGAGTTTGCTGAAGAGATAGCCGTTATCTGAGCCGTCAACATATGGGAATAAGGAGTTGAGGGACTCCCAGAAACATCTGGACATCCCTGCTTGTTATAGTTCCCGGAAGTCAGAGAGTTTATATCATTAATTTTGTTTTTCTAAAAGCCAGGTTTTGGAAAGTGCCCAGTTGTTTTCCTGAGAGCTCATCGCTTTGACTCTTTTTCCCAGAATAGAAAGGTGCTAAGGAAGAAGGGAAAGATAAGTACTCTGTCCTCATCTCAGTTTAAATTCCTTCATTATTTGATTTCCTGTACTGCAGTTTGTATCTGAGACTGATATCTTGGAAAGAGAAGTGCTTCAAATTTGGATTTCATCATCTCAGTCTTTCCACCAATATTATTCTGACTAAAATTCCCTGAAAGGGATTCTTTAGATTTCTTATTCAATAGGTCTGGTGAGGTGCCAATTTTCTTTTCTTTATTTCCTTTGTTTTATTTTTCACAAATTTTATAGCTTTTTTAATTGGATATTCCTATATTTATATTTCAAATGTTATTTTCTTTCCCAGTTTCTTGTCCATAAGATTCCTAACCGATCCCCTTACCCTTATTATAAAACCCCCCTTACTGTGTCTGGACATTCCCTTCAACTAGCAGAAAAAACTAGGGAGAACCAAGGGCATCTCCATCTATTGGTGCCCAAAATGCCATTTTCTGCTACATACGCAGTTGGAGCCATAGGTCTATCCATGTACAATCTGTGAGTATTCCTATAGTACCAGAAAACTGTGGTTCGTTGGCTTTGTTTTTCCTATCAGCCTAAAAGCCCCTTCAGCTCTTGTAATCGTTTCTCAAAATCTACCAACCAGAGATCTGTTTTCTGGTCACTGGTTTGCCACTATCATTCACTTCTGTATTTGACATGCTCTAGCTGCGTCTCTCATGAAAGATCTGTATCCAGTTCCTGGCAGCACTCTCTTCTTAGCTTCAACAATCTTATCTAGGTTTGGTGCCTGATATATCTATATCTATATCTATCTATATCTATATCATATATATGTATATATATGTATATATATGTATATGTATATATATGCATACATATGTATATATATATATGTATATGTATATATATATATATGCATACATTAATATTTACTTTTGTTGGCTCCTAAAACTATGAATTTTGATGGAATATTTACATGGATTCTGCGTAACTAGGTCTAGAATATAGGATCCTTACATGACAATGCCAAATAGACTCAATTCTATTCTTATAACCTATTGAAGTTGAGGTTTCACTGGAACTCAAGCCATTCCTCTCGCTGCCCATCACCCAGAAACTGATGTTTGGCCTGAGAAAGAATCATGGTAAAACATCCAAAACCCTCAAAGCCTTTCCCTGGGAACTCAGGACGTTAGATATTAGAGAACTGTTATCTAATAGAACTTCAGAACCACATTCTATAGTCCATGTTGTCCTTTGCTTTACTGATGTCTAGTAATTTATGGATAAAATAAGGACTTGGGAGTTGATCATTTGAAGTAGGTACACAATATTTCCACTCTTATATTCACTGTATAGCTGGTCCCCATTTGTTGCCAAATTAATTGCAAAAATGAATTGGAAAAATGAAATTTTTGAGTACACATGCAGAAACCTATATAATGTCCCCTGTCAATGAATTTACAATTAGAAAATGTAGCACAATATTCAGTCAATTAAAATTCTGTAGGGAAAATACTGGCACCTGGGAAAAAGAGAAAACCTAGGGAATTGAACTTTATGTCAGAGAATTAGACCTGGGAATGAATTAATCTCCAGAAGAATTTCCTTCCTTCCATATTCTTAGATCTTTTCTACCCTTGGAAAGCCCCTGACTCTCTTTCTTCATTCAGATCATGTAATCACTAATGAAACAGGGAAAAGACTCTAGCTTTAGAGAGATGTAGCCTGTAGAGGTTTCTACGGTATTACAGGAGACACTCCTGGAAAGGGCACCTCCAAGTCTGGTCAATGTAAGGAAAGCTTTTTAGAGGTAGGCTATGGCAATTCTCAGTGACATCATCATTAGTCCCTCCATGAAATATCTCTTGTATCCTGGAGAGCCCTAGCTTCTACTGTGACATTACAAGTGTTGTTTGACAGCAACTGCCTCTCAGATATTCCTTCCATATATCTATGGTTTACTAATTGGCCTGTAATTCAGAGTAAAGAGCCATTTGGGAGGGAGAACAAATAGGATGAAGAGATCAGAGATGGGGAGAAGGAACCTGGCTTTCTGTCTTGGTATAAAAGAAAAGAAGAAATATGTGGTTCTTCGGAAAACACCATGGGAAGATGGCTTTAGTTTTTTTGTTCTCAGGGTGAACCGATCCCTTGGAGAAGTTGCTGAACATCCTTAAGATATTTTCACATATGGTAAAGTTTCGAGATAACCCTTTTTAGATTTTGATGGTCCTGGGGATTGTATGGCTGATGGTAAATGTTTCCCAGGAAGAGTGCTAGAGTCAGATTGATTTTTAGATGTATAGAAGACATGGAATTTTTCTAATATACTTGGGCTAATGGCACAACGTCTAAATGATATTTTTCATTGTGGACTTTCCCTCAGACCTTTGGAAATATAAAAAAAAAAAGCTTTTGTATATTTGAAGTCTAATTTGCACAATGACAAATCACTTTGAGCCTGGAGAACACTTTCTGGAGCCCTACAGAGGGGTGAAGAAATATCCTGAAACCTTAGGGCACACGGTGAACAAGCCTTTTTGGCAGAAAGAGGAGTTTCTTGAGCATCTTTTGACAAGATGGAATGTCCGGCATTGCCTTGTAGGGATTGGCAACTTTCCGCAATTCCTTCGTCATTTTGGAAAAGTCAAAGGCCCTTTGAACAGATGGAGAAGGTGAGGGACTCACCTGGGGAGTATTAGTAGCTTTTGGTGTCTCTTAGGCAGCAGAAGATGGCACAAGATTCCTTTTGGCAGGAGGGGGAAGATTGAAACTGTCTTCCTTACAGGAGAAGTTTCAAAAGACTCCATCAGAAACATCAAATCTTAACCCTTTGTTTTTAGAAACTGGATGCCTGTGGTACACTTTGGTAGAGGGAGAAAGTGACTGTTTCTCCCCAGAGTAGACATGTGAAATAAATGTACTTGGGTAGATGGGGATAGTTGTAAAGAATGCTGTTCAGATGCAGTAGATCCTAAGACATCCTTCTCAGATGAGGAAGGTCTTAATGTACCATTTATATGTGTGGAAATCCTGACTGTGACGTCAGAATGGGGGTAGGTATGAAACTACCTCTGAAGATGTGACCTCTCCTAGAGGATCATGGACATATTGAGAGGTCTGAGAACCTCACGAGCAGATAAGGATGTTTTGAGATATTGTTGTGTAATTTTGGAAGTTCCAGGAAAATTTTCTTCTGCTGGAGAATTGGAAACAGACTTTCATATAAAAGTGTCAGGTTCCCTTGAATGCTTGATAGGCAAAACATGTTCCAAGGCCCCTTCAGAAGATGAGGTAAAATGCAGAGTCTTTGAGGTATTTGGTAGGTGTTCTGGGTCCACTTTTGGGTATAAAGAAGGCCTGGAACCTCTTTGTGCATATTAGAAAGAGTGTGTAGCTTCTTCTGTAGTTGGGGAAGGTGGCTGATCTTAAGGAGATAAGGAAGTTCCTGCAGCATCCTATGAAGTTTGTGGAGGTCATAAGCATTCTTTTGCAAAAACAGAATCCAAGGCATCCCTTTCCTTAGATGTCGAGGATGGTACAGACACTGGTGTTTGCATATCATGTTCCCCTACTCCACGTTCACATATGGTTGGATCCATAACCTTCTCTACAGACGAATATGTCCTAGAACATCTTTTGTACATGTGTCACATCCACAAGTTATTTCTAAAGCTGAGGCTGTGGGTAGAACTTCTTTTGTAGAAGTTTCTTGTCTCACAGTCTCTTTATGAGATAGAGTACTACTCAGAGAATCCTGCTCAGTTTTGGAAAATTCTAGCATCTCTGATGTATATATGGAAAATTTTGTAGCATCTCCTTTCAGGGCAGAATGACCTAGAGTCGCTTGAGGAGGTAGGGGATGTTTTATCTTCTCTGAACATTGTATAATTATGGAGTCTACATGGATCATTGACATTGTGTTATGAAAATCTTGGCTCCTTTGGGCCTGATGACAACTCAGGAGGGTCCTTTTCAGTGGAAGAAGGTATTTGAATAATTCTCTGTTGTATAGAAACATTGGAAGTACTGGGGGAGATGTTGAGGGTGGTAGATCACATTTTATATCTGCAGAAGGCACAAGAGTCCCTTGGGTGGACTCAGAATTTTCTAACACATCTTGAGTGGGTGGGGAACTCTCAAGAGTCCCTTCTGAAACTCTTAATGGTCCTTAATCTAATGGTGTACATGCAGAAAATTTTATCTCTGCTTTGGCAATTATGTGTGTTATGAGGTTCACTTGGAGATGTGACTGTATTTTGTCTCCCTTGGACTGTAAGTGATGATTTAAGCTCATATTTTAATAGTGGAGGACTTTAAAGGTCCTCGTGGTTTTATAGGGAAGTTCTGACATCCTCTTTGTCAGCAGAATCAGGTTTCAAACGAATTTAAATGAAGCAGATATCATAAGACACGTTCGTGGAAATGGGGGCAGATCTTTGACTGTCTTTGTGAGTGGACATAGCTCTCTGCCCTGCTTTGGCAGCTGGCAAAGGTTTTAAAGTCTTGTGTGGAGAGGGGGCAGGACTTAATCCATTTGTGGAATATGAGAAATCACTGATATTACCTTTATGATAAGAACTTTTGCAGCCCTCTTTGTCTGATGGGGCATTTTCTACCTCCCCTTGACCAGAGGGGTCTTCACCAACGATTTGGAGGAGAATTGTCAATATTAGAGACCTGTAGTATAGGGAACGAACATTTGAAACTCCTTTGAAAACTCTGTGGGACAGAGAGCTGCACACCCAGAAGAGTGGGCAATACTGGGACCTCAGTGAGGGAGAGACTGCTACATCTTCCCACCTGTGCCCACATCCCTACCACAAGAGGAAACTGCGTAGGGCCTCTGGGCACATGAATATAGGAGCAGTCAAGCTGCAGGAGCCCTGCAGTCCAAACTGCACCTGGATCTAAACTGGTCCAAACTACACCCAAGTCTCATGTGGGATGGGGAAGTTTTAGACGTCAGAGTGGTTGACACCCATGAGAAATCTAGTCACGTTCCTGACTCAGGTAAAAAAAAAAAAAACAAAAAAAAACACCTACCTCCATCTGGTCCTCCTGTGCATAGGGACATAGGAGCAAAAGGGACAGGATATTTCTGGTTGCAGCTTTCATGGAAAGGTGAAAGTGAGCACAACGATCGCCTTAAGGCCTGAGAAAAGAGGTGAATCCAACAGGACATGCAAAGGCAGAACTCCTCTGGGACCAGGCACTATCAGTTTCTAGCTGGCTCCTGAACCTCGCTATTCCCGACCTAGAGCTCCCTGCACCTATACACTGAGGGAGAGAGAGCTGATCACCCAGGAGTGTGGGCAATGCTGAGTGTACAAGGCACAGAGACTGCCACTTCTACCCCCCATTGCCCACATCTCTGGTCTTAGACAAAACTGCATAGTTCCTCTGGACATAGGAATATAGGAGGAATAAAGCTACAGGAGCACCATGTTCCAGACTGTGCCTGGATCTGAACAGAACTGGTCAAAAAGCTCCCTGTACCCAAATCCTGAGCGTGGGGAAACTAGACCTTCAGAGAAGCAGACACTCCTGGGAAACCAGAGGAGACTACTCTCTGCCCAAATTCCTGACTCAAGAGGAAAACACCTTGTACCATCTGTGCAGCCTCCCCCCACACAGGTACCTAGAAGAAGTATGGGAAGTACTGTCTGGTTCCTGCCCACAGGGACAGCTGAAAGTCAGTGGACAGGAGCAACTACATGCCTGAGAGCAGAAAACTCTGTTCACTTAACTGGGAAAAGAAAACAGGAAAACAGGTCTACAGCAGCCCTGACACAGGAGCCTACAGGACAGTCAAGCCACTGTCAGAAAGAGCAAGCAAGCTAACTCCAGAGACAACCTGATGGCCAGAGGAAAGCACAGGAACACAAACAACAGAAATCAAGACTACTTGGGCTCAACAGAACCCAATTCTCCCATCAAATCAAATACTGGATATCTAAACACACCAGAAAAGCAAGATCTAGATTTAAATTCACATTTTATCATGACAATGGAGGGTGTTAAGAAGGTCATAAATAACTCCCTTAAGAAAATACAGGACAACAGAAAATACAGAAGTAAACAAGTAGAATCCCTGAAAGAGGGAACTCAAAACTACCTGAAAGAACTACTGGAAAAACAGCAAAACAGGAGTAGAAAATAAACAAAGCCATCCAGGAGTTAAAAATGGAAATATAAACAAAAAAGAAAGCACAAGGAAGACAACCCAGGAAATGGAAAACCTAGGAGAGGTACTGGGAGTCATATATGTGAGAATCACCAACAGGATAAAAGAGATAGAAGACATCATCTAAGGAGCAGAAGATTCCATAGTAATCATTGAGACAACTGTCAGAGATAATGGAAAATGGAAAAGCAGCGAGCCCAAAACATAAAGGATATCCAGGACACAATGAGAAGATCAAACCTAAGCTTAACAGGTATAGAAGAGAGTGAAGACTGTCAACATCAAGGGACAGTAATATTTTCTTCAAAATTATAGAATAAAACTTCCCTAATCTAAATAAAGAGATGCCCATAAACAAACACAAAGCCTACAGAACTCCAAATAGATTGGACCAGAAAAGGAAATCATCCCATCACATAATAGTCAAAACACCAAAATTGAAAAACAAATAAAAATATTAAGAGCAGTACGGGAAAAGGTCTAGTAACATATAAATGCAAACCTATCAGAATTAAACCAAAATTCTCACCAGATACTATGAAAGCCAGAAGATCATGGATAGATGTCATACAGACACTAAGAGAACAAAAATGCCATCCCAGACCACTGTATCCAGCAAAAATATCAATTAAGATAGATGGAGACACCAAGATATTCTATGACAAAACAAAATTTACACAATATCTTTCTACAAATCCAGTCCTACAAAGGACACTAACTGGCAAACCCCAAAACAAGGAGGAAAGTAAAATCATAGATATAGCAAGAAATTAATCTTTTCACAACAAAATAAAGAGAAGGGAAGCACACAAACATTAACTAACTTCCAATTATGAAAATAATATAAAGTGACCATCGCTATTCCTTAATATCTCTCAACAACAATGGACTCAATTCCCCACTAAATATACACAGATTGACACACTGGTTATGTAATGAGGACCCAGCGTTTTGCACTAGAGGAAACACACTTCAGAGACAAAGACAGACACTATCTCAGAGTAAAATGCTGGAAAAAAAAACTTTTCAAGCAAATGATCTGAAGAAGCAAGCTGGAGTAGCCATTATAATATTATATAAAATTGACTTTCAACCAAAAGTCATCAAAAAGCATAAGGAAGGACATTTTATATTCATCAAAGGAAAAATCCACCATGATAAACTCGAAATCATAAATATCTATGCTCCAAAAACAATGGAACCTACCTACAGGAAAGAAACCTTACTAAAATTAAAAGAACATATGGCACCACAAATAATAAAAGTACGAGATTTCAACACCTCATTTTCACCATTGGACAGATCACAGAAAGAGAAATAAACAGAGACATAGACAGACTAACAGAAGGTATAAACCAAATGGACTTAAGAGATATTTAGAGAACATTCTATCCAAACAAAAGGATATAACTTCTTCTCACCACTTCATGGCACTTTCTCCAACATTGATCATATAATCAGTCAAAAAGCAGGCCTCAAAGGATACAGAAATATGAAAATAATTCCATGCACTCTACCAGACTACCATGGGCTAAGGTTGTTCTTCAATAACAATCATGAAAGTACACCAACATATACATGGAAGTTGAATAATGCTTTACTGAATGATAACTTGGTCAAGGAAAAATTAAAGGAAGAAATTAAAGACTTCTTATAATTCAATGTAAATGAAGGTACATTATACCCAAACTCTTGGAACACAATGAAAGCTGTGCTAAGAGGAAAACCCATAGCTCTGAGTGCCTGCAGAAAGAAACAGGAGAGAGCATACATCAGCAGATTGACAGCATACCTAAAACCTCTAGAACAAAAAGAAGCAAATTCATGCAGGAGAAGTAGAAGGCAGGAAATAATGAAACGCAGTGCTGAAATCAACTAAGTAGAAAAAGAAGTGACTAATCAAGGAATGAAAAGAACCAATACCTGATTCTCTGAGAAAATCAACAGGATACATTAACCCATAGCCAGAATAACCGGATTATACAAAGAGTATGTCCAAATTAACAAAATCAAATATTAAAAAGGGAGACATAACAGCAGAATCAGAGTAAATTAAAAAAAAAAAAATCATTGTACTACAAAAACCTAGGTTCAACAAAACTTGAAAATCTGGAGAAAAAGGACCATTTTCTAGACAAATACAAGGTACCAAACCTAAATCAGGAAAAGTAAATCATTTGAACAACCCATAATTCCCAAAGGAATACAAGAAATCACCAAAACTCTCCCAACCAAAAAGGGTCCAGGATCAGATGGGTTTATTGCAGATATCAATCCAAAATTCATTAAAAATTTCATGACAATACTGTCCAAACTATTCCATAAAATTGAAACAGATGTAGTACTACCAAATTGCTTTCATGAAGCCACAATTACTCTTATCACTAAAACACAGAAAGACCCAACAAAGAAAGAGAACTTCAGACCAATTTCTCTTATCAATATCGACACAAAAATACTCAATAAAATTCTTACAAACCTAAACCTACAACACATTAAACAATCATCCACTATGATTAAGTAGGATTCATCCCAGGCTTTCAGGGATGCTTTCATATACAGAAAACAAACAACATAATCCACTATATAAGAAACTCAAAGATAAAAACCACATGATCCTTTCATTAGATGCTGAGAAAGATTTTGACAAAATTCAACACCACTTCAGGATAAAAGTCCTGGAAAGTAGAGGAATTTAGGTCCCATACCTAAACATATATGGTAAACCCGTAGCTAACATTAAACTAAATGGAGAGAAACTTAAAGCAATCACACTGAAATCAGGGACTAGACAAGGCTGCTCATTCTCTCACAACTTATTCAATATAGTACTAGACATCTTAGCCAGAGCTGTCAGACACTGAAGGAGGTCAAAGGTATATAGATTGGAAAGGATGAAGTCACATAGCACTGTATGTAGATGATATGATAGCATACTTAGTGACCCCAAAAGTTCCACAAGAGAATTCCTAAACCTGATAAACAATTTCAGCAAAGTGCCTGGGTATAAAAATAACTCTGTATAAAAGCTAAACAAGCGGAAAAAGAAACTAGGGATATGACACCCTTCACAATGGCCCCAAATAATATAAAATATCTCGGGATGACTTTATCCAAGCAAGAAAAGATATGAGCATATGAGCAGAACCTCAAGTCTCTGCAGAAACTGAAGGAGATTTCAGAAGATGGAAAGTTTTCCCATGTCCATGGACTGGCAGGATTACTACAGTAAAAATGGCCATTGCACCAAAAGCAATCTACGGATTCAATTCAATCCCCATCAAAATTCCAATCCAATTCTTCATAGAGTTAGACAGAATAATTCATAAAATCATCTGAAATAACAAAAAACACATAATAGCTAAAACTGTCCTCAACAATAAAACGACTTCCCTGGGAATCACTATCCCTGAACTCAAGCAGTATTATAGAACAGTAGTGATAAAAACTGTATGGCATTGAAAGAGAGGCAGGCAGATTAACCAGTGGAATAGAATTGAAGACCCAGAAATGAATCTATACACCCATGATCACTTAATTTTTGAGAAAGGAGTCAAAAACATCCAATGGAAAAAAGGACAGCATTTTCAGCAAATAGTGCTCGTTCAACTGGAGGTCAGCATGTAGAAGAAGGCAAATTGATACATTCTTATTGCCCTTTAGAAAGCTTATCTCCAACTGGATCAAGGACCTCCACATCAAACCAGATACACTCAAACTAACAGAAGTAAAAGTGGGGAAGCATCTCGAACACATGGGCACTGGAGAAAATTTCCTTAACAAAACACCAATGGCTCATGTTCTAAGATCAAGAATTGACATATGCAATCTCATAAATCTGCAAAGCTTTTGTATGGCAGAAGACACTGTTGTTAGGACAAAATGGCAACCAACAGATTGGAAAAATATCTTTACCAATCCTACAACAAATAGAGGGCTAATATCCAAAATATACAAAGAAATCATGAAGTTAATCTAAACGGAGACAATTAACCCTATTGAAAAATGGGGTTCAGAGCAAAACAAAGAATTCACAGCTGAAGAATTTAGAATGGCAGGGAAACACTTAAAGAAATGTTCAACATCTTTAGGTTAATGGGAAATGCAAATCAAAACAACCCTGAAATTCCACCTCACACCACTCAGAATAGCTAAGATGAAATCTCAGGTGATAAAAGGTTCTGGCAAGGATCTGGAGAAAGAGGAACACTCCTCCATGGTTGGTTGGATTGAAGAGTGGTCCAACCATTCTGCAAATCAGTCTGTAGGTTCCTCAGAAATTGGACATTGAACTACCTGAGAACCCAGCTATGCCTCTCTTGGGCATATAACCAAAAGATGCACCAACATATGTCAAAGACATATGCTCCAGTATGCTCAAAGCAGGCTTATTTATAAGAGTCAGAAGCTGGAAAGAACCCAGATGACATCAACGGAGGAATGGATACAGAAAATGTGGGACATATACACAATGGAATATTACTCAGCTATCAAAAACAATAACTTTATGAAATCCATAGGCAAATGGATGGAACTAGAAAATATCCTGAGTGAGGTAACCCAATCACATAAAAACACACATGGTATGCACTAATTGGTATGTGGCTATTAGCCCAAATGCTCGAATTATCCTAGATGCACAGAACACATGAATATCAAGAAGGATTACCAAAATGAGGATTCTTCACTCATTCTTTAAAAGTGTAACAAGAATACACTTGTCAGGGAATAGGGAGGCAAAGTTTAGAACAGAGGCTGAAGGAACACCCATTCAGAGCCTGCCCCACATGTGCCCCATACATATACAGTCACCCAATTAGATAAGATGGATAAAGCAAGGAAATGCAGGCTGACAGGGACGGATGTAGATCTCTACTGAGAGGCACAGCCAGAATACTGCAAATACATAGGCGAATGCCAGCAGTAAACTACTGAACTGAGAACAGGACCCCCGTTGAAGGAGTCAGAGAAAGGACTGGAAGAGCTTGAAGGGGCTCGTGACCCCTTATGAACAACAATGCCAACCAACCAGAGCTTCCAGGTACTAATTCACTACCTAAAGTCTATACATGGACTGACCTAGAGATGGGCTCCAACCTCATAGGTAGCAATGAATATCATAGAAAGAGCACCAATGGAATGGGAAGCACTTGGTCCTGCTAAAACTGAACCCCCAGTGAACTTGATTGTTGTGGGGAAGGCGGCAATGGGGAGGGTGGGGAGTGGAGTACCCATAAAGAATGGGAGGGAGGGATTAGGGGGATGTTTGCCCGGAAATCGTGAAAGGGAACAACATTCGAAATGTAAATAAGAAATACTCAAGTTAATGAAAAAATTAAACAATTAAAGTATATTATGTACATAGAGAATGTATTATTATATTGGGATGCTTCATAAAGTGACCTTAATTAATTTTGTTAGCTACAACAGATCTGCGAATTAGGTGAGATTAATGGGAGCACATTATGTGATTTGACCTTAGTAAATTTAAATTAAAGTGGCTATTTTGAAAAATACTAAGCATTATTTACATGTACAGGCTCAGCAATGAACATCTATAAATAAAAAAAAACTATATATCAAGAAAAAAATAATTAAATTCAACTACATATCTGAACAAAATATTCACAATTGAAGAAACTCAAATCAATACGAATCCAATGGCAAATATGTATGATCTTTACACATTATGGAAATGCAAAACAAAATTATTTTGAGATTTTTTTCATCCTTTTCAGAAAACTTAGGTTAATAACACATGAGCCAACTTATCTATACTGTGTTATGGAGAGAGGGGAACATTACTATTCTCCTGATGGGAAGGAAACTTCTGTAACAACTTTTGAAATCAGTATGATGTTTCTTCAGGAATATGGAAATGGATACGCCTAATGATATGACTCGAGGACATATGTCCAAATGTTGATTCATCCTAAGTTATAAACCCTTGATTATTTGGAAATATTCAAGTTGTTCATTAACAAATGAAGAGATAAAAAATGTAGTGTTTTACAGATTGGAAAAAGGAAAGCATGTAATTTTCAGGACAAGGAATGGATATTGTGAAAGTCTTCATAGATGAGGTAATCCAACATCCCCCTTCTCTGGGATATGATGTCTCCACAGGACCAATTGCCTCCCTTCCCATATATGGCTGATGAGGCTGCTGTCTTCTCCATGTGTTCTACAATCTATGTAGCAGAAGCCAGTGACTGACCCAAGTATATTCTAGTTCGTAGTAAATTTCCTGAGCTTCTGAAGGGTAAATGTAATGATTCTGTTGTTCTTCATATTAGGCTCCAATCCCCTTCAGATCCTTCAGGCATTCCCCTAACTCTTCTTTTCTGGCTCTCAGGTTCTGTCAAATGGTCAGGTAATGGCAGAGCCCCTCAGAGGACAGACCTATTACGATCTTAACTGCAAGCACATGTTGAAATCAGGAATAGGGCCAGGATTTACAGTCTGTGGATGAAATTGTTCTTATGGTGGGGTGGACTCTAAAGGGCCTTTCCTTCAGTCTTTGCTTTGTTTTTGTGTTTGCGTTTTTTGAGGCCTTGGATATTTATAGGATAAAGATTTCGAACTGTGTGGGCAGCACCATTCCTTCACTGGGGGGCATGCCTAGCTACAGGAGGCAGTCTCTAGTGGTTCTATCACTTTGCTGCTTGGTATTTCAACTACCATCATCCCATTAGGTTTATCGGAACCTCTTGCATCCCTGGCACCTGGGACTTTCCTGGGAACATCCAAGTTCACCACCCACCACTGATGCTTATTGTCATACATTCCACTTTTTTTCTGGAATTTTCTCTTGTCTCTTTTCATTGTTGCAACTCCCCCCACTTTGTCTATCATTCTCTACCTCTAAATAAGTCCCTCCGTCCCTCTGCCTTCCATGATTATTTTGTTCTCCCTTCTAAATTGGTTACAAGTATCCACAATTTGGCCTTCTAACATGTTACCCTTCATGTGATAAATGCTCTGTATAGTGGGCAATCTGAGCTTCGGGCTAACATCCACTTGTCACTAAGTTCATCCCATGTTATGTCCTTTTTGATCGCTGTTACTTCACTAATTTCCAGCTCCATCCCTTTGCCTACAAAGTTCTTGGTGTCCTCATTTTTAATACCTGAGTAGTGTTCCTTTGTTTAAATATAGCACACTTTCTCTATTTATTCCTCAGTGGAGTGGAGGTAAATCACACTTGTTTCCAGCATTCGACTATTGTAAGTAAGGCTGCTGTGAACCTGTTCAACCACAAGTCTTTGTTGTATGTGGATCAAGTTTGTGTATATGTGTTGAAGTGAGTAGTAAAGCCCGGTCTTCAGGTAAAGCTATTTGCAATTTTCTCTGAACCTCCACATTGATATATAAAGTGGCTATCAGCTACTAATCCCACCAACAGTGGTGGAGTGATCCACTTTGTCTACATCCTAGCCTACTCTGCTACTGGATCTGTTTTTTATCTTAGCTATTCTGATTCGTGTAATGTAGAACCATTGGTTCATTTTGATTTGCCTTTTTCTGATAACTATGGATGTTGAACATTTCTTGATGTGTTTCTCAGCTATTTAGATACCTCAGTTGAGAATTCTTGGTTTGGCTCTCTAACCAATTTTAAAACTTTGATATTTGTTTGTCTGGGGCAGTAAGGAAGGGGATATCAATGTAGAAGGGACAACCACTATAAAAGGTGATGGAAGAGGTTAGAGGTGATGGTCAGGAAAGATAAAAACAATTGAAATGCAAATAAATACCCAATTTAATAAAAATGGAAAAAAGGAACCTTCCACTTCTAAAATCTTACTATTAATAAATATAGCTTTTGAGATTTTAAAAAATTCATTTCCTATGGAAATTAAAATTGCATATGCACAAGGAAGGCAAGTGCTCATAACTATGTGAGCTGGTTATTGGAGCCTGAGAATTATACTTGTTTTCTAGATATACCTTTTAGAATATTTTAGGAGTGTTTTTTTAAATCATTTCTATAAAATATCTGAGACTGACACTTCTATGTTGAATATGTCCAATTGTTTTACAAAGATACAGAAAAGTTACTTAATCTTTTCACAAAAATTGTCACATATATTTCAACACTGACTCAATATGAATTAGGGTGGATAGTATATTATTAACTTATTTTTTCCATATTAAAGCAAATTCTGTACCTAGTTATTTATTGGCTCTTTTTATTTATTTTATTGTATGAAATATCAAAATTTACATTTGCATCCCATTATCATGTACATAAAATATTAATTTCATTGAATGTAATATGGCCCAGATGCAGTGGAAAATGGGAGAAATATGAGGTAGGCTGAGAAGCGTACAGTCTCCTCTTTGTGAAGCTTGGCATTTATCAAAATCAGAAAAGTAGAGTGACTGAAAGTCACATGTAAAAATGAAGTAATTACAAATAGTGTATATGTTGTGAAAATGATAAGGAAGCTTCATATTTAAGATTTTTAGTATTTAAAGGGGAAAGTTACTTTAGATTGCTTTTATTGGATGTCTTTCTGAGGAGATTATTAGGTCTTTATAACAAATGCCCAAAGTACGATAAACTGCTATGTTTATTATTTTAAATTAGTAACACCTGGATTAGGCAAATGTTGGAAGAAGTTTCATCCACTATACTCCTGTCTGTTTAGAGATTGGATATGCCAAAATGAAAAGGGTTACCTTCTGTTACTTATTGAATTTTATTTAATTAAATGAGTATTTTCAAAAAGAAATATTAAAGAATATAACCATAACTGAACAGATTTTTGTCACAGATTATTGTTGTGTTCTCAGTATAGAGTAATTTCATTAGTCATGCAATATTGTTAGTTTATCTGAGTCATTCATCAGATTAAATCATCCAATAACCTTCAGCATGTTCAAGTCAACAACATCCATATGGTAACCTGTACCAAATTTCAACTTTATTTTCTTTTCTACTCTATTACACTTTGATGCCATTTTTTCTAGTATTTACCATGGATTTATAAATAAACCTGCTTATGTAATCCATTCAGAGTCACTTGTAAATATTCTTCAACAACTTTCCCTCAATATGAAAGTTCAGTTCTTTTACACTTTTTGTTTAAAATCGCATGAAGCACTTCCTTGTATGAGATCTTCTTCTACAACTCTGCTTTCTATTCCAGAAGTGTTCCTCTTATGATTCCTGTCACATAGACAGCTTTCAGTTTTAGGACTGAGTAGAACTAACACATTGTAACAACTTTGTTTTTCTTGTCTAAAGTTTCAATTGAACAAACTGTTGGTACATAATTTACTAGGGGAAAAATAGATCATTTTGTGCTTGGGGATTTAGCTTATTTGTAGAGCACTGCCCTAGCAAGCGCAAGGCACTGGGTTCGGTCCCCAGCTCCAAAAAAAAAAAAAAGATCATTTTATTATCTCATATAATGAGCACTTATAAAATGATTGATGTTGAAAATAGTACTGAAATCAAAGAAGGGGATAGTGATCACATTTGTGACAGAGAAATAATAATTACCTCTATGAGAGCAATGTTAGTAAAGCTTAAAAGAGAATCATCATTAATAATTGTCATGATAGCATATGAGGATTTATTAAGACTTAAATATAGTGATAGGATTTGAGGTAGAATGCAGAGCAGGGTGGAAAGTGACTGAAGATTTGAACATGGATAAAGAGTTTGATGTTATGCATTTAAGGAACAAAGACAAAATGATGAAAGAAGTTGACAGATTAATGCAAAGGAGGTTAAGTATTTCATGTCTGTTATCGACCTATGTGGAAGTGTCAAATAGACATTTTATTTTAAAGATTATGGCTGATAAATCTCCCTTTAGGTATTAAAATGTGATCACAATTCACATTTTAAATTTTATTATTTTAAAATTAAAAGATATTTTTACCATTCAATACTAATTATTTCGTGACTGATTATTTTGAGTACGTGCTTTGTCTCCTTATCATCTGTAATCTTTCATCAATGTAACTATCCATGTATGAATATATGTATGTATGTATCTATATATCTATATATCTTTCTATCTATCACTCTGATCTATAACATATTGAAGTCATTTGATATAGTTTCTACCTCACATAGGTCTAATAGTATCCTGAAATTATATCACATGCTGGAAAAGCTAATTAGTTATGTCTCATGCTAAAACATATATACAGTCTCATAACTAAAGTAAATATTTGTGATTTTATGAAAAAGATAAAAAATTTGATAGTAAAAAAATTAATGACCCATATTGAATCTATTTTCTGAGCAGTACTTTAAAATGAATCTAAATTAATGAAGCAGCTTTTAAAATTTTTGAGTCCTGATAAATATATGAGAAAAATTTCATGAAATTAGAAAAGAGAGTGCATTTGTATGTTACATATATATACACATATACACATACAAACATATATATATACACATACAAATATATATATATATATATATATATATATATATATACATATATATATATATATATATATATATACTCATGTGGCCACATACACATATATACATATACACATATATAAACATGTATACAAAATATAAACATATGTCTTTATGTACACATACAAATATATACAAATATACACATACATACATACATACATACATACACACATACATACATGCTTTTATAAAGCAAAATACTTGGTTTTAAAAGAATTTGACTAGGCATGATGTTTATGGTTTAGCCAAGTAAGAGAAAAATGATGTTTTTGCTAAATGGCTCTGTCTGAGGAATCATTTCTGCTGGTTTAACATGATGATGGTTCTACCAGTCTGAATTCTATGTATTTGGGGATTGAAATGATGCCCTTTGCTTCTCTAACTCACTCATACACTTTCTACAAAAATAAGTAATCCCTTATCACCACAACTAGATGGCATGTGCCTTTAGCCACACATAATAGGAAAATAAACGGAGGAGCTTCATGTCCTACAAACATTATTTTATAAACTTGCTTGAAATCATAGTTTTGATAATTATCATCTTGACCAAAGGAACCATCAGAAATACACATTCACCTTTTTTTAACTAACTGTACTTTCTTTCATACAAGAGTAAGAATAAGTAACTGCAAATGAGGTGCTTTTAAGATTTTGCAGTACCATTACAGCTCACAGGTTGTTTTTAAACTTTTTATATTGGAAACATGTTCAAAGGATCTACTCTGTCTTGATTTTTCTCCTCTGAGCACATACTGGAATTCCCATTTCAACATTAGCTGCAATAGTTGTAAATGATTGGAATAGTCGCTATCCCTCTGAGGAGAAAATGATGTACAGGACTAATCAGCTACAATAATATGTTTATAGCAGCAGGAAACCTTTCAAACATCTTATATTTTTCAAAGAGAAATCTGGCTATATAGACTATGACAAACAAATAAAGCAAAAGCAACAATGTTTGTGCATCTTGAGTTACTACTAATCTTCAATTCCCTGAGAGAAGCACAGCATAGAACTTCTATCTGTCTAGGCTACTGACAGAAGCCTTGGCTGTTCTACTATGTTGTGCCACTGCTGCTCTTCCCAGTTTGTTATGACAACTCTACAGACCTGAACTACTAGTGTATTCATGAAATGTTTGCTAATGGAACAAGCTGCCTATTCCAACTTGAGAACTGAAATTCTGGGATTTCCTCCGATGAACCTTTCTAAACAGGGCCAGCACCCCCACTCCCATTGCCCCACATCCTTTCTTTTACCTCTGGTGCCTGGTGGGCTACAAGGGAGGTTAAAGCTTTTAAGAGTCATCAGCTAATATTTATATTTGGAAAAAATATAATTTTAGTTTGAAGAGCTATCAGCTGTGGGCTCTTCTTGGGCTGTAATATCACTCAGGCATGTGAGGTATGCTGAATGAAGGGACCCTCAGGATGCCAAGTTAATATCAAAGGACAGGTATTTTCTGGTCCTGCATATATCAGTGTATATAAAGTTTTTATCAACAGTGGTAAGAAGCAGGAGGTTTGGGGTCTGGAAGGAGAGAGAAGGAATATGGTTACTATGTTTAAAATGCATGGCTTCTCAGCTCTATGAATTCAAAGAGATCTGGGTCATTGAGGGAGTGACATACGCACACCAGAGATGCTGAGCACTATACCAAAAATGGTAAAGTGCTATGTTTTGTGCTGTATATATTTTAATACCAAACCAAACCAAAGAAAACAAAAAGCAAATAAAGAATCATGAGTGTGTATAAAGATCTGCTGGAAGAACTTTGTCTGAGGCCCTCAATATTCAACACTAAATAAATAATGTAAAATAAATTATGAACACTCACTCATGGAGCTGGCCACCAAATAATATTGGCAATACTATTGTGAAACAGCATTGAATCCCATGGCAAGTGTTCATTGCACAATATGTGGAAAATATTTGCATGCTTTTTTTTTCAGTGGGAACCAAGCTCTGGTTACATGTGTTCATGCATTTGTGTGAATCTTCAGCTTCCTGAGGTCCAGGCTCACTGACCATTGATTTCCTGCTGCAAGGACAGCACTGACAGCAGTGAATCATAATAAGCTGTTGTACAGTGAATGAAGAAGGAAGTTAGGGACTAAATACCAATCAAAGAGTACATATGGAGGCATCCATGTCTCATATATAGAAGATGAAGGCATTGTCCAGAATCAATAGGATGAAAAGCCTTTGTCCTGTGAAGTCTTGTTTCTCTAGTGTAGGGAATGCCAGAGTGTTGAAGTGTGAGTGGGCAGGCAGTATTTGTAGCAAACTCACAGAAACATGGAAGGGTGGATGGGAGAGAGGGGAACCAGGAAAGTGTATAACATTTGATTTATAAATACTTAAAACATTCCATTAAAAATGAAGAGAGTGGGGGAGAAAGGAAGAGGAGGCTATCCTCAAAGGAATGAAAGAGCTTCTAGATGGTGGTTTAAGTTAGAAGATTCAAGAATTTTTGTTATGTACAAAAGGTAAGGGTCAGCAGACTATAGTGATTTATGTTTTTTTTAAAAGTTATTGAAATAATATTTCCATTTTTTATATGAACACACAGTCATTGGAAAGAAAAATAGACAGCTGGTATTGGGTTTATTGGTTCAGGAATCATTGGCATATCTTCCAACATATCTTAAACCACTCTCAGAAAGATTTTTATGGGATAAGACAGGAATAGAGAGTATTGATTCAGTGTTGAGATACAAGTATCTTCCATGTATTTTCAGTCACATACAAACATCTTTTTAAACTGTGAAAATATAAAATTATTAATTGATTGAATGAAATCATACGGCTTTAATTACTTAGATGAAGCAGTTCTGTCTGTGTATGACTTTCACAATTAGAATAATTTTAGGAGATGAATTCATTTAAGAAATTGTTAAAAGTGCTGTGGTATAGTGGTGGAATACAGCATCTAAAGTCTTACTGTCTGGGATGGAATACTGGCTCTCCATTATCTAATCATAAAGCAAATAAGAGTGTAAAGAGACAAGTGCCTCTGAAAAAACACTCACTATAAAATATAAATTGCCCGTATACATTCAAAAGAATACTATAAATATTTTAGATCTTCTAAAAGGACATAAGGATGATCATTTTAGACTGGGTTCATATTGCCATACAATATAGTTTATTTAAAATTTAAAGCTCACACGTGTGAAGTTTTGTTTGGTCAGAACTGTTTTCCAGCTAGCATGCTTTAATTTTCTACCTGACATACTGCTTTAATTCTAACCGATTGATTTTTATTGCAACATTTTATGTTGCCAAATATTTGTCTGCTCTGTGATAGCAACAACAATTTGTGTGCAGGTGTATTTGTCAAACATGTAGAACCAGAATAAATCTGATTCGTCATGGTGAATGGAATTACAATAGCAAAAGTTTACATGATATATTTTGATATTAAGTACATGCATAAAGGAAACTCTGTAGTACATATATTTTTGCAAATTTGTTTGTAAATATTTTGAGATAAATATGTAGAAGCATGTTATTTGAGAAAATGAGAATACCCAATTGGTAAAATGCAAGAAAATATAAGATACTTATTCTGAATTGCAAGGGAATGTAAAATCAAAATTAATAAGAGTAATTTAATGGGATGGCTATTCTTTATGCAATATTTCTATGTCACAGAATTATTTCCTTACATTAGTACTGACCAAACTGAATTTTATTTCTTGTATGACAGTTAAAAAATAAGAAATAACACAAATGTTATCCTTTTAAATTATTTTAAAACTTAGTTACCATTAGATACATATCTCCTTTAATTAGGGTAGAATGACTTTTTTCTAAAATGCTTTTGCTAACTTGAGACATTCAAAAATGAATTTTGCTTTCTTTTTCCAAAAGCCAATACCAGTGTACATGAAGAAAGTCCATCAGTAGTGAGAAAGATAATTGCTGTAGTTATTCAATAATGATTTCCTTTGGTAAGTGAAATTTTATCCAAGTGTTTGAGAATTAATCCAACTATTGTCATTTCCATCAGTACAGGTAGAAGAAACAATGATATAAACAAATGGAATTCCCTGCTACAGTAAACTCATTAAAGGTAAACCATACCTGCAAGCTATAGAAACTTTTCCAAGCAATTCCAATTGAAATTCTTACACAAATTCTTTTTATAATAAATGTAGTAAGCAAAATACTCCCATACAAACAGTAATATCTTTGGAGTAAAGTTCACATTAAATACAAACTTTCACTCTAGATATAGAGTCTTATTAATTAATCTATTATTACTTTGGAAGGAATAAAAGAGAATATGGATTGTGCTGGGTAGCAGGCAGCAATCAGAAGTCTCAACCTCTTTGTGGTAATCTAATAGATATGAATTTCATTTCTTCCATGAATATTTCAACAAGATTCTTCCCATTTAATATTCCCAGTCTTTTGAATTGTTTCAAGATATCACGGATCCCATAATTGTTGGATTAAAAAGGGTTCACTGTGTCATGATAATAAACTTAGTCTTAGAAATTCCCTGTTACTTGTTACCTCTGAATGAGGACGTTTGAATCAGATCATGCAACTTGACTCCACAGAGATGTCATCCTTCTCTAATTAGCATTTGCCCACTTTTGTCCAAAATACCATGTCTTAGCCAGAGTTTCTATTGCTGTTATGAAATACCGTGACCAAAAGGGAAAACAGAAAGTTGGGAAAGAAAGTGTTTATTTTAGTTTACATCTTCTTTTTTAAAATTTTATTTAATAGAAATTTACAATCCAGATCTCATCCCTCTCCCAGCCCATACTCTGACTGTTCTACATCCCATACCTACACCCCACATGCCCATCTGAATGATGCTGACTCCCACACTGCCCCCAATCTCCCAGCCCTCTCCACTCTCTGGGAACTCAAGTCTTTTGAATATTAAGTGCGTCTTGTGTTGTGTCCAGAACCAGCACTCCAGTCTTAGAGGCCTCATATCAGCTGGTGCATGATGCCTCATTGATGACTCAGTGTCTGAAAAAAAAAACTGGGGTCCAGCTTAGTTAACACTGCTGGTCCTCCTGCAGGGTTGCTCTCCTCCTCAGCTTCCTCCAGCTTTTCCCCAGTTCGACCACAGGGCTTAGCAGCTTCTGTACATTAGCTGAGTGTAATTATCTGCATCTGATTCTTTCAGCTGCTTGTTGGGTCTTTCAGAAGGCAGTCATAACAGGTCCCTTTTGTGAACATGACAAAGCATGAGTAATAGTGTCAGGGCTTGGGGGCTTTTATTTAATCTGGTTCCCAGATATGGCTGGTCACTGGAATTCCTTTTAATCAGGCTCTTCACTGGTTTTGCCCTGAAGGGCTTTCAGACAGGAACACATATGGGTCAGAGTATTGATTTATGCATGGCAACCTTATCCCTCACTTGATGCTCTCTCTTCCTCATGGAGGTAGCCTCTACAAGTTCCCTCTACACACTCCCGGACATTTCACTGAGTCCGGATAGTCTCTTACCTCTCAGGTCTCTGGAATATTCTAGAGCCACCACCCACCGCCAACATTTTAGCTCCTGAAGTTTCCTCTTTTCATTCATTCTGCTGACACTCAGGGTTTCAGTCCTACTCCCCACCAATAACCCTGTCCCTCTGTCCCTACTGTCTCCTTTCTCACCCAGGTCCCTCACACTTCCCTCCTGTGGTTCATTTCTTCTCTCTCTCAAGTGGGATTGAGATTCTGCACTTTGGCTGTTCAGCTTGTTAAACTTTTATTTTTCCTTTTAGAAAAATTGGATATTTTTGTTTATGTTTCCAATATTATTCACTTTCCAAGTTTTCCAGTCGTAAGCGTCCTATCCCTTCCCCCACCAGTTCTTCTATAAAGGTGTGCCCCCTCACCAACCACTCCCTTTCCCATCACTCCCTGTCATTCCCCTACACTGGGGATCCAGCTTTGGTAGGCCTAAGAGCTTCTCCTCCCATTGATGTCCAACAATGCTACATATGCACCTGCAGCCATAGTTCTGTCCATGTACAGTCTTTGAATATTGTTTTAGTACAAGAAAGCTATGGGTCATTGGTATCGTTGTTCTTATGGGATTGACAGCCCATTCAGTCCTGGTAATCCTTTCTCCAAATTTACTAACAAGAGATTCGTTTACATTCCACTGGTTTGCCAATAACCTTCATTTCTATAATTGGCATGCTCTATCTGTGTCTCTCAGTAAAGATCTATATCGGTTTCCTGGCAGCATGCACTTCTTAGCGTCACCAATCTTATGTAGTTTGTGGCAGATCTATCTATCTATCTATCTATCTATCTATCTATCTATCTATCTATCTATCTCTATCTATCTATCTATCTATCTATCTATCTACCTATCTCTTTCTATCTCTATCTATCTCTATCTATCTATCATATATATATTTATATTTATATATATACATATACATATATACATACACACATTAACACACACACACACACACACACACACACACATATATATATATATATATATATATATATATATATATATATATATATATATATATAATTTCGTGGCTCCTACAACTATGTGTTAGGTTGGAACTTTAGGATAGATTCTGTGCAACTAGTTCAAAAATGTAGAATCAGCAAAGGCCAATGCCAATCAGACTCCCTCTTGTTATTTTGAACCTATTGAAGTTGAGGTTTCTCTGGACATCAAGCCATTCCTCTTCCTGCCCATCCTCCTGAGTCTTGTGCTTGGCCAGAATAAAGAATCATGGTAAAACCTCCAAAACCCTTAAGTCTGTCCCTGGGAACAGGAAGGTAGATATTATAGAACTGACATCTAATTGGACTAGACATCCACATTCTATAGTCCATGATGTCCTTTGCTTTACTGCTATCTCCTATTTTTGGATAAAATAAGGATTTTGGACTCATTATTTCAAGTAGGTACAAAAAATTTACACTGTTATATTCACTCTATAGATTGGCATGCTTTATTGCTTATTAATTGAAAAAATGGAATTGTAAAACATAATTTTTGAGTACACATTCAGGAATGACATATATATATATATATATATATATATATATATATATATATATATTCTCCTATAAGGAAAGTAAAATATGAAAATGAAATACAATATTCAGTCAATTAAATGTCTGTAGGGAAAATACTGGCCTTTGGGAAACAAAGAAAACCTAGGAAATTGAAGTGTATGTCACAGGAACAGACCTGAGTGTAGAATTGTTATCCAGAATAAACTCCTCCACTCCATGTTCCTAGACCTTTTCTACCCATGCCAAGTGCCTGATTAACTTTCTCCATTCAGAGCATGAAACCATTAATGAAGGAAAAAAAGTCACTACGTTTAGAGTGATGGAGTACATAAAGGATTCCCCTGAGTCACAGGAGAGATACCTGGAAAAGGCACTCTCAAATCTGGACAAGGAAAGGAAAGCTGTTCAGCAGGTAGGCCATGGCAGTTCTCAGAGACATCATCATTAGGCCCTATCTGAAAAATATCTTGAACCTGGAGATACCTATCTTCTGTGATGTCACAATTGCTGTCGTGACTGCAACTGCCTCTCATATATTCCTTCAGTACCTCTAGGTTTTCCTAATTGACTTCTAATTCATAATAAACAGCCATTTGGGAGGGAGAACAAAGAGGATGAAAAGATCAGATATGTGGGGAATGAAGGAAGCTGGCCATCTGTCTTGGTATAAAAAAGGAAGGAATACATGGTCCTCGGTATAGCTCAGTGTGTACCTGGTAGGGATTTAGTGGGAATGCTAAAGAGATAGCCTTGGTCTGAGCCTCCAACCTATGGGAATCAGGATATGGGAGCCTCTCAGAAGCATCTGGTCTTCCCTGTTTTTATGGTTCCGAAATATGAGAGTTTATATCATTAATTTATTTATTCTAAAAGTCAAATGTTGGTAAGGGCACAGTTGTATTCCTGAGAGCTCATAGCCTTTACTCTTTTTGATAAGAAGAAAAATGTCCTAAGGACAAAGGGAGAGACAGGTATTGTGTCCTACCTCAGAGTAAACTCCTCCATGTTTTGGATATCTATAGTGCAGTCTGGGAAGCAGCAGTGCTATTAGTTGAGATTTCATCATCTCAGTCTTTCCACTAATATTTCCACTGACTACCACTTTACTTCTCTGTATCACTAGGTATGATTAACTGTCAGTTTTCTCTTCCTTTATTCCTTTGTTTTTTTTAATGTTTTAGCAATTTGTATTGCTTTTTTAACTTGATTTTTCTATATTTACATTTAATGTTATTTCGTTTCCCATTTTCCTGCCCATAAGATTCCTACCCGTACCCTTCCCCTTCTTCTCTAACACCACTGACTGTGCCTTCACATTCCCTTGAACTGGGAGACAAACCTAGAGAGGACCAATAGCTTCTGCTTCCATTCGTGATGAACAAGGTCCTCTGCCACATGCAGTTAGAGCAATAGCTCTGTCCATGTACATTCATTGAATATTGGTCTAGTACCAGAAAGCTCTGGGTCATTGACATTTTTGTTCTTATGGGATTGAAAGCTCCTTTACCTCTTAAAATCCTTTCTCAAAATTTGCCAACAAGAGGTCTGTTTCAGTTCACTGATTTCCCACTAGCATTAATTTCTGTAGTTGGTATGATCTATCTGTGTCTCTCAGGAAATTATACACATATATATACATAGTGTATATATATATACGGTTGCTGGCAGAAGGCACTTTTTAGCTACATCAATCTCATCTAGTTTTGGTGGCTGACTTATATATATATATACTTTTGGTGGATCCTAAACGTATGTGGTTAGGTGGAATTGTAACATGGATTCTGAGCAACTAGGTCAAGAATGTAGACTTCAGAAATGACAGTGCCAAATAGACTCCCTCAAGTTCTTATGAACCTATTGAAGTTGAGGTTTCACTGGTCCTCAAGCCATCCTTCTTTCTGCCCATCCTCCAGTATCGTATATTTGGCCTTCAGAGAGAATCACGGTAAAACATCCAACCCTCAATTCTAGCAATAGGAACACAGGAAAGTAGATAGTGTAGTACTGCTATCAAATAGGACTAGAGAACTGAATTCTATAGTCATTATGTCATTTGCTTTGCTGAAAATGGAATTGGAAACAGAATTTTTGAGTGCACATACAGGAATATTAATAAAGTCTCATCGTGGAATGTACAATGAGAAAGTGAAATACAATATTCATTCAATTAAGGTCTGTAGGCAAAATATTGTCCTTTGGGATATAGAGAAAACCTGGGATATTGAACTGTATGTCACAGGAATGAACCTGGAAAAAATATTATCTAGAAAAATCTCCTCCACTCTATGTTGCTAAATCTTTTCTAGCCATGCTCATCCCCTAACTTTGTCCATTCAGAGCAAGTAACCTCTAATGAATCAAAGAGAAATCTCTACCTTTAGAGAGATGTAGTGTGTAAAGGTTTCCACCCTTAAACAGGAGACTCTCCTGAAAGTGTCACCCTCAAATTTTGTCAATGTAAGGAAAGCTGTTTAGCAGGTAGACCATGGCAGTTTTCAGTGACTTCATTAGGCCTCCCTAAAATAACTCTTGTATCCTGGAAAGCCTTAGCTTCTTCTGTGATGTCACAAGTGTCCTGACTGCAACCGCCTCTCAGATATCCCTTGAGGCCCTCTAGGGTTCACTAATTGGCCTTTAATGCATTGTATACAGCCATTTGAGAGGGAGAACACAGAGGATGAAGTGATCAGACATGGGGAATATGAAGCTGGCCTTCTGTCTTGGTATGATAAGGGAAGAAATACGTGGTCAATGGGAAATCCGCTTGAGACTTGGGTAGGGGTTGAGTTGATTCATTGAAGAGATAGCCCTGATCTGAGATTTCCACATATGGAATCAGGAGCTGGGGGCCCCTCAGAAGCATCTCAACTTCCATGCTTGTTATTTTTCTTGGTAGTCAGATAGTTTATATAATTCATTTCTTTATCCCAAAATCCACGTGTTGGCAAGGGCACTATAATTTTTCCTGAGAGCTCATAGCTTTTACCATTTTACCAAGAAGGAAAGGATCCTAAGGAAGAAAGATAAGGCAAGTATTGTGTCCTCAGTACAGAGAAAACTCCTCCATGCATTGAATTCTAATGATGTAGTTCGTGTCTGGCATTGATATCTGGGAGGGACAAGTGCTTCTTGATGAGACTACATCATATCAGTCTTTCCACTAGTATTACTCTGAATACCATTCCCTGACAGTGACCCTTTAAAATTCTGAGTCAATAGTTGTGATTAACTGGAAGATTTCTTTTCTTTTATTTCTTTCATTTTTTTAAAATTTTTAACAAATTGTATTGCTTTTTTAATTGGAAATTTGTGAATTTACATTTAAAATATTATTTCCTTTCCCAGTTTCCTGACTATAATATCCCTTACAAGTCCCCTTACTCTTTTCATTATAACCTCTCTTACTGCCGCTGGACATTCACTTGAACTGGGAGTCAAACGTAGGCAGTACCAAGGATTCTCCTTCCATTGTAACCCAACAAGGCCATCCTCTACAACATATGCATTGGAGAAATAGGTCTGTTCATGTATATTCTTTGAATATTGGTCAACTACCAGAAAGCTCTGTTTAATTGGCATTGTTGTTCTTATGGGGTTGAAAGCACCTTCATCTCTTCTAATCCTTTCTCAAAATCTGCAAACAAGTAGTTCATTTTCAGTTCACTGGTTTGACACTAGGGTTCATGTTGTGGTTTGCCCTGAAGTTATCTGTGGTCGAAGCTAATTCCCCGGCCCCAAGGTCAGCTGCATAGTCCTGTACTCAGAATTCAGGTTACTTCAACAGAACCACGACCCCATTGAATTTGTAAAGTATATGTGAGTGGCAGGAACAGGACAGAAGGAGGGTTATCATGGGAGGAGAAGAAAGAATGTGCGGAAGAGAAGTTTGAAGGAAGAGGAGGAGACTAGAGGAAAAAAGAGAGAAAGGAAGATGACAGATTGAGAAGCCATGGTATGTGAATTTAAGATTCTGCACTGTGTATTTACAGGTCGTTGTTAATGTTCTTAAGGGATGTATGGTACCTGGCTTTGTATGTTTAAGTGGGCTATTATATCTAATCAACTGGATCAAAGATTATTGTGTTGTATGTTTTTTATGTGAGGGTTTGAGTATAGGAAAGTGTGTAATGTCATGAAACACTGCGCAGCAGGAGAGGGATTGTGTTTCTGCCAAGATATCTAGCAGAGAATTTCCGACACTTAGGTTCCAGAGTTAGCAGGGTAGAAGAAAATTTTATTTTTTATTTTTAGATTTTTACATAAACACATTTCTTGTATATAATATGTTCTAGCTCTGTCTCTCAGAAAATATCTATATCTGGTTTCTGGCAGAATGCACTTATTAGATTCATCAATCTTATCCAGTTTTGGTGATTATATATATATATATATATATATATATATATATATATATATATATATATATATATTCTCCTTTGTGTGGCTCCTAATGCTACGGGGATAGGTAGAATTTTCACATAGATTCTGTGCAACTGAGTCAAGAATGTAGAATACACAAAGGACAATGCCAAATAAACTCTCTCCTGTACTAATGAACATATTGAGTTGAGGTTTAAATGGACCTCAAGCCATTCCTCTCCCTGTTTTTCCTCCTGTATCTTATTCTTCCTGAAGAATAAATCATGGTAAAATATCCACAACACTCAAGTCTGACCATGGGAACACAGTAAGTTAGATAGTGCAGAATTGATATCAAATGGGACTAGAGAACCAAATTCTATAGTCCATGTTCTCCTCTGATTTACTGATGTCTTGTAATTTGGGATAAAATAAGGATTTGGGTGTTTATCATTTGAAGTAGGTCCACAATATTTACACTGTTATACTCATTCTATAGCTAGGCCACTTTTGTAGCCAAAATTATTACAGAAAATGGATTTGGAAAACAATCATGTACACAATTAAGACAATGAATTAGGGAAGATCCCAGCAGGCAGTACTCAGTGAACCATTGGATTATAAAGAAAATAAAACAGGAAAATATAAAGGACATGTAGCTGGAAAGGGAATGAATCCAGAGAGAGTAGAACAAAGTTAAGGATTGGTGTGATCAAGGTAAATTGCAAACATGTGTGAAGAATAAATAAAAATTCTAACATAAGAAAAAAAGTTCTGAAAATATATTGAGGATTTTTATATCCTATGGAAGTCACTTTCCGTAAAAGTAGAATAGAGTATCCTAACTTTTGTTAAGTTGCAGAAAAGTCAGTGAAAAAACGTAGTTACACTGGTTTAGTGCATGCTGTCTGCATTATTGAAATATCAAACTGAGGCTCATAATCTGTACAGTTAACTTATATCACCTGTTCAAATAAAATAAAATGAAACACTGTGTAATGATCCACAAAACCAAACTGCACACTATAGAAGTAAATGCAAACCAAAAAAAAAGTCCCGTTCCTAACCTCAACAATTTTACTCTTTGAAACTCTGAATAAATATGAATATAAAGGTTCTAACCTGATACATAGCATATATTATGGTGTCTTTGTGACTTATATGGTAAGATTTTTAGAGTTGCACATTGCCATCAATTATGTCATTCATTTTTAAAATCCTAGGACAACAAAATCTAAAATCCTTGGGCTTTGGTCCTGACAGCCAGGGATTGTACTCTGTACATGATCACTTTATATTAATTAGCTAAACTCTGGAAGGCAATTAGGTGCTTCACAAAATTATATTGTTTCATTGCTATGGTTATGATAAGTGTTTCTTGTGAGAATATATATATATATATATATATATATATATAAATTTCTCATGACAAATTTTGCTTTCTCTTCTGGTGTTTTGTGAGCTATTGATGAGCTTAAACCTAGCTTCCTTACCAACCTAGCACTTACAATAGATTATGTTTCAGTGTTGAACATAGACACACTAAAGATAGGGAAAACACTGAAAATAGTATGTGCTTTGTTCACTGTTCCAAAATATCGTTTTCTGACTTCTTCTTCATCATCTTCACCACCACCACCACTATCACCACCACCACCACCACCACCACCACCACCACCACCACCACCACCACCACCACCACCACCACCACCATCATCAACATCATCATCACCATCATCATCCAATTTACATGAAATTGAATTTTGAATTTTGTTACACCAAAGATGAAATGAGAAGTATTCTGCTTGAAGAAGAGATACTGATGAACACTAACTGCTGTGCAGTCATTTTAATGTCATAAAGACATTGCCAAAGTTGCTTCAGATGATTGAATGAAATGCTAGCATTCTATACAACAGGGTTTGAGAGTCCCTTAGTAATAGAATGGTCTTTTACAGCAAGGTCTTCATTATCAGACTTTGATTTAACCCATCTACCAACAAAATGAAATTGTCCCAGAAATATTATAGTGCCTCTACAGAAAGAGATTTTATCCACTGATACACATCTACTTCTATTTCTAAATTGTCATGTTGACATGGGCATAGGATACAATATGTTCTGATATACTTATGGCATTTTAGTATTATTTGGGTTAATTTTGAAAATTTCAAAGGAACAAACATATGCCATGATTGTATCCCATACAACTTTTAATTCGATCTTGAAGAGTTTCATGAAAACTGAATGTATATCTTCCATTTAAAAAATTGTAACATCCATCATGTGAAACTCCCACTGAACCTCAGTGGATTGATGTCTCTGGAAGCATTTAAAGACTCTCCTACTGCATTATTGCAACTCTATAGAGGCTTCACTCCCATAGTTGCAGTCCCAGATTGGCTGTAAAAAAATCATTTTCTGTGCCTTGGAAAGGGTTTAAAATTTGTGAAAATGGCGCAGACAGGCCCTAGAAAGTATGTTTTTAAAATTATTTTCTTAAAATTAGACTTATTCATGCAATATATTTGAGTTATGACTTGCCTTCCCTCTATTCCCTCCTTCTTCTATTCCTCTCTTGTCATCTGTATCTACATTCTTCCGACTCTCACTAGAAAACAAACAGTCATCTCAGCGATAAAAATAAAATGCAAGTTAATGAACTGGAGTAGAACAAAACAAGCAGATAGAAAAGAACCAGTACAAGGTACAAGAATCAGGTACAGACACAGGGAACCAGACTTCCAATCACACACTCAGGAATTCCATGGAAACATAAAACCATGAAAATATATACACAAAACATACAGAGTGACAATTATTAGATACATAAACAAATAACATAAGGAAGAAGAAATCATGAAGAAAAAGTCCTGACCCATTATGAGACAAGGAACCTCCAAAGATAAGGTTGAGTTCCCTTAGTGCTTTATACACAGTCTAAACTTAAATTTAATTTTTGTACCCAGTGAGATTCCCTTGGAGAAAATTAAGTTTTCATTTTCAAATGATTACCCATTGGAGATAACTTCTGGTTTAGAGATAATGTGAAGTGCAGGGCTTGGATTCTTTCAAGGGCTAATTAAGAGATAAGGAGGTCTGTGAGTTGCTGTCTTCTGAACATCATGCAGTTGTGACACTCAAGAAGTCACAATCTATCTGAACAGACCCTAAATAATATTGACCCTGCCTATTCAAAGTAACTAAGGACAGTGCTGGAGAAAAAAAATGATGTAGCCACTGGTGTCTTACTAGTGGTTAAATGTATAGCTTCACACCCATGTTCACCGAAATGGCTCAGGTTAAATCCAGGGGTTTATGAAACAAATAATAAAGATATGCAAGTGCTATCAGGGTTTAGTCCAAAGAGGGTATGTTGCTTGGGGAGGATGAGGTTGAGAGTGTAGAGGGCTTCCATACATGTGTTGTGCATCTACAGAATTGTCAAAGAATAACTTGCTTTCTTAAAACTTCTAAATGTAACCACCAAGAAAGTTTGGGAGATATTCTCTCAAGTCTGCTCTATTTGTTTTAAAAATTGGGTCTCATTGCATAGCTCAAATTGACCTAAAATGCCCAGTGTTCTGTCACCTGCCTCCCCTGCCCTTATTGGAGGTTTACTATACATGGACAAAATTAAAGGATATAGTAAATCTTCTGTTTATGAAATTTGACAACATAATGCAATATTCTGTTATTTGTTTTTCATTTAACAATATATCTTGAATACATGTACATGGGGAAATTCTTCATGTAACATCAGGCAATTAAGAAATGGTAGTATATTCTTTTGTTTAAATAATAGCCTACCTATGTAATTCAGATTATTTTCATTTTCATTAACTAAAGTTCGTTACTGTAAATCAGCATGAACACTGACTCAGTCACTGTACTCAATGTTGATTATTTACATTGTATTTTGTATAAATTACAAAACATGTTGTTGGAATGATGTCAAGGCTGTTAAGTAATGTAATACTTGTATAAATACTGCCAAATTGCCATCTCAGAAGACTATAATAAATACATTTTGTAATCAATTTTATATGATAGAACCCATAGTATACCATTCAAAATTAACCATGCACATATTTTAAAAACGGTATCAGTCTCTGATTTCTGTCACTTGTTGAATTAGGGGATGGACTGAAGAAACTGAAGGGGAGGGCAGCCTCTATAGGAAGACCAACAGTCTCGAATCATCCCCACTGTTGAGATCTCCCAGACACTTAGCCACCAACCAGGTATCATACACGAGCTGGTCCAAGACCCTGACACATGTATAGCAGAGGACTGCCTGGTCTGGCCTAATCCTGGAGCGACGTGAGCCCCCAGGGACCAGGGATGACTGGCAGGATCTGGGGAGCATCCTCTTGGAGTAGGGGAGGAGGAAGTGGAATGGGATGAGGAACTGTGGAAGAGGACCTGGAGAGGGAGCAATGGCAGGAATGTAAATAAATACAATAATTTTTATAATACTTTTAGTCATAAATTCAAATGCTCGTTTCTTTTTAGCATCTACATTGCAATACAATCGTGAAGTTTAGCGTTTTATGCTTACTGAACTGTGTAAGAATTAATCCTTAATTTTCTCTATTCTTATTACTTTGCATCAATTGTGTTTGCATATGTAGAATGCTTACTATTAATAATTTGTGCAGAAAATACATTCATGAATTTTTTTTATTTTAATGATATGTTATGTGTGAATGTCTGTGTATAAACTTGTGCACATGAACACAGGCACCTGGGGAGACCAGAAGATGTCAGATACCCTGCAGCAGCTTTTACAGCTGGTTGCAAGTGGCTTCATGTGTGTTGGAAACTGAACATGTTTGCTCTAGAGAGTAGTAAGTGCTCTTAACCTCTAAGCTAATACTACAACACTTATTACATAATAAAAACAAACCTATTTATAATTTTCTCATGTATTTCAGGGTATCTTTGAACTTGGGACATCTTGCCACATTCTAGGTGCTGAGACTACATTCAGGCATTTTCCAGCTTTCTTTCCTTTATCTTAGTAAGATGTGTTAGATTAAATATGTTAATATTATGCAGTAAATCCTCCATATGTTTACTTATAGAACCTTGGCTTAGTGTCTGTTTCATTCCTCTGCAATGACTATATTAATTTTAGAGTTCGCAGTTCTCTCTTTCTTTACACAATTGATCAGATGTGCTTTTCTTTCATATAGAATGAATAAGAGCCTTTTAGTTTTTCTTTGAATAGTTAATGTACTAAGAAAATGTGTTGAAATTCCCATTTTAAGGCCAATACAAAACATTATTTCTTTAAAATGTTCCTAGAGTTATGTTTTTTTCTTATTATTATTGTTCTCATTAGTCTCATTATTAATATTTTGTGTAAGCTTTTATGTGTTCAAGTCATGTAGTGAATATGGAAATCTTCCAAACATATATGTGTAGGTATCAAATTTAGGTTCTTGGTTTTTCATGGCATAAAATTTTATCTGCTCAGGGACCTCACTAGAACACACTGTAAAACATTAAGGTGACATATAGCTCCAGGCTGCTTTTATATATACAATGTTTCCATCATTTTGTTTTAAAAAATATTTTTGATTATTCTAATATATTTTGTTTTCAATGTCCAGCTGGTAAGTCTAGTATGCTTATTTTATTATTTAGGTAATAATTTAATCATAATTATTATGCACTTGATACCTAGCTAACATGAAATTATCTTATAAAATTGAATAAATGTAATTAGTTCCCTTCAGCATGAACCTTGGTACATAATTTTGTTCATTATTACTATGTATTTGCATAAAACAGAGAATATTACATTGTCCCAATACTGATGCCAATTTTATACAGTATGACAGCTACCAACTACATGTGACTTTTAATCATTTAAAAGGAGTTAAGATTATATTGTTAAATGATATTTCCATAACATCAAGTAAATAGATTTTTTTGCTTCAATTAATTAAACGTGCTGCAGCAGGAAAACATTTAATTTCCTTTGATATGTTAAAATGAAATTTATCTTTACCATTCTCCTGCCTATCAGAAAGCCAATATTCTTATACAGGAAGATTTGCCAAACACATGGCAGGATAGCCACAAAGGCAGTGCAGTGGCATGAATAGCTTGGTGATAGCCAACAGCTCTCTAATTTTGCTTAAGTCCTGTTCAGTGAACATGGATGGTACTGGTAGTTTATCCACATATATAAGGTTATTGAAGCTGTGGTTATGGGGGAGAATGTACAGCCCCTTACATACTAAAGCCAGTATCATACCTAATAACAATCATAGCCATGTGTCCTTATATACAGAATTAATTACAGTCTCTGCAGCAAAGATCACAGTAAAAATCCCAGCCAATCATATACCCAAAAGATGCCTCAACATATAAAAGAGACACGTGCTCCACTATGTTCATCGCAGCCTTATTTATAATAGCCAGAAAATGGAAAGAACCCAGATGCCCTTCAACAGAGGAATGGATACAGAAAATGTGGTACATCTACACAATGGAATATTACTCAGCTATCAAAAACAACGAGTTTATGAAATTCGTAGGCAAATGGTTAGAACTGGAAAATATAATCCTGAGTGAGCTAACCCAATCACAGAAAGACATACATGGTATGCACTCATTGATAAGTGGCTATTAGCCCAAATGCTTGAATTACCCTAGATCCCTAGAACAAACGAAACTCAAGACGGATGATCAAAATATGAATGCTTCACTCCTTCTTTAAATGAGGAAAAAGAATACCCTTGGCTGGGAAGGGAGAGGCAAAGATTAAAACAGAGACTGAAGTAACACCCCTTCAGAGCCTGCCCCACATGTGGCCCATACATATACAGCCACCCAATTGGACAAGATGAATGAAGCAAAGAAGTGCAGACCGACAGGAGCCGGATGTAGATCGCTCCTGAGAGACACAGCCAGAATACAGCAAATACAGAGGCGAATGCCAGCAGCAAACCTCTGAACTGAGAATAGAACCCCCGTTGAAGGAATCAGAGAAAGAACTGGAAGAGCCTGAAGGGGCTCGAGACCCCAAAAGTACAACAATCTTAAGCAACCAGAGCTTCCAGGGACTAAGCCACTACCTAAATACTATACATGGACTGACCCTGGACTCTGACCCCATAGGTAGCAATGAATAACCTTGTAAGAGCACCAGTGGAAGGGGAAGCCCTGGGTCCTGATAAGACTGAACCCCCAGTGAACTAGACTATGGGGGGAGGGAGGCAATGGGGGGAGGGTTGGGAGGGGGACACTCATAAGGAAGGGGAAGGGGGAGAGGGATGTTTGCCCGGAAACCGGGAAAGGGAAAAACACTTGAAATGTATATAAGAAATACTCAAGTTAATAAAAAATAAAAATAAAAAAATAAAAAAAAACAAAAAAATAAAATAAAATGGGGGTAAAGGGGGTAAGAAAAAAAATCCCAGCCAATCAAAAAGCAGGAGAGAAACTTCAAATCCAGTCTCAAGGCTCTATTAACAAAATGTCACTTGATTCAAGGCTGAGGAACATTACAGAAGAGGGGGCGAGAAGATTGTAAGAGACTAATTTTACTATGAGATGGTGTCTCAAAGTAACACGAGAAATTACACTCATAACCTCTCACTAACATGATCGACTAAACAACACCTGAGGAAGAGAGGGGATGGGGAAGAATGAAAGTTTAGTTTTCTTTCTTTTTTAACTCCTCCTCCTCCTCCTCCTCCTCCTCCTCCTCCTCCTCCTTCTCCTCTCCCTTTCCCCCTACCCCTCTCCCTCACCCACCTCCTCTTTCCCCTCCCTGTTCTCCCTCCCTCCCTCCCTCTCTCTTCTCTCTCTCTCTCTCTCTCTCTCTCTCTCTCTCTCTCTCTCTCTCTCTCTCTCTCTCTCTCTCTCCTTGTTGGCTATTTCCTAGTTACATTTTGAATGTTATTCCCTTCCCTGTTTTTCAGTCCACAAGCCCCTTAACCTTTCCCCCTACCCTTCTATAAGGGGTTCACATTCCCACCCACGCCCTCCCATGCCTCCCCACACCCCTACAGTGGGGCTCCAACTTTGGCAGAAACAAGACTTTCTCATTCCATTGTATCCATCAAGGCATTCCTTTTCTACATCCATTTGGAACCATAGATCAGTCCATGTATAGTGGTTTGGTACCAGGAAGATCTGGTTGGTTAGCATGGTAATTATAATGGGGTTGCAAATCCCTTCAGATCTTTCAATCCTTTCTTTAATTCCTACAACACAGGTTTGGTACTTGATTCACTAGTTTGCAGATGGCATTTGCCTCTGTATTTGACATATACTGTCTATGTCTCTCAGGAGGTATCAATATCCAGTTATTGTCAGCCTGCACTTCTTAGCTTCATCCATCTTATCTAGTTTTTGTGTCTGAATATGCATGGGCTACATGTGGGACAGGCTCTGAAAAGCAGGTCCTTCAATCTCTGTAATAAACTTTGCCTCCTTATCCCCTCCCATGGGTATTTTGGTTCCCCTTTTAAAGAAGGAGTGAAGCATCTGCATTTGGTCATCCTTCTTGAGTTTCATGTGGTCTGTGTATTGCATGATGGGTAATTCAAGCTTTTTGGATAATATCTACTTATCAATGAATGCATACCAAGTGTGTTTTTCTGTGATTGAGTAACCTCACTCCAGATGATATTTTCTAGTTTATAACATTTGCCTATGAATTTCATGAAGTCATTGTTTTGATAGCTGAGTAATATTCTGTACTGCAGATGTACCAATTTTTGTATCCATTCCTCTGTTGAAGTGCATCTGGGTTCTTTCCAGCTTCTGGCTATTTTAAATAAGTCTGCTATGACCATAGTCGAATATATTTCTCTGTTGTATGTTGGACCAACTATTGGGTATATGCCCAAGAGAGGTATTGCTGGGTCCTCAGGTCATGGAATGTCCAATTTTCTGTGGAACCTCAAAAGAATTGTACCAGTCTTCAATCCCACCAACAAAGGTGGAGTCTTCCTCTTTATCCACATCCTCACCAGCATCTCCTGTCACATGAGATTTATATCTTAGCCATTCTGACTGATGTGACGTGGAATCTCAGATTTGTTTTGATTTTAATTTCCCTGATGACTAAGGATGTTGAACATTTATTTAGTTGTTTTTTGGCCATTTGATAACCTTCAGCTGAGAATGTTTTGTAATTCACTGTACCCCATTTTCTATAGGGAATTTTTGCTTTCTAGTGCCTTACTTCTTAAGTTCTTTGTATATTTCGGATATTACCAGCTACCAGATATAGGATTGGTAAAAATCTTATCCCAATCTGTTGATTATAGATTTGTCCTAATGACAGTATCTTTTGCTGTACAGAAGCTTTGCTGTTTTATGAGGTCCTATTTGTCAATTCTTGATATAAATCATAAGTCACTGGTGTTTTGTCCAGGAAATGTTCTCCAGTGCCCATGAGTTCAAGACTCTTTCCGACCTTTTCTTCTATTAGTTTGAGTGTATCTGGTTTGATGTGGAGGTCCTTGATTCACTTGAACTTTAGCTTAGTACATGGTCATAAAAATGGGATAATTTCCATTCTTCTACATGCTGACTTCCAGTTGAACCACCACTCTTTTTGGAAAATGCTATGTTACTTCTTTGGATGGTTTTATCTCCTTTGCCAAATATCAAATGATAGGTGTGTGGGTTTATTTCTGGGTCTTCAATTCTATTCCACTTGTCTATCCATCTGTCTCTTTACCAATACCGTGTAGTAATTATCACTATTGCTCTGTTATACTGCTTGAGTTCAAGGGTGATGATTATGCCAGTTCTTTTATTGTGAAGTTCTTTCATTGTTGAGGATAGTTTTAAATATCCTGGCTTTTTCTTATTCCACATGAATTTGCAAATGCTGTTTCTATCTCTATTAAAGAAGTACGTAGGAATTTTGATGGATATTGCATTGAATGTGTACATTCCTTTTGGTAAAATGGTCATCTTTACTATATTAATCCTGTCAATCCATGAGCATGGAAGCTCTTTCTGTCTTCTGAGATTGTCCTCAATTTCCTTCTTCAGATACTTGAACTTCTTATCCTACAGATCTTTCAATTTCTTGGTTAAATTTACACCAAGATATTTTATATTATTTGGGACTATTGTGAAGTGTGTGATTTCATTTTTTCCTTTCTAAGCCTGTTTATTCATTGAGGAGAGGAAGGCTACTGTTATGTGTGAGTTAATTTTATACCCTGTCACTTTGCTGAAGTTATTTATCAGGTTAAGAAGTTCTCTGGTGGAACTTTTGGGGTCATTTAAGTGTATACTATCATATCATCTGCCAATAGTGATATTTTGATATGTTCCCTTCCAATTTGAATCCCTTTGTCCCCCTTTTGCTGTCTGGATTCTCTGGCTCTGACATGGAGTCCTGTTTTGAATAAGTAGGGAGAGAGTTGGGCAGCCTTGTCTAGTCCCTGATTTAGTGGGATTGCTTCAAGTTTCTTTTCATTTAGTTTGTTGTTAGCTACAGGTTTGCTGTATATTTCTTACACTATGTTTTTATATGAGCCTTCAATTCGTGATTTTTCCAGGACTTTTATCCACAAGGGTTGTTGAATTTTGTCAAATGCTTTCTCACTATCTAATGAAATTACCATGTGCTCCTTATCTTTGAGTTTGTTTACATGTTGGATTACATTTATGAATTATCCTATATTAAACCATCCTTCCATCCCTGGTTTCAAGTCTACTTGATCATGATGGATGATTTTTTTGATGTGTTGTAATATTCAGATTGCAAGAATTTTATTGAGTATTTTATCATCAATATCCATAAGGGAAATTGGTCTGAAGTCCTCTTTCTGTGCTGAGTCTTTTTGTGGGTTAGGTATAAGAGTAATTCTGGATTTATATAAGGAATGTGGTAGTGCGCTGTCTGTTTCAATTTTGTGGAAGAGTTTGGACAGTTTTAGTATGATGTCTTCTAAGAAGGTCTGATAGAATTCTACACTGAACCCATCTCGACCTGGGCTCTGTTTGGTTGGCAGACTTTTAATAACTGCTTCTATTTCTTTAGGAGTTATGGGGTTGTTTAGATAGTTTATTTATTCCGGATTTTCTTTGCTACCTGTTATCTGTCTACTAAATTGTCCATTTCCTCCAGATTTTGCAGTTTTGTTGAATATAGGCTTTTATAGTAGAATCTGATGATTTTTTTTAATTACTTCAGATTCTGTTCTTGTGTCTCCGTTTTCCTTTCTGATTTTGTTAATTTGATTACAATCACTTTAAACTCTGATTAGTTTGGCTAAGGGTTTATCTATCTTATTGCTTTTCTCAAAGAAAAAGTTCCTGCTTTTGTATCGTCCTTTTCATTTCTACTTTGTTGATTTCAGCTCTGAGTTTGATAATTTCCTGCTTTCTACCCCCCTTGGCTTTACTTAGTTCTTTTTGTTCTAGAGCTTTTACATGTGCTATCAAGCTCCTGACATATTCTCTCTCTTGTTTCTTTTCACAAGCACTCAGAGCTATAAGTTTCCCTCTTAGCTCTTCTTTCAATCTATCACATATGTTTGGGAATGTTGTATCTTCATTATTCATTAAGTTCTAAGAAGTCTTTAATTTCTTTCTTTATTTCTTCCTTGATCATGTTGTCATGGAGTAAAGCATTTTTAAACTTCAGTGTATATGTGGGCTTTCTGTCAATATTGTTATTGTTGAAGACCAGTCTTAGTGTGTGGTGATCTGATAGAATGCCTGGGATTATTTCTATTTCCCTGTATCTGTTAAGGTCTGTTGAGGGACCAATTATGTGGTCAATTTTGAAGAAAGTTCCCTGAGGTTATGAGAAGAATGTATATTCTTATTTTTTAGGATGGAATGTTCTATAAATATCTGTTAAATCCATATTTTTTTAACTTCTATTACTTTCTCCACATCTCTGTTTAATTTCTGTTTCTAGGATCTCTCCAGTGATGAGGGTGAGGTGTTGCAATCTCCTACTATTATCATGTCAGGTGCAATGTGTGCTTTTAGCTTTAGTAAGATTTCTTTTATGAATCCTCAGGATTTCTCATTAATCATTTTTATCGAACAAATCCAAATGTAAATATAACATTCTGGTTCTTGAGTTGATATTCTGGAAATTTAACTGGAAGAGGCAAGGACTCACTCTCTAACTAGAGAGCTACCTATACAAATAAAGAAACTACTAATGAAAAGGAAGTTGCTTTAAAATATTTCAAATTAAAAAATGTAGTCATTTTCTGTGTTGGCTGTGGGAAGGTTGTTTATTTGTTTTTGTTTGTTTGTTTTAATTTAATGTGGAGAAATATTTAAAGTACATCCAAATAAGTGTGAAATGCATCACAATAGAATCTTATGCATTCCAGCATTTTTTTTTACAAGAGCAGAGTCCACTGAGAGGTCAAGTATGTACAACACCATTCCTGCTTCATAATTGTCAGAGCTTTAAGTCTAACCCTATCTTCTCTACATTTAGATTTTTATAAATTTTGCTTGATTGGGTCAGATCTAATCTAATAGATCTAATAAGCTCTTATAACTGACTATGTCCCCTGCACTCCTGAAAAAACCATTTATTGTTTTAATTTTTTTTGTTCTTGTTTTGGGGAGCTGTGTTTTTCATTAAGATCAATAGAAAATTAATCTAGTGATCAATTAGTGAATAGAAAGGAAAATTATGTATTATGGAGAAAAATTTCCCAAAATGCAGTGTACACAAGAGTAAAACTAAATGTTTGTGTGTAGACATGCATACATGCTCATGAACCATGTAGCTGACAAGCATTCCACACCCGATCAACTTAAGTGATTTGGGAAATTAACTTATTCACACAGAAGAAAACTCATGGGGAATACATTTTTTCTTAGCCATGTTTATAAGTGACCAAATGGTGAAGCAGGATGTAAACAAATACTATTATCCTTCATTGTTTTAATTCATGTACAATCTCTACGTGCTCTTATTCTATTGTGTTTCTCTGTGTCTCAGTCTCTGCATGAATATATAGGAACACTTGTGTATGTGGCATAAGAGTGTGTGTGTGTGTTGTGTGTGTGTGTGTGAGTGTGTGTGTGTCTTATATTGTATTTATGTACATAGGTGTAATGTTTATTTATTTATAATTTGGAAATACTGAAACCCACATTTGATTTGTGGATCAACTTTGTGCAGATCTACTCACATAGCTCAGACATTTCATTATACAGGTGAATAGAGAGAGAGCCTAAGAGGATGGTGATATCTCCTAAACTACTCTTGTCAGAAAAAAAGTGGTTTATCTTTTGGCAAGAAAACCCAAACTTCCACAAAGACATATACACTCCATAAAACAGAAAAGGACATCTCATGTGAAAGGAAAAGTTATCAGACTGGGAGAAAAATGAGTTTGCCACATTCCAATATTTGAGGGACATGAGACTGATCTTCAGAAGATATAATGGGAAGGGACAGGCAGAATCCCCAAGGAACCAAACTATGCTAAACACTGGAGCTTCTCATTACATGAGAGGTCAGAGATTAATAAGGATGGTAAACATAATGATAAGAACTTTGCAGTCCATATTCAGTCTTCGTATAAGGCTACAATGTGAAAAAGATGAAAAGTAGTCACCACCAAAGTGCTAACAGAGCTACTTTAGCAGTTACATTGTGAATAACAAAGTGTAACTATACAAGTGTGTGTGTGTGTGTGTGTGTGTGTGTGTCTTATATGATATTTATGTCCATAGGTAACATGTTTACTTATTAATAATTTGGAAATACTGAAACCCACATTTGATTTTGGAAGCGAAGAATTATATTTGAAAACAAACAAGGCTGTACTGGAACTGAACAATTTTCCATGTAAGTAAGCACACAGCAGGTGCCATATGCAAAAGTGAGCAAAGAAGGAACTGTATACATACTATGTGTACAGAAATACAGGTAGTTTGGTGGAATTCTAAGATGTTGAGATGAAAGAATAGGACGGAATTCTTATCAAGCCAGGCATCATGTTTGCTCTTAGAATACTCACATTCAAGAGTCTGAGGGACGAAATTAGGAATTTCAGGTTAGCCTAGACTACATATGAAGACAACACATATTTTATTATTTTTTATTTATTTAAATCTATAGTTTGATTGATAGAATATCATGAACAATATTAAGAAAACAGAAATTTCATGCCTACACAGTGATACTCCTGCTAAGATAACATGTTCAATAAAGAGACAGGAACTATTCAGTTACAAATACCAGCTGTCATATTGAAGGTTGTGACATGAGTGGTATGGTGTTGTTTGCTTGATCCTTCTTCACTTTCAAGGCTCATTTTACACACCTTAAAAAGCTTCTCTGACTACCTCGTTACTGTGCAGACATCGAGATGTGCCTTGCCTTTTCTATGTATTAAAACCAGTAATCATTTATTTATCAAATGATTATTTGATTTTACTTTATCTTCAAAAATAATGAGTCTTGAGGAAATGATACCTTTACTGTGTGGGTTTGAATATTCATCATAGCAATCAGAGAATAATCGGGGCCCAACACACACACAGGGTGGTTGGAGAGACTATAACTGTGGCAACAAGTAAGCATAGTAATGAGTGGGTTGATCTGTTTTTCTGCATAACATTGATAACTAGTTAATGATAAGAATGGGTAAAAAAATGAGATAAAGTCAAGGTTTTCTTTACCTTAATTTGAATGATTGCCTATACAGCATGTGAAACTGAACTCAGACCCATGGTAAAGCTTCTGCCTGAGCTTCATTAGTGCCACAACTACAAGTGTGCACCATCTTTATAAATATTTGGACACTTGGCTCAATGCTTAGCACACTTTGGAAAATCCGCTGGTGTTAAGAAAGAAAGTATTAGATATGAAAATCTATGATAATAAATCACTTCTAAGCTTTGATTTTTGTGACTACAGAGAAAGACTTTGACTCTGATGTAAGTGAGTATCTAAAAGTATTAAAAAATTAATATCTTTCATCTGCAAGAATCCTTCTAATGGCTTACTGCTATCTTCCAGGAGATGAGTTTCAATTGTGTCAATTGCTCTTTGTGGCAGGAAAAGGGCTTGTCTGTCAAATACTTTGAGATTCCTGGAGAATGCTTCATCCTGTTCACCCTCATTCTGCTCCCATATCCTTTGCTATCTACATTAGTCCATCTCTACACACTGCCATGTACTTCTTTCTGGCAAACTTATGTATCCTGGAAATTGTTTACACTGTCTCTGTCATACACAATTTATGGAGAGCCTTGTAAGTGAGATCTGAGTAATCTCTCTGGAGGGATGTGTCACACAGATGTTGTTCTTCACAATTTTAGGTATAACAAAGTGCTGCCTATTGGCAGCCATGGCCTTTGGCCACTGTATGGCCCCACTTCACTATTCAACCCAAATGAGTCATGAGGTATGTGTCCATTTGGCATTTTTTTCATGGGGAATAGGTTGCCTTGTAGGGTTGGGACAAAACTACTTGAGACCCAAATCTAACCACCCACAAGGAGTTGATAAATTCTTGCTCATCTTCCATACCACTGTGACATCCATGCTGAACCCCATCACGTATACCTTAATGAACCAAGAAGTCAAGGCAGCACTGAGAAGAACTCTGGGTCTGATGAAAGTTCTGATAATAAGTAGGTAATTAAAGATCCCAAAGTGCTTTTTAAAAAGGTGCAAAGTCTGTGAAAACAAAACAAAACAAAACCCCTTTGGTCTTTCTTTCTGTCTTGAAACAAACTTTTAGAAACATAACTTTGTTTTAGTGTGTTCCCTTTGTTCCCCACCATGCTTAATTGCAAACAATTGTAATATATGTTTGCTACTAAATTACTTTAGTAGATTAGTCCAGTACTTAAATGTTTTCATCCGGGCAGCGTTTAAACCACATGCTAATGTCTCAGGGTCCTTAAAAATTCTCTGTGTCCATTCTTAGCTATTTGGAAATCTTCCACAAATTGTTTGCAAATGATCTCAACTCATTGTGCTACAATTCCATATTTCTCAGTACATGTAAATTCATTGCATTGGACTGGAACTGCTAAGTATTTCTCGGGACAGTGAATTGTTAGGCTCTGCTTTGTGTAACATTTGGTCATTCCATACTTCAGTTCTGGGCACCCAGGCCCTATGATCTTAGAACAGGAGTAGTCTTTCCCCCACTTTTTGATCTATAGGGCAGTGGTAAAGACTTTCAGCCAGATGTTTCTCAACATAAATATCATAGTTTCAGATAAACACACACATACACACATGCACAGACACACACACAAACACACACACACACACACACAAACAAGCATGCATGAACACATTATACAAGAATTGATGTGGGTTTACAAGTGACAGAATACAAATAGAAAAGCCGGCTAGTGTCAGATAATTAGATTCAGGTTGCTATTAAACAAGAAAATGAAATAACATGAAATTAGAATTTGAGTCTTTAGAAATATATTGAACAAAAATAAAATTCCATTTAAGTGTGCTGAAAATATGGAACACATTAAAAAAATCACCATGACACTAAAACTACAGTATTGTTTTAGGCATGAGTCACCCAACCAGAAAGACAATAATTATATTGTCCTCGGACTCATTGTTCTGAGTGTACTTATAAGCAGTAAGGACCATTCAGGTCAAATGTTGGTTAAAAAATGACTGAGATGCTACAAACAAATCCTAAAGTTTTGAAGAGACACACAGTCTTTCCACAGGCATTAAGTAATTCTCCTATTACTTCTATTACTTTAAAAAGAATTACAAAAGAAAAATACATTAAAATATTTTGACTATGAAAGGAAAATAATTTAAAATAATATCATTGCTACATAATTGGGTGTCGTTAAGATGACAGGCATCCTCCTAATGTATAACTGCGATAAGTAAAGCAAGAAAAACTTTTTGGTATCTGTGTCAAATACATATAATCTCAACCTATAAGAGAAAAACAACTGGACAAATCCAAATTCAGAGACGTTTCAGCAAAGTATTTTTCTTCAAAGGTTTAATCACATAAGATAAAAATAGTAATGAATTATCACAGAATAGAATAACATAAGATATGTAATAACTAAATGTCAACTGGATTTCTGGATTGGATATGGGCATAGATAGTGTACAGTTCTAGAAACATTGTTATTGTGATTTGATCAACCTACAAAATTACTTTTAACATTTTTTTCAATTTTCTAATTTTTTGAGAATTAGTCATTAGATTGATTAAAGTATATAATATTTAGTAATTAGGTTACGATATAAAACCATACTGTTTCCTATCAATTAAATCTCCTCTTCCTGTATTGTTTGAATTCTGCTTTATTTTTTGTATTGATTCATATTATTAATTTATTTATGTCTCAAATGCTGTCATTTTTCCTGTTTTCCCCCACAGATTCCCTTAACCCAATCACCATCCTTTTCTGATTTCTTCTTTCAAAGAGTCAAAACAACAGTAGTTATAAGGCATGTTCAGTCCCTGAATAGCTGTTCATATGGCCATGCATTTGAAAATCTACAACCTTGATAGTGCAGACATCAGGAAATATCATTCAAAAATGATCTTCAAATATTAAATAATCTCCACTTATCAGCTATCAACTATCAGCTTTACAAAACAGGAAGAATCCAAGAGGAAAAATATCCTTGTAATGTACGTAGATAAAATTGATCAGATAAGAAGGAAATCAGAGAGCAACCTTCCTGGATTGAACACAAGAGAGCCTCAGTTCCTGTAGTGTATTCGGTATGAGTTTATAGAGTTTATGGGTTAATACCTGGAAATGAACTCCTACAAAAACCAACAACAAACAGACCACAAACTGAAATATGTATAAAAGCCAAAAAAATATGTGGAAAGTATTATTTTCAGCTCTATATGAGAATACTAATGTTTAATTGTATATTAATAAAATTTTAATTTAATAACTGCATATTTTATTGCAAATTTTTAAATAAATAGATTTTAAGTGACTCATGTGATCATTAACCTTAGTGGCTTTGATTGCATTATAGATCAATAAAGTGTTTATTTGACTGTGATTATCACTATGAATATTCACCAAAATCAAATTATGTGAACCAGGAACTGCTCTTCTGTTTTCATACTTTTTGTTGAACATATGTAAGAGTTTTATCTGCTTGTTCGTGTGTGCAATACATCCATGCCTAGTGTCCAGGAGGTTTAAGAGGGTGTGAGATTCCATGATGCTGAAATTACAGCCACTTGTGAACTGTCACTTGGGAGCTAGGGTTCGGTCCTGAATTCTCTTGAAGAAAAAATAATGTTATTAATCACCAAATCATTTCTTCATCTTAAGCAAATGCCACTTCTTTGTAAATATAGTTCCTAAGCTGTCCTGTCTTCACCATAGACCACTGTTTTCTCAAATGTGATAATTTATTAAACACACACCCACCTGCTTCTTACCTTCATATATATTCACACAAACACACATACAAACAGAAACACACACACTCACACACAGAGACACACACACAACTGCTCTTACCTTCAAGTTTACTTACATACTTACTTACTTACACACACACACACACACACACACACACACACATACCTGCTTCTTACCTTCAAGTAGACTTAGTTATTTTCACATTAATTTGTTTATTTATTCACTTTACATGCTGCACCCTGCCCCCCTCCAGTTCACCCCTCTCACAATCCTTTGCCCATCCCTTTCTCTTTAGAGCAGGAGGGGAACCCTCGGGTAGCTCCTCCCCTTGCATATCCAGTCTCTATGATCACATCCTTTGATACTGAGGCCAGACACAGCAGCCTAGATGGATTGGGGTGGGGAGCTAGAAGTGATTTCCAGAAAGAGGCAGAGAGCTGGGGTAAGAGATGCCCATTAATCAATGGATGTTTCCTTAGCTGAGAATCACAGTCTCAGTGATATGGACCTAAAGAAACCATCTGCTGTCGCCAGAGAGCAACCCAAATGGAATGATAAAGAGACACCAACTTTAGACACAAAATTCATTCTGACCACAAGAAATAAAAGGGCTGTGCATAGAGAAGATAGTGAAAAATGATCAACCAATGGTTAGTGCAGATTGAGACCCACCCCATGGATGAGCACCGATCCCTTACACTATTAATGTGACTCTGTTATGCTTGCAGACAGCAGTCTAGCATGGCTTCCCTCTGTGAGATTCCACTAAGCTGCTGACTCAGCCAGAAGCAGGCATCATCTAGTCAAACCACGGTGGAGCTTGGGGACTCTGGTGGAAGAAGAGAATGAAAAGGATTATGGCCTCTAAGGATATAGGCACTCCACAGGCTTTGTCTTCATGCAGGTACCGAACAGCTAGTATTGGGCCTTCCCAAAACATGTTGTCTGTAGATGGGATATTTGTTTTTAAAATTCATTTATTTATTTACTCACTTTACATCCCAAAATGGGTGCTCCATCTTCATGGGATGCCAACACTCATTGTCCGGGGCACTTATAAAATGACTAAGCTACACATTTGCTACCTATGTCCTGGGAGCTCTGGTTCAGTCTATGTTCACTCTCTGGTTGGTGGTTCAGTCTTTGGCAGACCCCAAGTGTCACTGTGAGTTGACTCTACTGGTCTTGCTGTGGAGTCCCACATATCATCTGGGCCTTGATTCTTCACCTTATTTTTTAAAGACTCCCCAAGCTCCAGCTCTTGTTTGGTGGTGAATCTTTACACTTATTTCTCTAAGCTGTTGGGGGGTGGAGTCACAGAGAGGTCAGTTATGCTAGGATTGTGTCTGCAAGCACGGTAGAGTATCTTTAATAGTGTCAGGTATCGGTGATTGCCCACGGGTAGGGCTCAATCTGAGCTAAACATTGGTTGGAAGTTCCTTCCATGTCTGCTCTATCTATCTTCGTATCTGAAGATCTTGTAGGCTGTTTTCATTTTGGATTGAAGGTTTTGCGGGTAGGTTTTTGTCCTTGTCACATCACTGGGAGTCATTCCTGGCTACAGAAGTGGCAAATTAAAGATCTGTATCCCCACTGCTACAGTCCCCCCAATAGACACCCTGTAGCCTCGCCTTTCCCAGGTCTCTGGCACCTCCTAGAGTTGTGCACCCCACACTTGTGATTTCCATTCTCTTTTCCCTTCTTTCCCTATAACTAATTCCTCCAAAGGCCACTCCATTCCCCACCTCCCCTCCCATTCAGTTTCCTCCCACCCTCCACCCTTCTCAATATCTATTATGCTAAATACATTTTAAAGTCAATATTTAGGAAAAAACACTGAGTAAGTATAGGAAGTATCCCATAAGTAATTGTGGTGGATGTTTAGGGAAGACATGAACATGTTAATTTTTATAGAGGTCAAAATTACTACATATATTGTTAGAAGAGACACTGTCTTCATTACAATCAACATGAAGGAAACCATTTATATATTCCTTTAAGTTATACAAGGGAATCTGTTAAAAGAGTTACACACATCACACAACTTTATTACCTTAAAGCTCCCTTTATTGCAAATATTTACACAATGTAAAGTACAAAGGCTTACACTCATGTGAGTGTACTTTGTTTCAAAGTTAACGTTTAGAAATACAGGTTGATGAGAACAGTCATCTCAGACTCCGAGGGGATAAATACATCAGCGAGTCATGTATTACCTTACCTGTGTTCTTTCCTTTATTCCTGCTGAAGACAAATCTCATTTGCAGCCCCTACTGTGAGAGATGGATTAGAAAATGCCTGAGAGTCTACAACCCAGAAAGAAAAAAGACAACATCTCCAAATAGTACACACAGTCAAAACTTTCTTGTAGATCTTAACACTTGAAACAAAATGCAAAGAGAAAATCCATTTCCTAGGATATTACAATAAACAGGAAAGGGTACCTGTAGGAAGCATTCTCAGGGGATTTTAAACTTCTGTACCTAAGAACGAAACTGCCTCCATTTAGGTGAAAATTTGTTTCTTTGGCAAGAAAGTCAGTTTGTCTCTTGACGGTTGTGCTGTCTGTTCAATACTAAGGCAACGGTGATGCTTTATGAATGTGAACAGATAAACATACCAGTTTTCACTTCTTCAAAGAATTTCAAGAAGAACCTGAAAGAGAATGTATAATGTTTTAGAAATGAAATATGTGAATTTAAGTAAGCCAGCAAAAATATGTTGTTAAAAGTTTCTGTCTTCTATTAATAATTTTGACTATTCTTGCTATGAATAAAAAGACGGTTATGTAATGTCTACCAATCCCCAAAGCCTGAAACATTGTGGAAAACTGTCTTATTCCTCCCTAACTTGGTGTCTTTCTCATGTTGAAGAGCAAGAAACTTTCTGTACTTGCATGTATTTGCTCTTGGGAGCATGCAAATAAATCTTTCAGTTCCAAGAACAAAGACATGGCCGTCCAATGGGACCCATATGAAATAAAATCTTTCTTCCTGACGTCAATGAACTTTAGCACACCTGTAACAATGCAGATAGCAATATAATGGAATAATCCTGTAATAATAATAATAATAATAATAATAATAAAATAATAATAATAATAAAATAATAATAACAACAACAATAATAATGGACTAAACCCCTCAAGGGATCACGGAGTAAGGATAGTAAAAGTTGAGATGTGTTTTTCAGGTGATATTGTATCCAGGAAAGCAAGTTTCAATAAGGCAGACTCCGCACACATAAAAATTACTCAACCTGTCAGTGCCTCACAGAGAGAGTTGAGAACCAGAGTGGTCTTTTAGGACAAGAGAAAGATTCGCCAACCTCCTAAAAAGAAAAGGAATCCAGACAGTCTGTGTGAGGATGGTTAGCTTATGCATGACAAACACACACACACACACACACACACACACACACACACACACCCATACACACACACACACACACACATGCTCTCACACACACACAGATTCACAGAGAAACACAGATAGAGATATAGACAGTTAGACAAACAGACATACACACAGAGAGACACAGACAGACATAGACAAACACCCAGACACAGACACCACACACACACACACACACACACACACACACACACACACACACACACTTCTCTTGTCTCCTTCCTAGAGTGTCCAGGGGCACAACATGTGTGAAAGGATGAAGTGGGACCAGGAAATAGTCAGTCAGCAGAAGATTTGTCTGCCTGCAAGTGAATTTTGGTTTCTTCCAAGGATTTCAGTGTCACAGCTCTGTTAGAAGTTATTCAGGGACACGCTATGGCTGTGTGCATATATTTTACTCAGGATGAACAAGGGCTAAATAAACCTTGGAGAGGAGGAAGGGGTTTTCGTGTGCATTTACATCAGTTGCAGGTTTAAGGTACCAGGAAGTCCTCATTTGCTATATCTTTATAATCTCTGTCCCCGCATCGGTCTCTTGTTCAAGGATCTCCACTTTATCTCCTCAGAAATTGACTCCACTGAATGTGCCCCATCCCCACCCCTGATGTCCTACTTGCTCGATTTCAAAAGATTACAGGTTCGTACTCTGTATCTCTGTCAGATTAAATTCTCAGGAACGTGGCCCTCTAGACACGATGAATTAACCAGTGCTTCCATCGAGTTTTCACATTAAACCGTATCCCCTATTTCTGGCCAATTCTCTCAGCACCGCGCTATCACTCCATCGTCCCCGCTGACCCTCCACTCTTGTCCTCACTCGCCCTCACTCACTAACAGAACCTGTTCCAGTTTTCCTTTCAGAGAGGTCGATGCTTTTCCCCTCACGGGCCTTCTTCTTTCCTGTGTTGTCTCTGCATTTGTAGATTGTAGATAGAATATGATTTATCTCACAGCCGATACAATGCATAGGTAAACGCCTGCCATGTTTGTGTATCTAGATCTCAGTTCCCTCCTGTGCTGACTTTTTTTAGTTTCATCTATTTCCTCTTAAACTTCATGATATCATGCCTTGATCACTATGATGTCATTCCTCCACCCCAATGATGTCATGCCCAACCACCATGATGTCATGCTCCACACCCATGATGTCATGCCTTTGCCCCTTGCTAGAATGGTTGCATCTATTCACCAGGTAACATTCTGAATACTGCCCTGTCACCACACTCCTCCAGTACCCCACCAATTACAGTCCCTCCTTGTACCCTCTCCCCTTCTTCTCTGAGAGAGTGGAGGGACCCTATGGGTGTAACCTCTCCTCTTGCACATCAAGTCTCTGCAGGCCTAGACTCATCGTCTCCCACCAGGTCCTGAAAACGCAGCCTGGGTAGGAAAACACAATACACAGACAGGCGATGGGTTTAGTGAACCCACATGAAGACCATTGTGCTCCTCTGCCTCTCTCAGTCCTTCCCTCAGTTCTTCAGTGAGACTCACTGAGCTCCATCCGAAATTTGGCCATGCATCTGTGCACCGGTGTCAGTCGGCTGCTCGGTGGAGCCCTGCAGAGGACAATAACTCTACCCTCCTGTCTGCAAACACAAGAAAGGACCATAAATAATGTAAGTGTTTGCCGTCTGCCCATAGGATAAGTCTCACATCCAGCCACTTATCCTTTTGCCATTCCCTCATTTCCTCTTCCATCTCTGTCCCTGTGTCTTTAATAGAAAGTGCAAATTCTTGGTAAATATTTTGGGGGTGGATTTGTGTCCTTATCCTTCCACCTTAGGTCCTCTGTGGCTACGGAAAGTGACCATTTCAGTCTCTGTATCCCCACTGTTATGAGTCTCAGCTAAAGTCACCCTCCTGGACGCAGGGATAGCCTCACGCATCCCAGACTGCAGAAAAATCATACAGATAGCACCCACCCTGGACAGTCACTGATTTCAGTTTATTTCCTTGGCCCTCTGTCCCTCTTGCCCATCTGTCCCAAGAAATGATTCTCAAACCTCATTTCCCTTCCCATACACTCAGCCACCCAATCCTTTTCTTCCACCTGCCTCCTCTCATTATTTTATTCCTCCTTTTGTGTGAAATTCAAGCATTTTTCTTGGGTCTTTATTCATGTTTACCCTATTTGGTTCCATAGATCATAGTGTGTGAATTCTGTACTTTATGGCTAATACCCTCTTTTACATGAGTATGTACATGCTATTTTGGGTCTCAGTTACCTCATTCAGAATAATAATTTCTCATTCCATCTACTTGACCGAATCTTCACAATGTCCATATTTTTCATTAGCTGTGTAGTATAGCATAGTGTAAATGAACCACATTTTCTGTAGCCAGTATTTGTTTGAGGCGCATCTGGCTTATTTCTCTTTTCTGTTCATTATGAAAAAAGCAGTTAGGAACCTTATGGAGCACATGTCCTTGGGGTATGGCAGAGGTCTTTTCAGATATAAGACCAGGTGTAGTATAGCTGTGTCTTTAGGAAGAATATTCCCCATTTTCTCAGAATCTACTGGATAGATATGCAAAGCATTATACGGATTTGCTCTTCCGCCAGCAAAAGCAATTTGTATCCTGATATTTATCTGCTTCCTCAAAGGAGGTTCGCCACTGACTATCCCCCTATCTTGGACTCAGGTGATCACATATGAACCTTCTTCAAATTTTAACTGGTCAGTAAATACTAGAGCTTATTACTGATAGCCAGAGGGGAAAGTTGTTACTGGAGGTTTGATGGTGGTGTTAGGTAAAGAGGCAGAAGAGGGTAAGAGGGGAAGGGAGAGGGCTGAAGATAAAGAGGAGGAAGTAATGATGGAAACAATCCATATGGCCTGGAGAATGCACATTTAACAAGGGGTTTTATGATTGGGGTATAAGTTATGATAATGTTAGATCTACCCAATACACGTTTATAGATTATAATTATAATAAACAGATTGTGTGTTTTCTTTATAGGCTCATTGGTTTCTGAAATGCCAACAAGCTTTCCTCTACAGTGTTTGTGGATCAAATACTCTGTTAATAGATATCTCCCCTTTTAGGGGCTCTAACCATTGATCCAGAGTCCAGTAGACACAGCTGTCTCTTCCTCAGTCATGTCTCTTGTATTTTCTGTGGATATCTGTTTCTTCAGTGATCCATGCCCAGTGTTCCTTTTTCTCAAGGTCTTCAATGATCTCACCCAGAGGAGTTTCAATTTTCTCAACTCGTTCCATCTAGTTGACCACAACTTCACAATGTCCTTATTTTTCATAGCTGTATAGTATTCCACTTCAAATATTTCCTGTTAACAGTGAACCATTGCGAACAGGCTAAAATTTCCCAAGGAAACTTTAAACATTCATTCTCTAAAGCTAGATCTCTTCATCCCATAATGCTTGGGTTGACTGAATGGCATGGCATGAGCAGATTTTTCTAATGGACATCAAAGCCATTTCCTTCTCCAGTAATGGCTGCCATCCCTCTGTAAGAGATTTTTACCCAGGTTATTTTCGGTGACTGATGTGATTTGAAATTGTGACAACATCTGCTTGCTAGAGTGACAGAGATGTTTGAGGTTGACCATGCTTCCACAGCCAGATGCCCTTCACCAGAGGAATGGATACAGAAAATGGCCTATATTTACACAATGGACTACTACTCAGCTATCAAAATCAATGTGTATGAATTTCATAAGCATAATGGATGGACCTAGAAAATATCATCCTGAGTGAGGTTACCTAGTAACAGAAAAACACAAAAAGTATGCACTCATTGAAAATTGGATATCAGCCCAAATTCTCTAATTACCTATGATACAATGCCCAGACCACATGAAACTCAAGAAGGAAGACCAAAATGCAAATGTTTCAGTCCTTCCTTTAAAGGGTAAATAAAATATCTATATGAGGGGTAGGGAGGCATTGTTTTTAGGAGACTGAAAGAATGGCCATTCAGAGACTGCTGGATATGTGTCACACACACACACACACACACACACACACACACACACACACACACACTCACACACATATATATGCACCAAAACTATTATGGATAAAATAAGGATTTGAGAGTTTATCATTTGAAGTCGGTACAAAATATTTACACTGTTATATTCACTCTATAGCTGGGCCCCCTTTGTTGCCAAATTCATTGCAAAAATGGAATTGTAAAACAGAATTTTTGAGTACACATTAAGGAATATTTATAAAGTCCCCTATCAAGGAATGTACAATAAGAAAGTGAAATACAATATTCATTCAATTAAATATCTGTAGGGAGAATACTGGCCTTTGGGATACAAAGAAAATGTAGAAAATTGAACTATATATCACAGGAATGAACCTGGGAATTAATTATTATCTAGAAGAATTCCTCCACTCCATATTCCTAAATCTTTTCTACCAATGCCAAACCTTGACTACCTTTCTCCATTCATAGCATGTAACCACTAATGAAGCAAAGAGATTTCTCTAGCTTTAGAGAGATGGACTACCTAAAGGTTTCCACTGTGTCACAGGAGACATACCTGGAAAGGGCACTCCAAATCTGGTCAATGTAGGGAAATCTGTTTAGCAGGTGGGACATGACATGTCTCAGTGACATCATCATTAGGCCCTCCCGTAAGTATCTCTTGTAACCTGGAAGCCTCTAGCTGCTTCTGTGATGTCACAAGTGTTGTCCTGGCTGCAACTGCCTCTCAGATACTCCTGCTGTACCTCTAGGGTTTACTAATTGACCTCTAATTAAGAGTAAATTGCCATAGGGGAGGGAGAAAAAAGAGGATTAAGATATCAGTGATGGGGAAAAGGAAGCTGCCTTTCTGTCTTTGTATAAAAAAAGGAAGAAATATGTGATTCTTGGGATAGCTCAGAGAGTCCTTAGTATGGATTAAGTGGGATATCTGAACAGTTAGCCTTGATGTGAGCCTTCCGCATATGGGAATCAGAAGCTGGGAGCCTCTCATAAGCAACTGGAGTTTCCTGTTCGTATCATTCCTGGAAGGCAGGGAGTTTATAACATTATTTTTTTTCTATTCAAAAACCAAGTGATGGGCAGGGCACAGTTGTTTTCCTGAGATCTCATAGCCTTTATTCTTTTTGTCAAGAAGAAAAAGGTCCAAAGGAAGAAGGGAAAGACAAGTGTTGAGTCCTCAGCTCAGAGTAAACTCCTCCATGCTTTGGATACCTATAGTGCAGTTTTTGTCTGACACTGATATCTGGGAGAGAGAAGTGTTTCTAGTTGAGTCTTCATCATCTCAGTCTTTCCACTAGTATTACTCTGACTATCATTCCATTACAATGACGTTTATATTTCTGAGTCAATAGCTGTGAATACTTCACAGTGTTCTTTTCTTTAATTTCTTTCATTTTTTTTATTTTTTTAGCAAATTGTATTCCTTTTTTAATTTGGTATATCTATATTTACATTTCAAATCTTATATCCCTTCCCAATTTCCTGCCCATAAGATCTCTGACCGATCCCCCTCCTCTTTTATAACCCACATTATTGTCTGTTTTCAGTTCACTGGTTTGCCACTAGAATGCACTTCTGTATTTGATATGCTCTAGCTGTGTCTCACATGGAAGATCTATGTACAGTTCCTGTCAGCATTCACTTCTTAGCTTCATCAATCTTATCTATTTTGGTGAGTGATATATATATATATATATATATATATATATATATATATATATATATATATATATATATATATATATATATATATATTTCTGCCACAAGTTCGGCATGATCTGAATGGGATTCCATCAGTCTCTGCTCTAAATTCATAGATAGTATTGTTCCACCTTTTTAAAAAGGAGTGAAGCATGCACATTTTGTGTGTTCTTTTCTTGAGCTTCCAGTTGTCTGTGGACTGCATCTTGGGTAACTTGAGCTTTTTTGCCAATATTCACTTATGATGATTCCATACCATATGTGTTTTCCTGTAATTGGGTTACCTCAATCAGTGTGATATTTTCTAGTTCATTCCATTTGTCTATAACTTTTTTGAGATCATTGGTTTTGATACCCTAGTAGTACACCATTGTATAGATATACCATATTTTCTGTATTCTTCCCTCTGATGAATGCCATTAGGGTTCCTTCCAGCTCCTGGGTATTATAAATAAGGCTGCTATGACCACAGTTGAGGATGTGTCCTTTAAGTATATTGGAGCATCTTTGGATTATATGCCAAGTAGAGTTCTATCTGGATCCTCAGGTAGTGAAATTTCCAATTTTCTGATGAATTTCCACACTGATATCCAGAGTGGTTAACCAGTTTGTAATCCCACCAACAAAGAAGGAGCAATCCTCTTTCTTGACATCCTTATAAAGATCTGCTGTCTCCTGAGTTTTTATTTTAGCCATTCTTACATGTGTGAGGAGGAATCTCAGAGTTGTTTTCATTTACATTTCCTTGATGACTAAAAATGTTGAACATTTCTTTAGATGGTTGTCAGATATTTGATATTCCTCAGTTGAGAAATCTTTGTTTAGTTCTGGACCACAATTTTAATAGGGTTATTTGTCTCTCTGTAGCGTTACTTCTTGAACTCTTTGTATGTATTAGGTAATAGCCCTCTGTCACATGTAGGATTGGTGATATATATATTTGATATATACATATATATATATATATATACATATGTATATATATATATATATATATATATATATATATATATATATATACATATGTATATATATATATAATCTCAAAGTTGTTCTGTTCCTTGATACCCACTAGCAAGTTGCTCAATAAGGGATACAACAACAAGGAGTTGGTGAGCAAAGTTCCTCTATTAGGGGCTTTAGCAAGCTGAATGAATCCTCAGGCCTCCATATTTGTTAGGACAGGAATCTATATGGATGTCACACTGTCATTTAGACAGAGTACACCAAAAACATCATATTATTTCCACAGTACAGTATTGAGGCTACTCCATATCACACACATGGCCTGCTGAGTTTATTGTTCAACAGAGATGACAGCAATCTCTCCCTCCTCTTGTCAGGAATTTATTCTTCCATAAGGAAAACACAGTGTTTATTGTTATGTTTCAAAGCCTATATAAAGGTCTGATCCTGAAAAAGGGTTTATAAAGTTCATCCTGGTTTTATATGAGAAATTTGGAAAGCCAGATGTATCCCCATAGTATTTGTGACATCTAATAAGCACACAGTGGCATGTGTTGGCTGAAAGAATAACATAGTGTACAACAAGGTACACGATCAGCCTGCTATAAAGGTTATTCTTTTTCACAGGTGAAAGGCTATGTATCATAGGATTTGTGTATTACAACAGCAGCTGATGACAAGTTTGAAGAAGCATTCCTGAGGGCTCCAATAGATTTTCAACACAGTGATATGCCATGGCAAGTAGGGCCTAGCAATCCCTTGACTTGGAAACATCATATAATGTGATGTTTGACAGCTAGGTTGGATGATTCTGGATTATTGCTAAATTAGCACAAAATAATGTAAATACAAGAGGCCATTCCAGAGCAATGCAGAGTCATTGTGAGGACCTTCACCCAGAACAAAGAAACTTGATCATGTACTGCAATTAAAGGCACGAGTCAGCACTATCAGGCATCTGAGGACTCTTAAAAATTTCTAAGCAACCATACAACTTGTATTTAGACAGATAGTATCTGAATCTGTAACTAACACATCAGTAAACCTAAGAAGCTTATAAAATGTAATTGTAAGGTGTTTGGATGATGTCATAGTTGGTGATTTCATTGTCATGCAAATATGAGGACTTGAGTTTGCATTCCCAACAAGTATGTAAAAACCACCAGTTGCGAAAATAATTTTTTTTTTATGACGGCTAAACTCATCTAAGAATGCTGGTTCAAATGAGTTATGAGTTTTCTTTTTATGTTCAAAGAATGTTTATGTTTTAATCATGTGAATGTGTGCATGCATGTACACACACACACACACACACACACACACACACACACAGACCCTCACAGGCACATGCATAATCCCATGCACACACACAGGTATTTGTGATGTTTGTAGGAGCCAAAAAGGATTATTGGAAGTCTTGAGGGTGAATTTACTGTCAGGGTGGGGTAGGAAGGCAGATGAGACCCAGAAGAGAGAACAGAGTGAAAAGAAGAGGAACGTGCAATGGTTTTTGGTTCAAAAAGGCATGGACATACCATCTGGTCAATTGGAATCAAGAGAAGGCCAGATAAAACATAGTAATAGTGTGGAATTATAGATAGAAAATAGATTTTAATGAGATAAAGTGTAAATATCTGGGCATTTCGATTTCTCAAAAAGGCTTATCTTAATATAAATTATGTGTGTGTGTGTGTGTGTGTGTGTGTGTGTGTGTGTGTGTGTGTGTGTTTTATCAGGGAATAAAATGGACAAAGGCAGGGTAAAAACACCAGAATGGGAGTAAATTATTTTTTACAACAAATTACCTCCTTGTTTTTTGTTTTTGTTTGTTTGTTTGTTGTTGTTTTTGTTGTTGTTGTTGGTGGTGGTGGTGCTAGTGGTGGTGTGTGTTTGTGTGTGTGTGTGTGTGTGCATGCGTGTGTGTGTGTGTGTGTGTGTGTGTGTGTATGTGTGTGTCTTTTATCAGGGAATTAAATGGACAAAGGCAGGGTAAAAATACCATATTGGGATTAAATTATTTTCTACAACAAATTACCTCTTTGTTGTTTTTTGTTTGTTTGTTTCTTTGTTTATTTTTTGTTGTTTTTGTAGTTGTTATTGTTGTTGGTGGTGGTGTTTGTGTGTGTGTGTTTGTGTGTGTGTGTTTTGTGCTATGTCTTCCTATTGTCTCAAACCTCCAAGTTCACTCTCCTGACACCTTACAGAGATCAGGATTACCGTAAAAAGAATCATATGTCCTAGAGGTCCTGTGGACAGTCAGTGTGCCACAATTGCCTCATATAGCCAGGCTCCCACTGTGACATAAAAAGAGGCATAGATGCTGCTGTGCATTATGCATTAGTCAGACATACTTCCAAGGACAATGCACTCTTACAAGGCTCTTTGGTGATTTCTTGCCTTCCTATCCATCATTTCTCCTCGTGGCCCTGTTGCATACAATCTAGATTAAAGTGTTCTAGTACACCAGGAAAGCACCCTTTTGCCTGGTTCTTCCCTGATTTACCAGAAAGCAAGTAGAGGAACTCCACACAAAACTTGCACTCAGGATTCAGCAGCTTTTCCCACCCACTCCCAGCTTTGCATTTTCTCCCCTTAAAGGACTAAAGAAAAGATTCTGTCATCCACAATTGGTAGAAATCAGCTTCTAAAAGTGTCCTAGAAGGTTTCTAGACAGCGAAAATCAAAATATGACAGGAGGTGTGTTCTACAGCTGGCCTCCTTCTCAGCAAACAATCAACAAATATTTCTCCAGGCTCTTCAGTGTCACAGCTCTGTGCCCATGTCTGGGGGGCCCACAGGTGTGTGAGACAAGGGACATAAGTTAGGGATAGGAAGACTGCTACACAGTGAGAAAAACTGTGGGAGAAGTAAGTCATATGGCCAGTAATTCCTTTGTTTTAATTCCCTTCATCTGTTCCCTTTGCATCTGGATTACAGCCTTTCCTAAGTCCTCTCATCCCATTCCCACACTCACATGCTCCTCTTCCATTGCTCCTTATCCTTCACCTTAGAGAAGGGGGATTCCCACATGTGTTCTAACCTGCCATGCTATGCACCTTTTTTTTTTTTAGTTGGGAGACTTTTAATGATTGTATTTCCTTAGGGGCTTTACCTTTATTCAAGTTGTTTACCTGATCTTGATTTAAATTTGAATTTGACTATTTTGTTCTGATTTTCCAATGTTAAGGAGTATATGCTATATGCTTTTTTTTTTTTTTTTGACCTAGTGACCGAACCCAGGGCTTTGCGCTTCCTAGGTAAGCGCTCTACCACTGAGCTAAATCCCCAGCCCGAGTATATGCTTTTGAAGTAAAACCTAAGGATTCTTTGAATTATCTCATTGTTCCTCATTATGTCTTCCTTCATTTTTGTTAGTTAGGAGAATGTTCCTCCACGTTTGAATTAGATTGGCTAAGTTGCTAATTTTCTCAACTCTTGGGACTCTTTTTAATATTACTGTCTTCTTTTTTCTTATTTATTGATTCCAGCCTTGAGTTTGATAACTGCCTTCTGATAACTGCCCCTGTGGTATGTTTGTTTGTTTGTTTGTTTGTTTGTTTTCTTGTAGAGGTTTTCCCTGTGTTTTTAAGTTACTGGTATGTGATCTCTCTGATTGCATTGGAAAGGCCATGTTTGTAGTGATCTTTCCTCTTTGCAATTCTCTCATTGTTTCTCATGAGATTGTGTATGCTACTCCTTCATTTTCACTGAATTTTAGAATGTCTTTAATTTCTGTATGTCCTCTCGAGGCCATCAGTCATTCGGTAAAAAGTTGTTTAATTTACATGAGTTTGTAGAGACTTTTCCTTGACTTTTAATGCCAGCTTTAGTCCATGGTGATCTTTTCCTATATCTGTGTTCTCTTAGTGTATGTAAGATATCTGCCTAGGCCCTTCTGGCTTTTAGACTTTCTGTTGAAAATTAATATAGTTTTGTTAAGTTTGCCTATGTTTGTTACTTGGGCTTTTTTTTTAGTACCGTTTAATATCATTTTTCTGTATATTAAGTTTTTGATTATTATGTGGACACATTTGTTTGTTTTCTTTTCTTTTAATCCAACATATTTCTTGTTCTGTAAACTTCATGTACATTCATGTACATCTCTTCCATTGGTTTAGGGGAGTTTTCTTCTATTACTTGGTTGAAAATAGTTCCTGGACTTTCAAACTGAGAATCTTCTCCTTGTATTCCTATTGCACTTAGGTTTCTTTCTTTGTTTGATTGTTTTTTTCTTTTTTCATAGTGTCCCATATTTCCCGGAGGTTTTATATTTAATATTTATCTTTGCTGATAGATTAATTCCATCTGTCTTATATGCCTGTGATTGCTGCTCCCATCTCTTGTATTCTCTTGTTGATGTTTGCATCTATAGTTTCTGTTCTCTTACCTAGGGTTTCCATCTCCAGGGTTTCTTTATTTTATGTTTTTCTTATTTCTTCTATTTTTCTTTTCAGGCCTTGAACAATCTTATTCATTTTCTTCACCCATTTGATTTTATTTTCCTATATTTATTTACAGGGATTATTCATTACTTCTTTAAAGTTAGCTAGAATCTTCATAAGATTAGATTTAAGGTCATTTTCTGCTGCAGCTGTGATTTAATATTCAACAGGCTGCTTTAGTATCGTTAGAACATGGTTATACCAATTGCCCTGGGTGTTATTGATTGTGATCTTATGTTGCCCTTTAGCCCTCTTGGTTTTGCAGTTATTATGGATTTACATGATGATTTCTGAGATTATCATTGTTGGAAAAGTGCTTTTGGATGCCCCACTCCATTGATTCCTGTTTTCTTTCTGACTTCTGCTCTGAGTGTCCCAGAGCACAGGTTACTTGCAAAGGTTCAAACCCAGTAGGGGTCTATCCACAGGTTTTTACGGCCTATGCGGCCTCTTGGGTTTTGGGTCCTAAAATTGTTTCTATGTTACCTACTATAGGTTTTGTTTGGGAACCCAGTTACCACATTAATCTAGAGCAAAGAAGGTGGAAGTTGTTCTCCAGATAATGGACCCTAGGGAATGGGGTGATATTTAAGGTTCCTGAGTGTGTTTTAAGTGGTCTTGTTACACAAGGAATTGGGGCAGGATCTTTCATGGTTAGTCCTTGTCAGAGCTGGTCTCCATGAAAGCAGTCAGAGTTGTGCATCAGAAAATGGAGTGCAAGATTCAGGGTGTAGTTTACTCCTGCAGAGTGTGCTTTCAGGGGATTTGCTGGCAAGTGCTTGAAGCAGTGTCTTCCTGGTTGTCCATTGTGCAGGTAGGCCTCAGGGAACACAAGCGTAGTTTAAGCCTTGAAATGTAGTGCTAAGGACAGAGTCTAAATGCATGAAGCTTAATTGAAAACCAAATACTTTACTGGCATTCTTTAACTTTATTCTTAAGATACCTATAAACTCACACACAGTTTTGTTTATGTCCTGTGTAAGTGAGGACTAATTTGTGGAGTAAGTTTGCTTCCACAGCAGTAACAGATATCTTGGATTGAGAAGAATTAAGCACCAAGTACCTGTGACATGATTGGAGGCACCTACTCTATCCTGGGTCTATACCGATTTCACACAACCTAATATTAATCTATGTGTCTACTTATATGTCTAGGTAACTAGGTATCATGGTAGGTAGATAAACAGACAGAGAAGTATTGATCTGAGATATGCATATATACATATATATATATATATACATATATATACATATATAGATATACATATATATGTGTGTGTGTGTTTGTGTATGTGTGTGTGTGCCTGTATGTGTTTGTGGGGAGAGGAGAGATTATTTGAGTGACTTACCGGCTCTGGTACAGCTAATCCAACAATGGCTGGCTGTGAAAGTTAAGGTCAAGAATCTTCCAGTTGCCGTGTCACCAAGAATGATGTCTTAAGTTGTCTTCAGTGGTTTTGGCATTCTTTCGAATTAAGATTTAATGCCAGTAATGAAATAAACTTGCTATCAAGACAGACCAAGCAGGATAAGAACAAGCATTTCTTTCTTCCTTGTCCTCCTGTAGGCTTCCAATAGAAGGAATTGACCACATTGTAGCAGGATTAAATATCTGGATTCATGGTGTGTTTTTGTATTTTACATATTCAAACTAGAAGTAGATCTTGTCACTTTGAATGAAACCAGAAGTCCTTCAAAGATATGCCAATTATTTTATGGTTTTAGATAATTCCTGTTGCATTCACGTAGGCAACCGAAAATAGCCATCACGAGTCTACTTCTTGTCAACTTGAGACACATCATATTTTCCTATATTGTGAATAATTTGTAAATGAAAATAATAACCAGATTATAATGGTGCCTTGATAAAATAGAATGATCCTACTTACAATAGAAATGCATTATATATTTAACCAAGTCAAAGTTATACTGAATGTGATATAATTATCAATTCCACAATGTCAAACACGTTATACATTTAGAATAGGTGCAATGGGTTTCATGGCACATTCTTTTAGTATCTCAAATTTGAAATGAATATGAAAATGATTGTATTGTCTTAATTGATATTATATTGCATGATAAAGAAATGGAGGAAAGAAAACACAAAAATCTATAGAAACACTTTATTAACAAAATACGAAGGAATTATTGATTTCAATTATTAATCATTTTCTACTCTAGTTATGGTTATATAGACAACCATGTGTAAATACAACCTTAGGTTGTATTTATAAATACCTTCTTCACTACCCTGTTTTATTTTCTTCCCCAAACAGAAGCACCTCATTAGATACCTATCTCCATGCCTGATGGGTTTGCACCCTTTTTCATTCTGCACGAGTTTGACTATTTTCTTTTTACATTGGCTATGAGGACAAACATCTCTCCATCTTTTCCAAGTGCAAGCTGTCTCTCATTTCTACCAACTGGCCTGATAATGTTTCTGGCAGAGAACCCAACTCTTTTCTAGAAACTGAGAAGTTGAAGTTGACCTAGCTGACCGCATGTTCTTGACTCTTGTTAAACTTTCTTGTTTCCCCCAGCATTAGCCAAATAGGATGCATTTTTGTTCTTGTATACTTTTTCTTTAAAACTGAATCTGGTAATTTGCATTTAGAGTTAGTCTTCCTAAAATATTTCCCTCCAAGCCTTGGTCATTCTGAGTGGTCTTTCGATTTTACCCTGTAGTATCGTGAAGCCATAGATTTATCTTTTTGAAATTGTAACCAGTTTGAGCAAATTATACATTTCATCATGTACTATGACCCTGATGTGTGTAGGTTTTTTTCAAGGTGCTACCTGAGGCATTCCACAGGGAACCAAGATAAAGAAACTCAACAGAGTGATTGAGGGACCTGTGATACCCTGGTCTACATTTCCTATAGAAATTTTCATGTATTTTGTTACTTTTAGAAGTAATACTGGATCTAAAACCTTCTGTTGAACACATAGTGATGGCCATTTTTACTGCCTCTAACAGACATCAAGATTCTAGGGAGATGTCTCCAAATGACACTTTTCCCAAGTGCATGATTTTGTTGTAACCACCATTTATTGTCTCCTTATATTCATTTATTTGTTTATGTGTTGTCTATCTCTGTCTCTTCTGACCATTCCGTTATTTGTCACTGTGAATTGAGATTTTTTTATTAAAACTAATAAGCCATTCACTCCTTGTGGATATTATCTTTATTATTTCCTGAAAACCACAAGGAGGTGTGTATGGATTCTTTTAGAATGGCCTTCCTTTAAGGTTAAATGGCTGAGTTCAGGGGAAAAAAACACTGGAAATCTGGAAAAGTATGGCAGGGCATCATAAGAACTCTTGGCCATTCTAATTAGTTTCCTTCCATAGATGTGTGCTTAGGTTTATAACAACACATTCCTCTCTCGTTTGCACTTGATTCCTTAAAATTATATCTGTGACAACTTTAAAAATAACCTTCCCACAGGAAATAACAGGAACCAAACCAACATCCCAAGAGTACACAGGGATTGACCTATAACTCTTGTCACATATGTAGCAGAGGATCGACCTGGAAGGAGAGGTCCCTTATCCTGTCAAGGCTCAATGTCCCAGGGTAGGGGAATGTCAGGAAATGGAGGCGGGAGGGAGTAGGTGGGTAGGTGGGTAAGGAGCTCGCTTATAGAATCAGGGGAAGAAGGATGAGATACTTGGTTCCTGGAGGTGAAACAGGGAAATGGAACAACAATTATAATGTAAACTACATCTCTCCTCTTTCTTTTTAGGATTGGTGAACCCATGCTGTGCATCAGTCAGGCCCAAGTTCCCTTTCCTCTTCTTCTCCTGAAGTATCTCCTTGCATACCTATGATTAATCAAATTAATTTCCTTGTGTCCTGAATAACGGAATATGGCCACAGTATGTGCAGTTTCTGCAATTATTTAATACCCCTTAAGGCCACTTGGCATGCCCATGAACTGAGAGAGAAACCTAGGTAGGACCAAGGGCTTCTCCTTCCATTGGTGCACAACAAGGCCATCCTCTGCCACATATGCACTTGGAGCCATAGGTCTGTCAATGCACATTCTTTGAATATTGGTCTAGTACCAGAAAGATCTAATTCATTGTAATTGTTGTTTTCATGGTGTTGAAAGCACCTTCAGCTCTAGTAATCCTCTCTCAAAATGTTCCAACAAGAGGTCCGTCTTCAGTTCACTGGTTTGCCACTAGCATTCATGTATATAGTTGACCTGCTCTAGCTGTGTCTTTCAGGCAATATCTACACCCGGTTCCTGGCAGAATGCACTACTTAACTTCATCAATCTTCTCTAGTTTTGGTGGCATGCATATACACACACACACACCCACACACACACACACACACACACACACACACACACACACACACTTTTGTTGTCTCCTAACGCTATGAGGGTAGATGGAATGTTAACGTGGATTCTGTGCCACTTGGTCAAGAATATAGAATCCACAAATGACAATGCCAAATAGACTACCTATTGTTCTTTTGAACCTATTGAAGTTGAGGTTTCACTGGACCTCAAGCAATTCCTCTCCCAGCACATCCTCTTGAATCTTATATTTGCCCTGAAGAAAGATCATGATACAACATCCAAAACCCTCAAGTCTGGCCGTGGGAAGATATTTGAGAACTGATATCTAATGTGACTACAGAACCACGTTAGGTAGTCCATATTGTCCTTTGCTTTACTGATGTCTGATAGATTTTGGATAAAATGAGGATTTGGGAGTTTATCATTTCGAAGAGGTAAACAATATTAATCTTATATTCACTCTATAGCTGGGCCTTCTTTGTTGCCAAAATCATTGCAAAATATTGAATTGGAAAACAGAATGTTTGAATACACATTCAGGAATCTATGTAAAGTCCACTATGAAGGAATGTACAGTAAGAAAATGTCATACAATATTCTTTCAATTAAAGGTCTGTTGGGAAAATACTGTCCTTTAAGAAACAGAAAACACCTAGGAAATTGAACTGTATTTCACTGGAATGATCCAATGAATAAAATTATTATCCAGAAGATTCTCCTCCACTCCAAGTTCCTAGATCTTTTCTACCCATGACAAGTCCCTAACTAACTTTCGCCATTCAGAGCATGTAACCACTAATGATGCAAAGAGAAGTCACTTTCTTTATTGAGATGTAGTATGTAATATTTCCACTGTGTCAAAGGACACACTCCTGGAAAGGGCACCCTCTAATCTTGTCAATGTAAGGAAAGCTGTTCTGCAGGAAGGCCATTGCAGTTCTCAGTGACATCACCATTAGGCTTTTCCTGAAAAATCTCTTTATCCAGAAGAGTCTTAGGTTCTTCGGTGATGTCACAGGTGTTGTTGTGACTGCTCTGCCTCTCAGATATTCCTTCAGTACCTCTACGGTTTACTAATTGTCTTCTAATTCAGAGTAAACAGCCATTTGGGAGGTGAACAAAGAAGAAGAAGAGATCAGAGATGGAGAGAATGAAGCTGGCCTTTTGTTTTAGTTTAAAAAATCGACGAAATATGTAGTCCATGGGAACGCTCACTGAATGCTCTCTCAGAATAGTTATGGTTCATTGAAGAGATGGTGTTGATCTCAGCCTTCCACACGTGGGAAGCTGGAGCCTGGATCCACTCAGTAGCATCTAGATTTACTTGCTGGCTATGGTTCCTGGAAATCAGAGATGTTTATATCATTAATATCTATATTCCAAATGTCAGGAACTGGGATGGACAGAGTTGATTTTCTAAGAGCTCATGGATTCTATTCTTTCTGCCCAGAAGGAAAAGTTCCTAAGGAAGATGGAAACAACAAGTATTGTGTCCTCAGCTCAATTTAAACTCCTCCAGGCTTTGGATTCCTAGAGTGCAGTTTGTGTCTGAAACTGATATCTGGGAGAGAAAATTGCTTCTAGTTGAGACTTCATTACATCAGACTTTCGACTGTATTACTCTGATTATCATTCCTGACAAGACCATTTAGATTTCTGAGTCAATAAGTGTGATTAGTTGGCACTTTTCTTTTCTTTTATTTCTTTCATTTTTTTATTTTTTAGCAAATTTTATTCTTTTCTTATTGAATATTTCTATATTTACATTTCAAATATTATTTCCTTTTTCAATTTCCTGGCCATAAAATCCCTTATCACTTCCCCTCCCCTTGTTCTATTACCCCACTTACTGTACCTTGAAAATCATTTGAACAGGCAGTCAATCCCAGGGAAGACCAATGGCCTCTCCTTCCATTGGTGCCCAATAAGGTCATCCTCTGCTACATACGCTTTTGGAGCCATAGGTCTGTCCATGTACAGTCTTTGAATATTGGTTTGGTAAAAGAAAGCTCTGGTTCATTGGCATTGTTGTTCTTATGGGATTGAAAGCCCCTTCAGCTCTTGTAATCCTTTCTCAAAATCTACCAAAATGAGGTCCGTTTTCAGTTCACTGGTTTGCCACTAGCATTCAATTCTGTATTTGGCATGCTCTAGCTGGGTCACTGTGTAAAGTTCTATACCTGGTTCCTCTCAGCATGCACTTCTAAGCTTAATCATTCTTATCTAATTTTGTTGGATGAAATTATATATATATATATATATATATATATATATATATATATATATATATATACACACATATATATTCTTGATGGTCCTTACAGCTATGAGGTTATTTGGAAATTTAGCATGAATGAGCAGATCTAGGTCAAGAATTTAGAATCCAAAAATTACAGTGTCAAATATACTCCCTCCTGTTCTTATGAACCTATTGAAGTTGATGTTTCCATGGACCTAAAGCCATCCCTCTCCTTGCCCATCTTCCTGAATCTTAGGGTTGGACTGAAAAAAGAATCATGGTAAAATATCCAAAACCCTCAAGTCTGTCCCTGGTAACACAGGAAGGTAGATATTAGAGAACTGATGTCTAATGGGACTACAGAAACACATTCAATAGTTCATGTTGTCCTTTGCTTTCCTGATGTCTGGTAATTTTTGGATAAAATGTGGATTTGGGAGTTTATCATTGAAATGGGAAAACAATACTTACACTGTTATAATGACTCTATAACTGGGCCCACTTTTGATCCAAAACAATTGCAAAATAATGAAATTGGAAAACGGAATTTTTGAGTAAACATTCAGAAATATATATAAAATTCACTATCAAGGAATGTAAAATTGGAAAATGTAGTAAAATATTCATTCATTTAAAGGTCTGTAGGAAAAACACTGGCCATAGGAAACAGAGAAAACCTAGAAAATTGATTTGTGTGTCACAGAAATTGACTGGGATTAAAAATATTATCTAGAAGAATCTCTTCCCCTCCATGTTCCTAATTTTTTCTACCAGTAACAAGCCCCTGACTATCTCCATTCAGAATATGTAACCACTAATGAAGCAAAGAGAAGTCTCTAGGTTTAGAGAGATGTATGTAAAGGTTTCCACTGTGTCACAGGAGACACTCCTGGAAAGGGCACCCTCTAATCTGGTCAATGTAAGGAAAGCTGTTTAGTAGGTAGGACAAGGCAGTTCTCAGTCACATCACCATTAAGACCTCAACGAAAAATCTCTTGTAACCTGGAGAGTAGTAGATTCTTCTGTGATGTCACAAGTGTTGTCGTGACATTAACTGCCTCTCAGATATTCTTTAAGTACCTCTACCTCTAGGGTTTACTAATTCGCCTATAATTCAAAGTAAACAGCCATTTGTGAGAGAGAAGATCAAGGAGGAGGGATAGGGAGAAGGAAGCTGGCCTTCTGTCTTGGTATAAAAAGAACAAATATGTGCTCCTTGGTAAAGCTCATTGAGTCCTGCTTAGGGGTTGAGTGGGTTCCTCAAAGAGATAGCCTAAATCATAGCCTTCCACATATAGGAATCAGTAGCTGGGAGCCTCTCAAAGTATGTAGACTTCCCTGCCTATTATGGTTCCTGGAAGTTATTGAGTTTATATCATTAATTTCTTTATTCTAAAAGCTAAGTCTTGGGAAGGACAAAGTAGTTTTCCTGAGAGCTCAAGGCTTTTCTTTGTGCCCAGAACAAAAAGGTGCTAAGGAAGAAGGCAAAGGCAAGTATTGTGTCCTCAGCTCAGTGTAAACTCCTCCATGCTTTGGATTCCTTTAGTGCAGTTTGTGTCTGAAACTGATATCTGGGAAGGAGAATTGCTTCTAGTTGAGACTTCATCATCTCACTCTTTTCACTACTATTACTCTGAGTAGCATTCCCTAACAGTTATCCTTAAGATTTCTGAGTCAGTAAGTTTTTATTCCTTTTCCTTCCTTTATTTTTTATTTTTTTCAGGAAATTTTAATGAATTTTTAATCGGATATTTCCATATTTACATTTCAAATGTTATTTCATTTCCCAAGTTCCTTTCCATAGAGCTTAACTAGTATCCTCCCCTTTTTCTATAAACTCCCCTTGTCATTCTCTTTAACTGGGAGTCAAACCCATGGAGTACAATCAGCTTCTCCTTACATTGGTGCCCAACAAGGCCATCCTCTGCCACATATGCAGTTGGATCTTTAGGTCTTTCCATGTACAGATTTGAATATTGGTTTGAATGAACCAGAAAGCTCTGGTTCATTGGCATTGTAGTTCTTATGGGATTTGAAATCTCCTTCAGTTCTTGTAAACCTTTCTCAAAATCTACCAACAGGAGGTCTGGATCAGTGCACTGGTTTGCCACTGGAATTCACTTCTGTATTTGACATGCTCTAGCTATGTCTCTCAGGGAAGATCTAAATCTGTTTCCTGTCAGCATGTACTTCTTAGCTTCATCAATCCTATATTCATATCAATATTATATTCTTATATTCCTGCAGTATCTGCTGTAAACTCATAGATATTTTTCCCCCTTCTAAAACGGACTGAAGCAAGCATAAGTTGGGTTCCTTTTCTTCACCTTCTAGTGGTCTGTGGATGGTATCATGAGTAATTTGAGCTTTTGGGTGAATACACACGTTTGGTGATTGCATACCATGTGTGTTTTTCTGTGATTTGTTTGTTTCACACAGGATGATATTTTCTTGTTCAATCCATTTGTCTATGTCTTTCTTGTAATCATTGTTTTATAGCTGATTAGTAGTCCATTGTGTAGATGTACCATATTTTCTCTATCCATTTCTCTGATGAATGCCATCTGGGTTCTTTCCAGCCTATGGGTATTTTAAATAAGGTTGCTATGAACATTGTTCTGTATGTGTCTTTTTTTATGTCTTATTTTCGGTATATGCCCAGGAGTGGTATGACTTGGACCTCAGTTACTGCAATGTCCAATTTTCTAAGGATCCTGCAGACTGATTTCCAGAATGTTTGAACCAGTTTGTAATCCAACCAACAAAGAAGGAGTGTTCCTCTTTCTTCACATCCTTATCATCATCTTCTGTCTCCTGAGTTTTTTTATTACAGTCATTCTAACTTGTGTGAGGTGGAAACTCAGAGTTGTTTTCATTTACATTTCTATGATGACCATTTCTTTACGTTCTTTTCAGATAATTGATTTCCTTCAGTTGAGAAATCTTTGTTTAGTTCTGGAACATAATTTTAATAGGGTTATTTGTCTCTCTGAAGTCTAAATTTTGAGTTCTTTGTATGTATTGGTTATGGCCCTCTATCAGATGGACGATTGGTATAGACCTTTCCAAATCTGTTCCTTGCGGTTTTGTCCTAAAAGTGTCCTTTGGCAGGCAGTTTTCTACTACAGTGAAGAACTGTCAGTTAGTAAACTAAAACAAGGACTGGCTCCTTACTGACTTCCCTACGTGTTCTGAACAGTAGATGGGGAAACAAAACAACCATGTTATACCCCTACAAGGCATGCCTATCTATAGTCGTGGATCTAGAGAGACCTATCAGAGATTCTGGGCATCTGTCAAAGAAATGTAGGCTGGTGAAGTTTGCAGTTTTCATCCTGGTTTCTGTATCTACAGGGTATGGTGTTGTGAAGACAAGATACCACATGTGCAGCTGTGAATAAGTCTGAGAAGGCTGACTTCTTGGATTTCTGAAGCATTACTATGTGATCCAGAGGAAATCAGCACGCCCTGCTCAGCAGAGCTCTGGGAATGCTGACACTCTTGCTTCATGTTTATATTAACCTAGGTCAAAAGATCACCTGTCAGGTATGTTCTTGAATGTCCTTCAGTGTGCTAGCATTGGATTGAAATGAAATACTCTTCAGGAGAGGTGTGGGAAACAACTGAACTCTTCCATTAGAATCAGAGAGATGAGCTGTATTGACCTTCAATTGACCGTGTATGCTTCTGGTCTTTGGCTTTGACTATGCAGATCTATTGTCTCATACATCATTGTTCATGTGGTCAAGTTGCGGGGAAAGCGCGACACACAATTCTTTCCCATTTTCACATCCTCCATTCTAGGGTAATAGATTTTAGAAAAGCCCTTCCCATTTTATATAGTAGACCAACTGACCTAACTTTTCTTCAATAAGCTCTTCACTATTATCTGTATACCGTGTTTGTGTTTGTGTTTGTGTGTGTGTGTGTGTGTGTGTGTGTGTGTTTCAGTTTGTGCGCTTAAATGGTTAGTTTGTATGCAAGTTTAGAGAAGGATTCTATGTAAGAAATCTCTAAACTGTGGATGGAGCAGCATCCAAATGTTCTCCCACATCATGACCTTCTAGAAAGAGTAGCATAATCTGCAAAAAATAATACAGTTGAAAGTAAAACTTGGAGGAAATGCCCTGGGATGGCTACATAATCACTGTTGACTGTGACATTTTTCTCTTGGCTTCTGTGGCCAGACATGAAGGCTCTGAAGCAAAGTTACTTCCTGTTGATCTGTGAATAAGATGAAGGAGGCTATCAACTGGGTCACATGAATCATATGAAAAGCGTGACAGCAGCAGCTCTCTGCTCCCAGACCCCGTGAGAGACAGACCCAACCGCCTGGTCAGGTGGGCACTCCTGAGGCTGCAGAGCAGAAGAGACCACCAGCACTTCTCACCCCTGCCCACATCCCTGGCCCAAGAGGAAACTGTATAAGGCCTCTGGGCTCCCGTGGAGGAGGGCCCAGGAGCGGCAGGACCCCTGCCTGAGACACCCCGGAACCTGAAGGAAACAGACCGAATAAACAGTTCTCTGCACCCAAATCCCGTGGGAGGGAGAGCTAAACCTTCAGAGAGGCAGACAAGCCTGGGAAACCAGGAGAGACTGCTCTCTGCACACACATCTTGGACGCCAGAAGAAAAAGCCAAAAACCATCTGGAACCCTGGTGCACTGAAGCTCCCGGAAGGGGCGGCACATGTCTTCCTGGTTGCTGCCGCTGCAGAGAGCCCATGGGCAGCACCCCATGAGCGAACTTGAGCCTCCGGACCACACGTAAGACCAAATTTTCTGCTGCAAGAAAGCTGCCTGGTGAACTCAAGACACAGGCCCACAGGAACAGCTGAAGACCTGTAGAGAGGAAAAACTACACGCCCAAAAGCAGAACACTCTGTCCCCATAACTGACTGAAAGAGAGGAAAACAGGTCTACAGCACTCCTGACACACAGGCTTATAGGACAGTCCAGCTACTGTCAGAAATAGTAGAACAAAGTAACACTAGAGATAATTTGATGGCGTGAGGCAAGCGCAGGAACCCAAGGAACAGAAACCAAGACTACATGGCACCATTGGAGCCCAATTCTCCCATCAAAACAAACATGGAATATCCAAACAAACCAGAAAAGCAAGATCTAGTTTCAAAATCATTTTTGATCATGATGCTGGAGGACTTCAAGAAAGATGTGAAGAACTCCCTTAGAGAACAAGTAGAAGCCTACAGAGAGGAATCGCAAAAAATGCCTGAAAGAATTTCAGGAAAACATAAATAAACAAGTAGAAGCCCATAGAGAGGAGACACAAAAATCCCTGAAAGAATTCCAGGAAAACACAATCAAACAGTTGAAGGAAATAAAAATGGAAACAGAAGCAATCAAGAAAGAACACATGGAACATAGACATAGAAACAACCCTGGACATAGAAAACCAAAAGAAGAAACAAGGAGCTGTAGATACGCGCTTCATCAACAGAATACAAGAGATGGAAGAGAGAATCTCAGGAGCAGAAGATTCCATAGAAATCATTGACTCAACTGTCAAAGATAATGTAAAGCGGAAAAAGCTACTGGTCCAAATCATACAGGAAATCCAGGACTCAATGAGAAGATCAAACCTAAGGATAATAGGTATAGAAGAGAGTGAAGACTCCCAGCTCAAAGGACCAGTAAATTTCTTCAACAAAATCATAGAAGAAAACTTCCCTAACCTAAAAAAAGAGATACCCATAGACATTCAAGAAGCCTACAGAACTCAAAATAGATTGGACGAGAAAAGAAACACCTCCCATCACATAATGTCAAAATACAAAACGCACAAAATAAAGAAAGAACATTAAAAGCAGTAAGGGAAAAAGGTCAAGTAACATATAAAGGCAGACCTATCAAAATCACACCAGACTTCTCGCCAGAAACTATGAAAGCCAAAAGATCCTGGACAGATGCCATACGGACACTAAGAGTATACAAATGCCAGCCTAGGTTACTGTATCCTGCAAAACTCTCAATTAACATAGATGGAGAAACCAAGATATTCCATGACAAAACCAAATTTACACAATATCTTTCTACAAATCCAGCACTACAAATGATAATAAATGGTAATGCCATACATAAGGAGGCAAGCTATACACTAGAAGAAGCAAGAAACTAATCATCTTGGCAACAAAACAAAGAGAAAAAAAGCACAAAAACATAACCTCACATCCAAATATGAATATAACGGGAAGCAATAATCACTATTCCTTAATATCTCTCAATATCAATGGCCTCAACTCCCCAATAAAAAGACATAGATTAACAAACTGGATACGAAACGAGGACCCTGCATTCTGCTGCCTACAGGAAACTCACCTCAGAGACAAAGACAGACATTACCTCAGAGTGAAAGGCTGGAAAACAACTTTCCAAGCAAATGGTCAGAAGTAGCAAGCTGGAGTAGCCATTCTAATATCAAATAAAATCAATTTCCAGCTAAAAGTCATCCAAAAAGATAAGGAAGGACACTTCATATTCATCAAAGGAAAAATCCACCAAGATGAACTCTCAATCCTAAATATCTATGCCCCAAATACAAGGGCGCCTACTTATGTAAAAGAACCCTTATTAAGCTCAAAACACACATTGCACCTCACACAATAATAGTGGAGATTTCAACACCCCACTCTCATCAATGGACAGATCATGGAAACAGAAATTAAACAGTGATGTCGACAGACTAAGAGAAGTCATGAGCCAAACGGACTTAACAGATATTTATAGAACATTCTATCCTAAAGCAAAAGGATATACCTTCTTTTCAGCACCTCATGGTACTTTCTCCAAAATTGACCATATAATTGGTCAAAAAACGGGCCTCAAAAGGTACAGAAAGATAGAAATAATCCCATGCGTGCTATCAGACCACCACGGACTAAATCTGGTCTTCAATAACAATCGAACAATGCCCACATATACTTGGAAATTGAACAATGCTCTACTCAATGATAACCTCGTCAAGGAAGAAACAAAGAAAGAAATTAAAACCTTTTAAAAATTAATGAAAATGAAGGTACAACATACCCAAACTTATGGGACACAATGAAAGCTGTGCTAAGAGGAAAACTCATAGCACTGAGTGTCTGCAGAAAGAAACAGGAAAGAGCATATGTCAGCAGCTTGACAGCACACCAAGAAGCCCTAGAACAAAAAGAAGCAAATACACCCAGGAGGAGTAGGAGGCAGGAAATAATCAAACTCAGAGGTGAAGTCAACCATGTAGGAACAAAAAGGACCATAGAAAGAATCAACAGAACCAAAAGTTGGTTCTTTGAGAAAATCAACATGATAGATAAACCCTTAGCCAGACTAACGAGAGGACACAGAGAGTTTGTCCAAATTAACAAAATCAGAAATGAAAAGGGAGACATAACTACAGATTCAGAGGAAATTCAAAAAATCATCAGATCTTACTTTAAAAACCTATATTCAACAAAACTTGAAAATCTTCAGGAAATGGACAATTTCCTAGACAGATACCAGGTATCGAAGTTAAATCAGGAACAGATAAACCAGTTAAACACCCAATAACTCCTAAGGAAATAGAAGCAGTCATTAAATGTCTCCCAACCAAAAAGATTCCAGGTCCAGACAGGTTTAGTGCAGAATTCTATCAAATCTTCATAGAAGACCTCATACCAATATTATCCAAACTATTCCACAAATTGAAACAGATGGAGCACTACCGAATTTCTTCTAAGAAGCCACAATTACTCTTATACCTAAACCACACAAAGACACAACAAAAAGAGAGAACTTATGACCAATTTCCCTTATGAATATCGACGCAAAATATTCAATAAAATTCTGGCAAACAGAATTCAAGAGCACATCAAAACAATCATGCACCATGATCAAGTAGGCTTCATCCCAGGCATGCAGGGATGGATTAATATACGGAAAACCATCAAGGAGATCCATTATATAAACAAACTGAAAGAACAGAACCACATGATTATTTCATTACATGCTGAGAAAGCATTTGACAAAATTTAACACCCCTTCATGATAAAAGTCCTGGAAAGAATAGGAATTCAAGGCCCATAACTAAACATAGTAAAAGCCATAGACAGCAAAACTTTTTCTAACATTAAACTAAATGGAGAGAAACTTAAAGCAATCCCACTAAAATCAGGGACTAGACAAGGCTGCCCACTCTCTGCCTACTTATTCAATATAGTTCTTGAAGTTCTAGCCAGAGCAATCAGACAACAAAAGGAGATCAAGGGGATACAGATCGGAAAAGAAGAGGTCAAAATATCACTATTTGCAGATGACATGATAGTATATTTAAGTGATACCAAAAGTTCCACCAGATAAATACTAAAGCTGATAAAGAACTTCAGCAAAGTGGCTGGGTATAAAATTAACTCAAATAAATCAGTAGCCTTCCTCTATACAAAAGAGAAAGAAGCCGAGGAAGAAATTAGGGAAACGACACCCTTCATAATGGACCCAAATAATATAGAGTACCTCGGTGTGACTTTAATCAAACAAGTAAAAGATCTGTACAATAAGAACTTCAAGACACTGAGGAAAGAAATTGAAGAAGACCTCAGAAAATGGAAAGATCTCCCATGCTCATGGATTGGCAGGATTAATATAGTAAAAATGTCCATTTTACCAAAAGCAATCTACAGAATCAATTCAATCCCCATTAAAATACCAATCAAATTCTTCAAAGAGGTAGACAGAACAATTTGCAAATTCATTTGGAATAACAAATAACCCAGGATAGCTAAAGCTATCCTCAACAATAAAAGGACTTCAGGGGGAATCACTATCCCTGAACTCAAGCAGTATTACAGAGCAATAGTGATAAAAACTGCATGGTATTGCTACAGAGACAGACAGATAGACCAATGGAATAGAATTGAAGACCCAGAAATGAACCCACACACCTATGATCACTTGATTTTTGACAAAGGAGCCAAAACCATCCAATGGAAAAAAGATAGCATTTTCAGCAAATGGTGCTGGTTCAACTGGAGGGCAACATGTAGAAGAATGCAGATGGATCCATGCTTATCACCCTGTACAAAGCTTAAGTCCAAGTGGATCAAGGACCTCCACATCAAACCAGACACACTCAAACTAATAGAAGAAAAACTAGGGAAGCATCTGGAACACATGGGCACTGGAAAAAATTTCCTGAACAAAACACCAATGGCTTATGCTCTAAGATCAAGAATCGACAAATGGGATCTCATAAAACTGCAAAACTTCTGTAAGGCAAAGGAGACTGTGGTTAGGACAAAACGGCAACCAACATATTGGGAAAAGATCTTTACCAATCCTACAACAGATAGAGGCCTTATATCCAAAATATACAAAGAACTCAAGAAGTTAGACCGCAGGGAACAAATAACCCTATTAAAAATGGGGTTCAGAGCTAAACAAACAATTCACAGCTGAGGAATGCCGAATGACTGAGAAACACCTAAAGAAATGTTCAACATCTTTAGTCATAAGGGAAATGCAAATCAAAACAACCCTGAGATTTCACCTCACACCAGTGAGAATGGCTAAGATCAAAAACTCAGGTGACAGCAGATGCTGGCGAGGATGTGGAGAAAGAGGAACACTCCTCCATTGTTGGTGGGATTGCAGACTGGTAAAACCATTCTGGAAATCAGTCTGGAGGTTCCTCAGAAAATTGGATATTGAACTGCCTGAGGATCCAGCTATACCTCTCTTGGGCATATACCCAAAAGATGCCTCAACATATAAAAGAGACACGTGCTCCACTATGTTCATCGCAGCCTTATTTATAATAGCCAGAAAATGGAAAGAACCCAGATGCCCTTCAACAGAGGAATGGATACAGAAAATGTGGTAAATCTACACAATGGAATATTACTCAGCTATCAAAAACAATGAGTTTATGAAATTCGTAGGCAAATGGTTGGAACTGGAAAATATCATCCTGAGGGAGCTAACCCAATCACAGAAAGACACACATGGTATGCACTCATTGATAAGTGGTTATTAGCCCAAATGCTTGAATAACCTAGATCCCTAGAACAAATTAAACTCAAGAAGGATGATCAAAATGTGAATGCTTCACTCCTTCTTTAAATGAGGAAAAAGAATACCCTTGGCAGGGAAGGGAGAGGCAAAGATTAAAACAGAGACTGAAGGAATACCCATTCAGTGCCTGCCCCACATGTGGCCCACACATATACAGCCACCCAATTAGACAAGATGGATGAAGCAAAGAAGTGCAGACTGACAGGAGCCGGATGTAGATCACTCCTGAGAGACAGAGCCAGAATACAGCAAATACAGAGGCAAATGCCAGCAGCAAACCACTGAACTGAGAATAGGTCCCCTATTGAAGGAACCAGATAAAGAACTGGAAGAGCTTGAAGGGGCTCGAGTACCCCAAAAGTACAACAATCTTAAGCAACCAGAGCTTCCAGGGACTAAGCCACTACCTAAAGACTATACATGGACTGACCCTGGACTCTGACCCCATAGGTAGCAATGAATATCCTAGTAAGAGCACCAGTGGAAGGGGAAGCCCTGGGTCCTGCTAAGACTGAACCCCCAGTGAACTAGACTATGGGGGGCGGCAATGGGGGAGGTTTGGTAGGGGAACACCCATAAGGAAGGGGAGGGCGGAGCGGGATGTTTGCCCGGAAACCGGGAAAGGGAATAACACTTGAAATGTATATAAGAAATACTCAAGTTAATTAAAAAAAAAAGCGTGATAAGAGAATATCAGGCCATTGTGACACTGTCCTCCCATTAGAAACATGGAAGTGTTGACAATCACAGGTTGGGGTATCATGTCTGAACTTTGACACCCAGCTAGGCAAAGGTTAACCTGTCAGTTAGCTTCCTGAGTACCATCCACAAGACAAGGGTAGGCTCAGATGATGGAATGTTGAAGATAGCTGCTATTCATTGTGAGCTACTTTTCAGGGTAAGTGGAAGACCATTTATCCTCTTGTGACATTGGAGATCAGAGTAATGAATGGGGACAGAGGGGACAAATCTGTGTTTTGTTTTGTTTTGTTTTCTGGACAACCATAACTTCATTTTCTAGGCTAAGGATTTGCACAGGGAAGTCTAGTGTCTCACATTGGTCTATACCAATCTTGTATGATCTCAATAGCACAACTGGTTCCAGGCTTCTTTCTTAGTTACTGGGATTTACAGGCAGTCATTTATGTCTTGTCTCCTAGATTCACAAATTATTTTCTGGCTTCATATACACAAGGCATATTTTTACACTCTGTCTCGCTGTGTATGTGTCTTTCTCTGTCTTTCAGTCTCATCTCTCTTTCTCCTTCTGTCTGCCTCTCTTTCCTGTTTTTCAGCTTTCCTACAACAATCTTTACTAATGATAATATATTTCATTTCAGTTCATGCACTTTATTCTCTCATAAACTCCAGTGTGATCTGAAATTGCTGTCTATTGCAGAACCACTATTTAAAATATAACTGTTGTCCAAATCTACTCGACTAGAACTTTAACCACTGAGAAGATGTAGAATATCAACAGCTCCCAAAAAGCCTAGGGGCCAAGGATCATGTATGGAAGGAAAATTTTCAGAGATAAAAGAAATGCATGCCAGGATGACCATGGCTTCTCTTTACAGGGACTACCAGCATCTGGAGAAAGGTAACATGGGGCTTTAATAAACATGCATCGTGTAACAATACCTAGTCTCTTCCCTTATGTTACACTTCCCTGTCTGTATTTTCCTAATGGATGTTGTATATAAATGTAGTAGTGACTGCCTTTCAGGAGTATAGAAGTTGTCATATGTGGCCCCCAAATGAAGAATTTGATTTTTCTTCCCTGGCTGAAGCTCCTTGCCAATGATCTACAACATATTTTTCCCTATGACTTCTGCTTTGTTTTGTGTGTGAGTGTCTGTGTGTGTGTGTGTGTGTGTGTGTGTGTGTGTGTGTATCTGTCTGTCTGTCTGTCTTTCTGTCTTTGTCTCTGTCAGTCTGTTTCTTCCAGATGATACCTCTCTATACTTCAGTTTCACTTCTTAATTGCTCATTCCAAGATTGACCCATCATGCTTTCTCTGAGTGTTTGCTTTTGATGACTCAAATTACACCTATGTTAATCAGTGCACCTGTAACCACAACTGTGTACCATTGATCACATCATAACCACCCTCTCGGCTAAAAAAAGCTATTTTTGAGCCTCTGAGGGAAGTTTTTATCAGAATTTAAAACTTTTCTGTATTTTTTACTCCCCTATTCAAACTGTTGTAGTTTGAGGATCTTCCCCAAGTCTTTGCTTAATTGTATTTATCTATGTTCCTGGCCTACTGGGAAGACATCATCCCAACCCTCCAATATTACTAATCAGGAGGAATAGATGAAGAAATAGGAGAAATTGTTCATTTATCTACAGAAGATGTCCCTGAGATGGACTAACTGTGTCGAATCATCGCATCACTGACAAGCATTCTGAACTATGTTCTCAGTTTATTTTCTTCTTTGTCATTTTGAGTATGCTACCTAAGGTGGTGAGGACCATTTGTGGGCTGTGTTTGAGAATTGACTCTTCACTATTCATGCATGAAGGTGGTAAAAAATACAATAGATCAGTGATATCTCTGGGTTAGAAGGATAGTGATAGAAAGTCTTCCTTTGTGTCTCAGAAAAGATCCTTGAAAGGGCATATATTAGAACTCACTTGCCTATCACATGTCTGTATAACTAGGTAGTCACAGCAAACATGACATTTGGAAAGCATAGCTTGAACTTGTCAACAATGGAGGGAGTGCATGTAGTGAATGAGGTTTGGGCATGAAACTCAAAAGTCGAAAATACCACTGAGATTTGAGTTTTGAGGACAATAAATACTTAATGAGTTTTGGGACAAAATTTGAATCTAAAGACTCCAAAAATTATTTATCAATCAGCTCTGAATCCCTATGGAGATTGGTGGATATTATGAATTTAGTCTTTGCCCCAGAGGTATAGGTAAATGGTGTAATTTGAAGTGATTAGGTATGCTAAAGAGGCATACAAAACTGAGGAGACCATGGTATCATTGAATAAGTGTGCTTCTCCAAAACGTAGCATGATTTTCTGTGGAGTGACCTAGACACTATACACACAGGCACATGCACACACATAAACACACAGATACACATACACACATACACACAAACACACACACAAACACACACAAACACACACAAACACACACACACACACACACACACACAAAACCCACAAATAATTGACTTCTTCTGTGCTGTGTGTGGCATGCTGGAATTATCCAAGATATGAAGAGTATTCTCCACAAGTAAGTTAAACCCAAACTCAATGAAAAATTTAGAATTCCTCCTCCTTTCTTGAGAAAGCATTCTGTGCATGAGTAATGCTTACATTTTAAAGTTTAAGAGGGATGACTTGAAAACAGTAACTACTTAATCCACCTTGAAACAGCATTTCAGAGATGTATAGTGATTTAATTTTGATTTTATGAAACTGCAATTGCTCAGGTCTCATGATTGCAGTATTGAACCACGTCATTCCTAAACATAACTGTAGGGACAGTAAGAGTTTGGAGATTTCTTCAAGTTGAAAAACCTCAGAAATCGTATTAGCAACAACTTAATTCAAAATGGAGAAACTTGTGCTTGGGTAAGGTCCTGTACCTAAGACTGAGCAGCTGGTTCAAAGCCAAGGACAAACATTGCATGTAACCAAGGACTGCTGGGTACAGAACATGTTACTAAAATGAAGAAAGCTAAGGGCTTCAGGAAATATGGATAAGGAAGACTTGGAATGGTAGAAATTATATGCTATATATTTAGTGGTACACACTGAGAGGATGAATTTTTGAAATGTTTATCTCCTTAGGAGTGTAAACATTTGAGCTAAGTAAATGCTGTAGCCTAGGTAGGAAAGGGAAGTGAGTTTCCATTCAGACACTGGAATTCCCTTCATGCCGAACATGAACATGGGAGGGTTTAAAGAAATGTTGAAGCACATCAAGAGTTTTTTGACCATCCAGGAGGAGTCTGAGAGGATTAATTTGTTCTTGTTATGAGGGATTTTCTAGTTTATTGTTGGAAATCCATCAAGAGAATTTCAAAGTCTAGAAACCAAATTCTATACAAGTCTCATATTAGCTTTGGAAGACTGTGACCTGTAAAGGCCTCAAAAAGGCATAGCTAGATTCACCTGTTAAAATGTATTACAATTGGTGACTGACTGCCTTTCCACTATGTTCCCAAGGCCAGCCGCAGGTTACGACTGTGGTGATAAACCTTCAGCTGGAGAATTCTGCTTAGCTTAATTACTGTGTTTTGTTTTCGGTTTGAGTTGTGTTTGCTTCAGGTATTAGTACTGTTGGTTTGGTTGGAAGTTTTGTTATTCATTCTTAAAAAAAATTTTGTTCTTTTGGTGAATTTGCAGTTTTGTTAACATCATGCACATTGGGTTATGATTGTATCATTAAACCCTTTTTGAAAAAAAAATTAATATATTTTTCAGAATAAAATGTGTTTTCAACTCATAAGAAACAAGTTTTTTCTTGTGTCGTGTTGTACTCTGTAATCCCAGAAACCATATGTAGAGATAGATGACTAAAATTTGCAGGGTCTTGGGATTCACAATTGTTCCCAGTAAGCCAGAGGTACACATGTGGATTGGCCTTTTGATGTGTCCAGTGTGGCATAATCTGTATACCAATTTCATGATGGAAAAGGTATCCACACTCTATCCTTGTGGTCATATATTTAGCTACTCCTAAAACATAGTAATTTAGGAATGATCTCATAGAACAAATTAATGAGAAAATCAACAGTATTGGTCTAATGACTACCAGAAAATGAAAACATTCACCAATGTATTGGAAATTAAACTCCGGAATATCTGACGTATTCTGTCTCTGCTTTATTGAAATATAGTCTCAGTGCGAACCACATAGAAGAATTAATGAATTCCATGTTCTTAAAAATCTATTTTTTTATGTTATTGGCCTTGAATATGTATTTGGTGCCTATTTTGGGTAGTTGTTTGGTTCAGATTATTATCATTACCATTATTATTGCTATTATTTCTTTTTTTATTAACTTGAGTATTTCTTATATACATTTCGAGTGTTATTCTCTTTCCAGGTTTCCAGGCAAACATCCCCTTCCTCCCTCCCCTTCTTTATGGGTGTTCCCGGCCCCACCCTCCCCCCTTGTCGCCCTCCCCCCAACAATCTAGTTCACTGGGAGTTCAGTCTTAGAAGGACACAGGGCTTCCTCTTCCTCTGGTGCTCTTACTAGGATATTCATTGCTACCTATGAGGTCAGAGTCCAGGGTCAGTCCATGTATAATCTTTAGGTAGTGGCTTAGTCCCTGGAAGCTCTGGTTGATTGGCATTGTTGTATATATGGAGTCTCGAGCCCCTTCAAGCTCTTCCAGTTCTTTCTCTGATTCCTTCAACAGGGGTCCTAATCTCAATTCAGTGGTTTTCTGCTGGCATAGGCCTTTGTGTTTGCCGAATTCTGGCTGTGTCTCTCAGGAGAGATCTACATCCGGCTCCTGTCGGCCTGAAATTCTTTGCTTCATCCATCTTGTCTAATTGGATGGCTGTATATGCATTGGTCACATGTGGGGGAGGCTCTGAATGGGTGTTCCTTCTGTGTCTGTTTGAATCGTTGCCTCTATTCCCTGCCAAGGGTATTCTTGTTCCCCTTTTAAAGAAGGAGTGAAACATTCACATTCTGATCATCCGTCTTGAGTTTCATTTGTTCTAGTCATCTAGGGTAATTCAAGCATTTGGGCTAATAGCCACTTATCAATGAGTGCATACTATATGTGTTTTTCTGTGATTGGGTTACCTCACTTACGATGATATTTTCCAGTTCCAACCATTTGCCTACGAATTTCATAAGATCATTGTTTTTGATAGCTGAGTAATATTCCATTGTGTAGATGTACCACCTTTTCAGTATCCATTCCTCTGTTGAAGGGCATTTGGATTCTTTCCAGCTTCTGGCTATTATAAATAAGGCTGCGATGAACTTAGTGGAGCACGTGTCTTTTTTATATGGTGGGCATCTTTTGGGTATATGCCCAAGAGAGGTATAGCTGGATCCTCAGGCAGTTCAATGTCCAATTTTCTGAGGAACCTCCATACTGATTTCCAGAATGGTTGTTCATGTCTGCAATCCAACCAAAAATGGAGGAGTGTTCCTCTTTCTTCGCATCCTCGCCAGCATCTGCTGTCACCTGAGTTTTTGAACTTAGCCATTCTCACTGGTGTGAGGTTAAATCTCAGGGTTGTTTTGATTTGCATTTCCCTTATGACTAAAGATGTTGAACATTTCTTTAGGTGTTTCTCAGCCATTCAGCATTCCTCATGTGAATTCTTTGTTTAGTTCTGAACCCCATTTTTAATAGGGTTATTTGTCTCCCTGCGGTCTAACTTCTTGAGTTCTTTGTATATTTTGGATATATGGCCTCTATCAGTTGTAGGATTGGTTAAGATCTTTTCCCAATCTGTTGGTTGCCGTTTTGTCCTAACCACAGTGTCCTTTGCCTTACAGAAGCTTTGCAGCTTTATGAGATCCCTTGTGTCGATTCTTGATCTTAGAGCATAAGCCATTGGTGTTTTGTTCAGGAAATTTTTTCCAGTGCCCATGTGTTCGAGATTCTTCCCTACTTCTTCTTCTGTTAGTTTGAGTGTATCTGGTTTTATGTGGAGGTCCTTGATCCACTTGGACTTAAGCTTTGTACAGGGTGATAAGCATGGATCGATCTGCATTCTTCTACATGTTGACCTCCAGTTGAACCAGCACCCTTTGCTGAAAATGCTATCTTTTTGCATTTCTTGGTTTTGGTTCCTTAGTCAAAAATCAAGTGCCCATAAGAGTGTGGGTTCATTTCTGTGTCTTCAATTCTGTTCCTTTGGTCTATCTGTCTGTCTCTGTTCCAATACCATGCAGTTGTTATCACTATAGCTCTGTTATACTGCTTGAGTTCAGGTATAGTGATTCCCCCTGAAGAACTTTTATTGTTGAGAATAATTTTAACTATTCTTGGTTTTTTATTATTCCAGATGAATTTTCAAAATGTTCTGTCTAACTCTTTGAAGAATTGGATTGGTATTTTGATAGGGATTGCATTGAATCTGTAGATCGCTTTTTTAAAATGGCCATTTTTTACTATATTAATCCTGCCAATCCATGAGCATGGGAGATCTTTCCATCTTCTGAGGTCTTCTTCAATTTCTTTCTTCAGTGTCTTGAAGTTCTTATTGTACAGATCTTTGACTTGCTTGGTTAAAGTCACATCAAGGTACTTTATATTATTTGGGTCTATTATGAAGGGTGTTGTTTCCCTAATTTATTTCTCAGCTTGTTTCTCTTTTGTGTAGAGGAAGGCTACTGATTTATTTGAGTTAATTTTATACCCAGCCAATTTGCTGAAGTTGTTTATCAGCTTTAGTAATTCTCTGGTGGAACTTTTGGGATCACTTAAATATACTATTATATCATCTGCAAAGAGTGATATTTTGACTTCTTCTTTTCCGATCTGTATCCTCTTGACCTCCTTTTGTTGTCTGATTGCTCTGGCTAGAATTTCAAGAACTATATTGAATAAGTAGGGACAGAGTGGGCAGCCTTGTCTAGTCCCTGATCATAGTGGAATTGCTTCAAGTTTCTCTCCATTTAATTTAATGTTAGCAACTGGTTTACTGTATATGGCTTTTACTATGTTTAGGTATGGGCCTTGAATTCCTATTCTTTCCAGGACTTTTATCATGAAGGGGTGTTGAATTTTGTCAAATGCTTTCTCAGCATCTAATGAAATGATCATGTGGTTTTGCTCTTTTAGTTTGTTTATATAATGGATCACGTTGATGGTTTTCCGTATATTAAACCACCCCTGCATGCCTGGGATGAAGCCTACTTGATCATGGTGGATGATTGTTTTGATGTGCTCTTGGATTTTGTTTGCCAGAATTTTATTGAGTATTTTAGCGTCAATATTCATAAGGGAAATTGGTCTGAAGTTCTCTTTCTTTGTTGGGTCTTTGTGTGGTTTAGGTATAAGAGTAATTGTGGCTTCATAGAATGAATTTGGTAGTGATCCATCTGTTTCAATTTTGTGGAATAGTTTGGGTAATATTGTTATTAGGTCTTCTATGAAGTTTCGATAGAATTCTGCACTAAACCCATCTGGACCTGGGCTCTTTTTGGTTGGAAGACCTTTAATGACTGCTTCTATTTCCTAAGGAGTTATGGGGTTGTTTAACTGTTTATCTGTTCCTGATTTAACTTCGGAACCTGGTCTCTGACTAGGAAATTGTTCATTTCCTGTAGATTTTCAAGTTTTGTTGAATATAGGTTTTTATAGTAAGATCTGATGATTTTTTGAATTTCCTCTGAATCTGTAGTAATGTCTCCCTTTTCATTTCTGATTTTGTTAATTTGGACACATTCTCTGTGTCCTCTCGTTAGTCTGGCTAAGGGTTTATCTATCTTGTTGATTTTCTCAAAGAACCAACTTTGGTTCTGTTGATTCTTTCTATGGCCTTTTCGTTTCTACTTGGTTGATTTCAGCTCTGAGTTTCATTATTCCCTGACTTTTACTCCTCCTGTGTGTATTTGCTTCTTTTTGTTCTAGAGCTTTTAGGTGTGCTGTCAAGCTGCTGACATATGTTTTTTCCTGTTTCTTTCTGCAGTCACTCAGCCCTATGAGTTTACCTCTCAGCACAGCTTTCATAGTGTCCCATAAGTTTGTGAATGTTGTATCTTCATTTTCATTAAATTCTAAAAAGTTTGTAATTTCTTTCTTTATTTCTTCCTTGACCAGGTTATCATTGAGTAGAGCATTGTTCAATTTCCACGTATATGTAGGCCTTCATCCCTTATTGTTATTGAAGACCAGTTTTAGGCTGTGGTGGTCTGATAGCACACATGGGATTATTTCTATCTTTCTGTACCTGTTGAAGCCGGTTTTTTGACAAACTATATGGTCAATTTTGGATAAAGTACCATGAGGAGCTGAGAAGAAGGTATATCCTTTTGCTTTAGGGTAGAATGTTCTATAAATATCTGTTAAGTCCATTTGGCTCATGACTTCTCTTAGTCTGTCTACGTCTCTATTTAATTTCTCTTTCCGTGATGTGTCCATTAATGAGAGTGTGGTGGTGAAGTCTCCTACTATTATTGTGTGAGGGGCAATGTGTATTTTGAGCTTTAGTAAGGTTTCGTTTACATATGTAGGTGCCCTTGTATTTGGGGCATACATATTTAGGATTGAGAGTTCATCTTGGTGGATTTTTCCTTTGATGAATATGAAGTGTCCTTCCTTATCTTTTTGGATGACTTTTGGTTGAAAATTGATTTTATTCGATATTAGAATGGCTACTCCAGCTTGTTTCTTCTGACCATTTGCTTGGAAAGTTGTTTTCCAGCCTTTCATTCTGAGGTAGTGTCTGTCTTTTTCTCTGAAGTGTGTTTCCTGTAGGCAGCAGAATGCAGGGGCCTCGTTGCGTATACAGTTTCTTAATCTATGTCTTTTTATTGGGGAGTTGAGGTAACTGATGTTGAGAGATATTAAGGAATAGTGATTATTGCTTCCTGTTATATTCATATTTGGATGTGAGGATATGTTTGTGTGCTTTTCTTCTCTTTGTTTTATTGCCAAGTCGATTAGTTTCTTGTTTCTTCTAAGGTATAGCTTGCCTCTTTATGTTAGGCTTTACCATTTATTATCCTTTGTAGTGCTGGATTTGTAGAAAGATATTGTGTAAATTTGGTTTTGTCATGGAATATCTTGGTTTCTCCATCTATGTTAATTGAGAGTTTTGCAGGATACAGTAACCTGGGCTGGCATTTGTATTCTCTTATTGTCCGTATGACATCTGTCCAGGATCTCCTAGCTTTCATTGTTTCTGGCGAGAAGTCTGGTGTGATTTTGATAGGTCTGCCTTTATATGTTACTTGACCTTTTTCCCTTACTGCTTTTAATATTCTTTCTTTATTTTGTGTGTTTTGTGTTTTGACTATTCTGTTATGGGACGTGTTTCTTTTCTGGTCCAATCTATTTTGAGTTCTGTAGGATTCTTGTATGCCTATGGCAATATCTTTTTTTAGGTTAGGGAAGTTTTCTTCTATGATTTTGTTGAAGATATTTACAGGTCTTTTGATCTGGGAGTCTATATTGAATAAGTAGGGACAGAGTGGGCAGCCTTGTCTACTCCCTGATCATAGTGGAATTGCTTCAAGTTTCTCTCCATTTAATTTAATGTTAGCAACTGGTTTACTTTTGCTCTCTTCTATACCTATTAACCTTAGGTGATCCTCTCATTGAGTCCTGGATTTCCTGTGTGTTTTGGACCAGTAGCTTTTTCCGCTTTACATTATCTTTGACAGTTGAGTCGATTTATATGGAATCTTCTGCTCCTGAGATTCTCTCTTCCATCTCTTGTATTCTGTTGATGAAGCGCGTATCTACAGCTCCTTGATTCTTCTTTTGGTTTTCTATGTCCAGGGTTGTTTCTATGTCTATGTTCCATGTGTTCTTTCTTGATTGCTTCTGTTTCCATTTTTATTTCCTTCAACTGTTTGATTGTGTTTTCCTGCAATTCTTTCAGGGATTTTTGTGACTCCTATCTATCGGCTTCTACTTGTTTATTTATGATTTCCTGGAATTCTTTCAGGGATTTTTGTGGTACCTCTCTGTAAGCTTCTACTTGTTCTCTAAGGGAGTTCTTCACGTCTTTCTTGAAATCCTCCAGCGTAATGATGAAATATGATTTTGAAACTAGATCTTGCTTTTCTGGTGTGTTTTGATATTACATGTTTGCTTTGGTGGGAGAAGTTGGCTCCGATGATGCCATGTAGTCATGGTTTCTGTTGCTTGGGTTTCTGCGCTTGCCTCTCGCCATCAGATTATCTCTAGTGTTACTTTGTTCTGCTATTTCTGACAGTGGCTAGACTGTCCTATAAGCCCGTGTGTCAGGAGTGCTGTAGACCTGTTTTCCTGTTCTCTTTCAGCCAGTCATGGGGACAGAGTGTTCTGCTTTCGGGCGTGTAGTTTTTCCTATCTACAGTCCTTCAGCTGATCCTGTGGGTCTGTGTCTGGTGTTCACCAAGCATGTCACTTGCAGCAGAAAAGTTGGTCTTACCTGTGGTCCCCAGGCTCAAGTTTGCTCGTGGAGTGCTGCCTGCGAACTCTGCAGCGGCATCAACCAGGAAGATCTGCGCCGCTTTTTCTGGGAGCCTCCGTGCACCAGGGTTCCAGATGGCATTTGGTGTTTTCCTCTGGTGTCAAGATGTGTGCAGAATGCAGTCTCTTCTGGTTTCCCAAGTGTGTCTGCCTCTCTGTAGGTCTAGCTCTCCCTCCCATGGGATTTGCGTGCAGAGAACTGTTTATCCGGTCTGTCCCTTCAGGCACAGGGGTCCTGTCGCTCCTGGGCCCTCACCCACAGGAAGCCAGAGGCAGTATACATTTTCCTCTTGGGACAGAGATGTGGCCAGGGGTGGGCAGTGTTGGTGGTCTCTTCCACTCTGCAGCCTCAGGAGGGCTCACCTGACCAGGCAGTGAGGTCTCTCTCCCATGAGGTTTGGGAGCAGAGAGCGCTATTTTTTTTTTATACATAATTTTTCATTTGATGTAAGTGCTATGCACCACATACATGCAATTACCCCAGAATCCAGTCAAGGTTAGTGAATTCCACTTGGAACTGGGTTATCCTTTTGGTCCTATGTTAAGGAAATTTGAAAAAATGGATGAGCTATCTCTCCAGAACCAGCCCATGACTTTTGTCCTTCCTTTTGTACTGCATTAGTTGAACTTGAACAAACTCATTCAAAGAAAGGTTTGTGAGAACTACAGAAATACATAAATGGCCCCTCCACTGCCATCCTCTCCACTCCCCTTTCTCCCCCCTCACCTCTCCTCTCCCTTCCTCTCCTCTCTCCTCCTTTCCATTTCTCTTCCTTCTAGAAAAAAAAAGAAATACATATAAGGGATAGGAATGCTTATTGTCTAAACTGCCAGTCATCCATGAGGGCATTAGTAGATGCACAATCATACCTTAGCATCGCTTATTGCAAGGGTTGGAGCAGAACTGTCAATCTCATCCTGTGTTATGATGTAGACTAGACTCATCAGATCAAATTAAGAATTGAAAAAAATCTCCTGGGGTTGAAAGTGGTAAGGAAATCATGCTTATGTATCATAAATGCAGTGCTAAGAGCAGGATTCAATCTAGTCTGGGGGGATGCATCCTTCAGCAGAGTCAACAGATCTTTGGAGAATGATTCAGTTCAAAACTGGGTAGGGAGAAGGATTGTTGATATTGTTTTAGAAGACATCCCAACATTTAAAAAGTGTTTCTTTCAGATCAGTGAATGATTTTTGTAAAACAACTCATGGAATGAACTTTTGAGACCAACCATCAGCCTGAGAATTAATGTGTGAAAGAAGAAATTCTGTGTCTTTCCAGACTGTTGCTTTCAAAGCAACAGCCAAAAGTGTCTATCCTATGAATGATACATAGATATATACACATTATAGCAGGATGGATACTGAGTTTCTTCAGGTTCATGAATGAGGTATTCAGCAGTTGACCTGGCTCAGAAATTAAGGAAATTTGTGCCAACTCTTGAGACCTGAGTTCCTTCCCCATGAGCCCCATGATTGAAGAAAAGAACAAACTTCAGACAACTTGTCTCAGATTTTTTGTAGTTGTGGTTTCCTGTTCTTGATCCACAGAAGGAAGGAAATCTAGTTTTCAAATTCTTGTTTATCCTATAGTAATTCTTTCCAATGCACTCATGCAAATATATTACTGTGGATTTCATTGATAGGTTACTTTTGCTATTTGAATTCTGTTGCCAAGAACTCTAGGAAATAAGAAACACTGTATCAAAGCATCATATGAAAATCATGCTAAGGGAATATGGCCATTGGTAATTTGTAACTGAGCTGAAACACTTACTAGACACAAACTGCTGTAAAAGGTCTTCTCTAGATTCCTGGTGTAGAAGCCGCTGTTCCCTAACAGAGAGTAGAGGATGAATCTCTTTGTACAGAGAAAAGGGATTTATCACAATGATCACAGGCTGTGGTCCACATAATTTAACAATGGATGGATATTTGTAAAGTCCAAGAATCCAGTAGTTGATCAGTCCACAAGCCTGGATGTCTCATCTGTTCATTATTATATGATTAAATCGTCAGTAAGCAGGTTCTATGGTATGTGAGGGTTTGGTAGCAATGTGAGTGCAAGCTAGAAAAAGTAAAAGTTTCTTTCTTCCATGTTTTCTATGGGCTTCAATTATAATGCATTGTTCAGAATACATTGAGATTACCATTTTTCAATAGAATGTTCCTTTCAGGGAAACTGCAGCCTCACAACATGGCTCAGGAGTATGGGAACTGCAAGACCCAGTCTGGGAAGATGTTCCTATTCTTTGAGCCCACCTACCAGTATTGCAAAAATACCCAAGAAATTCTCAATCAACTCCCTTTGAAACATGGTCTACTGGGATTTGTAGACATCACAGCCACTAACAATACCAAGTCAATTCAAGATTACTTATAACAGCTCACTGGAGTGAAAATAGTTCCTAGGTCTTTAAGCTAATCAAAGATTTCATAGGCATACTCAGTGAACTAGTATCCCTCCATCAGAATGGGGAGCTGATGACGTGGCTGAAGCAGATTGGAGCTCTGCTGTTATGAAAAGGATGGCAGTAAATCCCATGTTGACAGCTGTCATTCAGGCATGCTGAAGGCCAGTGCACCTGAGAGTTTATGTGCATCATGGAGGAGGACAGTACTTTTTGTGACTTGGATTTTTAAAAAATTGACTTTTATTCTATTCCTCAGTGCTGTTTGCATGGAACCATGGGATAGGAAAACTTAACATCACACAGGATTGATTCTCCATACTTTATGTGCTCACATGTCTCTACCTCTAAGCCCATGTTCAACAATCCAGTGCATCTATATCTCCAGTGAATCAATTACCGTTTTTCTACCATGCTTTTCTGCTGAAGTCATTTTGCAGAAGTCCACTTTCTAGTGAATATTAAAACAATGGATATTCTGAAGTTGTGTATGATCCACACACAGGCCTTTCCCACTTCAGCATTTCCAACTTTCAAATGGTGTTCTCAACCTTTCCCTCCACAAGCACAAAAGTCCGCAGTGGTATGAGGATGCTGTTTGAAAAATCAGATGAAGAGTTTTTCCGTAGTTGTTCCTCACTGTAGCAATATTAATGTAGATGGAAGAGCATATGATAAATTCAGCTCTGTTCACAAACTGGTTAATTGCCAAGAAAATCCCAAACAGTTGTGAGTTGATTCTAGTCAGAGTCCCAGAAAAGTCAAATATGAAATGCAAAATTTCAGAGCTCTTCAAAGACTGTCTATGAAAGAATTTGCTTGCAAAACACTGTCCTAAAATATTTATTCCATTCACACTTTTATATTTTGCTTTGATGTTTAATAATGCAACTGCAGGTCTCTTCTGTGGTCTCCAGTGCGAAGGATTCATTCCTAAAAAAGATGTATCTGCAGATTACTAAAAAAATAAAAATAAGAATAGATCTTGATTAAAATTCTGAGTTAAAGATGCAACATCCTATCACAAAGATAATATTAGAAGTAGATTTGACATATATGTGTATATATTTTTATTTTTAGTGTCTTCTTGAATCTGTTCGCAAGGATTTTATTGAGAATATGTGTGTATCGGTGTAAATTAGTATGTAATACTCAGTCTTCCTCTCTTTCTGTCAGTTGTCAGTAATGGAGTAGAAACACTTTTTTTTCATTTTTATCAAAGTTAATAAAGATTTATTATAGGTACAGGGACAAAGATAAAATATTGATTGGGTTTATCTATGTAATTTTTCAATAATAAGTATATCCCAAAATATGGATTTTACCTTTGAGCAAACCTTTTGTATAGTCCTTAAGGAATGAGATGTGAATGTCTCTGTTGGAAACATGAATATATTATATTATAAATATTATACGTATACAATAATCTATTCCTTTGTTTACATTTCAAATGTCATTTCCCCAATTGGCCTTTCTTTCTTGAATCACACAAGCCATTCTGATCTTCTTAGTTTCTAAGGTGGTGCTCCCCCATCTACATGCCCACTTCCACTCTAGTCCTCTACCATCTCCCTTCTCTGGGATATGGCATCTCCACAGAACCAATTGACTCCCTTCCCAGAAATGGAAGATGAGGCAGTAGTCTTCTCCATATGCTCTACAATCTATGTAGCAGAAGCCATCTACTGGCACAAATATAAACTTGTTTGTGCTAAATTTCCTGAGACTCTGAAGGGTAAACTTTATTGATAGTGTTGTTCTTCATATTGGGTTCCAATCCCCTTTAGATCCTTCAGGCAATCCACTAGCCATGCTTTTCTGGCTCTCAGTTTCTGTCAAATGGATATGTGTATGTGAATCTGTCACCATCTGGTAATGGCAGAGCCCCTCAGATGACAGACATATTAGGGTCTCATCTGCAAGCACATCTTGATATCAGGAGTCATCGGAGGATTTGGAGTCTGTGGATGAAATTGTTCTTCTAGTCTGGTGGTCTCTGGATTGCCTTTCCTTCAGTCTCTGCTCCTTTTTTTTCTTTGCATTTTTTTTCATTTTGGACATTTATAAGTTAAAGATTTTGAAATGTGTGGGCATCACCTTCTCTTCACAGGTGGGCATGTCTAGCTACAGGAGGTAGTCTCTTGTGGTTCTATCTCTTTGCTGCTTACTATCTCAACTACCATAGTCCCAGTAAATTTATGGAACCCTCTTGCATCCCTGGCATCTGTGACTTTCCTGGAAATGCCCAAGTTCAACACCCACCACTGATGCTTATTGTTATTTATTCCAATGTTCCTGTAGATTTCTCTTTTGTCTTTATATTGTTTCTACACTCCCAAATTTGTCCACGCTTCTCTACTTCTAGCAAGGTCCCTCCACTCCTCTCTCTTTTATTATCATTTTGCTCTCAATTCTAAGTCGGTTGCAAGAATCTGCAGTATGGCCTTCTAACATTTTAACTTCCATGTGATAAATGATTTGTGTATTGGGTATACTGATCTTTTCGGCTAACATCCACTTCTCACTAAGTACATCCCATGTTATGTCCTTTTCGATCTCTGTTTCTTCACTAATTTCCAGGTCCATCCCTTTGCCTACAAAGTTCTTGGTTTCCTCATTTTTAATACCGAGTAGTATTTCTTTGTTAAAATATAGCACACTTTCTGTATTTATTCCTAAGTTGAGTTGACGTATATCATGACTGTTTGCAGCATTTGACTTATATAAGTAAGGATGCCGTGAACATGTTCAACCACTTGTCACTGTTATATGTGGATCATATTTGAGTATTTGCGTTGAAGTGATTGGTAAAGCCGGGTCTTCAGGCAATGCTATTTGCAATATTCTCTGAACCTCCACATTGATATCCAAAGTGGCTATAAATATACAAATCCCACCAGCAGTGAAGGAGTGTTCCATTTTCTCTACATCATAGCATACTCTGCTACTGCATTAGTTTTTTGTCTTAGTCACACTGATTGGTGAAATGTAGACTCTCAAGTTCATTTCAGTTTGTATTTTTCTGATAACTAAGGATTTCGAAGATTTCTTGATATGTTTCTCAGCTACTGAGATACATCAGTTCAGAATTCTTGTTTTAGCTCTCTAACCCAGTTTAAAAGTTGGGTTACTTTGTTGTGTGGGAGTTTACCTTTCTGAATTATTTCTATATTTATTATTATGGCACTTTACCAGATATGGGGTTGGTTAAAATCTTTTCCAAATGTGTAGATTTCTGTTTTATCCTATTGGCAGTGAACTTTGCGTTAACAAAAATTTTAAGATTGTTTAAATTTCATTATTGACTGGTGATCTAGGAGCCTGAACCTTTGGTATTTTGTTCTGTAAACTTTCTCCTGGCAAATGTGTTTTAGGCACTTTCTGACATTTTCCCTTCTGTTGGTTTCTGCATATATGGTTTTATATAGATTTCCTTGATACACTTGGATGCGAACTTTTAAGAAAGAGATAGAAATGGATCAATTGGCACTCAGCTATATCCAGACCAACAGTTAGGTAGCATCCTTTCTTAAAATGCTTTCTGTTATGTACAACATACTTAGTCATCAGGTAAATGCACATCAAAACAACCCTGAGATTCCACCTCACATCAGTCAGAATGGCTAAGATCAAAAACTCAGGTGATAGCAGATGCTGGAGAGGATGTGGAGAAAGAGGAACATTCCTACATTGTTGTTGGGATTGCAAACTAGTACAACCTCTTTGAAAATCTGTCCTGAGTTTCCTCAGAAATTAGACATTGCACTGCCTGAGGACCCAGCTATACCGCCCCTGGGCATATACCCAAAAGATGATCCAACATACAACAAACATACATGTTACACTATGTACATATCAGCCTTATTCATAATATTCAATAGTTGTAAAGAACCCAGATGCCCTTCACAAGAGGAATGGATACAGAAAATGACATATATTTACACAAAGTACTACTACTCAGCTATCAAAAACAATGAGTACATGAAATTCATAGTCAAATAGATGGACCTAGAAAATAATCATATGGTGTGATGTTTCCCAATCACAGAAAACACACAAAGTATGGATTCACTGATATGTCGATATTAGCCCAAATGCTCAAATTACCTAACATACAAAGCACCGAACACATGAAACTCAAGGAGGGCCAAAATGCAGATGATTCACTCCTTCCTTATATTTAGAGTAACTAAAATATAAATAATAGGTGTAGGTAGGCATTGTTTTTAGGAGACTGAAGGAATGGCCATTCAGAGTCTGCTGGACATGTTCCCCCATATATATATATATATATATATATATATATATATATATATATATATATATATATATATATATACACAAACTTGAAAAGATTGATGAAGCTAAGAAGTGCATGCTGGCAGGAACTGTATATAGATCCCTCCTGAGAGACACAGCTAGAGCATGTGAAACACAGAGACAAATGCCAGCAGCAAATCACTGAACTAAGCATAGGACATCTTTTGGAGGAATTAAAGGAAGGACTGAAGAGGCTAAGGGACTTACAACCTCAAAGAAAATACTGCCAGCAAACTAGATCTTTCAGGTACTAAATCACAACCCAACTCCATATGTAGCAGTGAATAGCCTTTTTGGGGCACCATTGTGAAGCTCTTGGTCCTAATAAGATTGGACCCTTCATGTAGGGGAAAGTACGGTCGGGTGCTTTAAGGATAGGAATGGATGTGGAGGGTACAACCACATTATAGAAGGGGAGAAGGAGAGGTTCGGACTGATGGCCTGGAACCACAGAAAGGAATAAAATATGAAATGTAAATATAAATACCAAATTTAATAAAAATGGGAAAAATTGTAATCTTAAACGTCAAAAATCTTACTCTTAAATAAATATAGCTTTTGAGATTTTAAAACATTTATTTCCTATGGAGATGAATATTGTTTATACACATGGAATACAAGTGCTCTGCACTATATTAGCTAGTTATATGGAGCCTCAGAAATGAACTCAGGTGTTCTAGAAATATCTTTCACTATAATTTTAAAAAGTTTTTGAATTATTTCTACATTTATCTGATACTTCTTTATTGATTATGTCCAATTGCTGTTAAAAAGATACAGAAAAGTACTTATTCTTTTTACAAACATTGTTACTCATATTCCAGCACTGAATCAATATGAATTAGGGTGGATATTATAAGGTATTATTAACCTACTGTCTTCCTGTAAAAGTAAATTCTGTAAGTAATTATTTATTGGATCTTGATTTTTTTATTGTATGAAATATCAAAATCTACATTGACATGCCATTATCATTTACTTAAACTATTAATTTAATCGATTGTAATATGGACCACATGTAGTGTACCATAGGAGAAATGTAAGGATTGCTGTAAAGCGTACTGTCTCCACTTTGTTAAGCTTGGTATGTATCAAAATCAGAAAGGTATAGTGACTCATATTGACATGTAAAAATGATGTAATTACATATGTTGTCCTCTGCTGTGAAAATGATAAGCAAGCTTAGTATTTAAGATTTTAAATATTTAATGGAATCAAAGTTATGTTAGATTGCTTTTAATGGTAATCTTCTGAGGAGATAATTGGGCCTTAGTAACCAATGCCCACAAATATGATACACTCCTCTGCTTATTATTTTAAATTTATAATACCTGGAGTAGGCAAATGCTGTATGAAGTGTCATCCACTATACCCCTGTTTAGAGATTGGATATGTCAGAGATGAAAAGGGTTATCTTCGGTTCGTTATTGAATTTTATTTAATTAAATGAATGTTTTCAAAAAGAAATATTAAAGAATATACCCATACATGAACAGATTTTTGTCAAAGGTTATTGTTAATGTTCTCACACTGTGAATTTCGCTATAGGGTCGTGCAATATTGTTAATGTATCTGAGGCATTCATCCCATTAAATCGTCCAATAATCTTCAGCATGTTCAAATTACCAACATCCATATTGAAACCTGTACCAACTTTTAACTTTACTTCCTTTTCTGCTCTTTTACAATTTGATGCCATTTTCCTAGTATTTACAATGGATTTATAAATTAACCTGTTTCTGTAACCCACTCAGAATCACTTGTGTATATTCTTCAACAACTTTCACTCAATATGAAAGTTCAGGTCTTTTACCCTTTTTGTTTACAATTGAATGAAGCACTTCCCTGCACGACGTCTTCTTCTACAACTCTGCATTCTCTTCCAGAAGTGTTCTTCCTATGATTCCTGTCACATAGCCAGGTTTCTGTTTTAGGTCTGAGTAGAACTAGAACTTTGTAACAACTTTGTTTTTCTTGTCTAAAGTTTCAATGGAAAAAATTCTTGGTACATAATTTATTAGAGGAAAAATAGATCATTTTATTTTCTCAAATGAAGAGCAACTATAAAATGGTTGATGTTGAAAATGGTACTTAAAAGAGAGAAGGGGATAGTGATCACATTGGTGACAGAGAAATAATAGTTATCTTTAAGAGAACAATGGTAATAAAGATAAAAAAAGATGGATCATGATTAATTTTCATGAAAGCACATGAGGATTTGTTAGAGACTTAAACATTGTGATAGGATTTGAGGTAGAATGCAGAGCAGGGTGGAAAGTAACGAAGATTTGAACTTGGAGACAAAGTTTGATGTTTTGCATTTAAGTAACAAAGACAAGATGATGGGATAATTTAACAGATTAAGGTAAAGGAAGTTAAGTATTTAATGTCTCTTAATTACCTGAGAGGGTATTTCAAATAGACATTTTATTTTAAATATTATGGCTGATAAATCTCCCTTTAGGTATTAAAATATGAACGTAATTCACATTTAAAATTTGCTTCATATAGGAAGATATTTTCATATTTTAATACTAGTTATTTCATGATCGATGATTCTGAGTATGTGATATTTGTCTACTTTTCATCTGTGATCTTTCATCTTTGTAACTATGTATGTATGTATTTATGTATATATGTATGTATGTATCTAGTTTTTATCTATCTATCATCTATCTATCTATCTATCTATCTATTTATCTATCTATTGCTCTGATCTATCACATATAGCAATCCATTTGTTATATTTTCTACCTTACATAGATCTTGAATCCTGAAATTATATCACATGCTGGAAAAACTAATGAGATACGTCACATGCTAAAACATATGTACAGTGACATTACTAAATTAAGTCTTTGTGTTTTTATCAAATAGATAATGAAATTTGATAGTATAATAATCACCTACATTGAATCTATTTTCTGAACTGTGATTTTAAAATGAATCAAATTTATAGAGCAGCTTTTAAAATTCTTGAGTGCTAATGTATTTAGCAATAAAGTTTCATAAAATTAGAAAATAGAGTTCGTTTTTATGTTACATATTTATATGTATATACATGTACATACACACATACAAACAAATATATTTATATATACATATACACATATATATATATATACATATGTTTATCTGTGTCAACATACACATTTATGTATATACACATACACACATGTATATGATATATACATATGTCGTGATGTACACATACATATATAGACATATATACACATATACATATATACATACATGCTTTTTCAAAGTAAAGACCTTGCTTTTAGAAGAATTTGCCTAGGCATGACATATATGGTTTAGCCAAAGAAGAGAAAAATGTTGTTATTTCTAAATGACTCTGTGTGAGCAATCATTTTTTCTTGTTTAACATGATGATTGTTTAGCGATCTGACTTCCATGTACTTGGGGATTGATATGATGTCCTTTGCTTCTCTAATTCACTCATACACTTACTCCAAAAATAAGTGATCCCTTATTATGTTTCCAGTACATATATAGAGAATTGACTTATAAAAATATATTTGTCGTTTCTGCTTTCCTTCAAGGGCTTCACCATCTAGTGAATATATAATCAAATATCATTGTTTATTAAGTATATAATCTGCACAAACAATTTTCTTCCTATATATATATATATATACATATATATATATATATATATATATCATTTTGATCCTCCAAAAATTCATTTAGTTATCAGTCCACTTCTTTTTTTTTAAATACTAGAAACAACAGTGTGAAAAATTCCTCTTTAAAATAAGATATAATGTAGTTAAAATTCAAGTTCACATAATATATTGCTCCAAGTCATTTTTAAAACTGTATTATACTTGATGCCTTGAGTCACCAAGTTCAATAAATTGTAACTATTTTGTCAGTAAAATATAAAACAAAATAAAATCTAAGGGAAATATATTAATAAGATACAATTACAAATTGTTTATCCACTCACATATTCCCTTCTATATCTTTACATTTAACATAGAACTAGAGGATTGGGGATTTAGCTCAGTGGTAGAGTGCTTGCCTAGCAAGCACAGGGCCCTGGGTTTGGTTCTCACTTCTGGAATAAAAAAAAATAGAATGAGAAAATAATTAAAACCCCTTACACAACTTCCTACAACCCTGGGATCATTGTTTGGAAATGGAAATTTAGAGATGAAAAGTGAAAAAAAAAAGTGAAAGAATGTAACCCTGCTAGTAGATGTTTGAAAAAACATGTATACTTAGGTTGAGGTTCTACAATATAAACCTGACTTATCCCTACAACTAGATGGTTTGTGCTTTTGGCCAAACAGAACAGGAAAATTAACAGATGAGCTCCATGTCTTACACACATTTTTTTTGTAAATTTGCTTGAAATCATAGTTTTGATAATTATCATCTTAACCAAAGGCAGCATTAGGCTTACATATTCACAAGCACCTTGTCACCTTTTGTTAACTAACTGTATTTTATTTCATACAAGAGAAAGAATAAGTAACTGCTATTGAGGTGGTTTTAAGGGTTTGTAGTACCATTACAGCTCATAAGTTGTAAGTGTTTTTAAACTTTTTTATAGGAAACATGGTCAAAGCATCTACTCTGTCTTAATTTTTCTCATCTGATCACATATTGGATTACCTATTTCAACATTAGCTGCAATAGCTGTAAATGATTGGAATGATCTCTATCCCACTGAGGAGAAAATCATGTACAGAATTACTTAGCTACAGTAATATATTTGTAGCAGCAGCAAAAGTTTCAAATACCTTATATTTTTCAAGGAAAAGTTGACTATACAGACTATGGCAAACAATTAAAGCAGCAGCAGCAATGTTTCTGACTCTTGAGTCTCTGCTGATCTTCAATTCCCTGAGAGCGGCACAGCATATAACTTCTCTCTTTCCAGGTTACTGACAGAAGCCTGGTTGTTTCTAGTATGTTGTGCAACTGCTGTTATTTCCTGTTTGTTATGACAACTCTACAAAACTGGACTACTAGTGTATTCATGAAATACTTTCTATTGGAACAGACTGCCTCTGCTAAACTGTGAACTGATATTCTGCTTTCCAGACAACACAGATGGGAGTTGCTCCAGTGAACCTTTCTTTCTTTTTTTTTTTTTTCTTTTTTCTTTTTCTTTTTTTTTTGGAGCTGGGGACCGAACCCAGGGCCTTGTGCTCGCTAGGCAAGTGCTCTACTGCTGAGCTAAATCCCCAACCCCTCCAGTGAACCTTTCTAAGCAGGGCCACCAGCACACCCCTCAAAGCCCCCCATCCTTTCTTTTGCCTTGTGTTGATGGAGGGCTAAAAAAGAGGGTAAAGCTTTTAAGAGTCATCATCAAAAATAGATATGTGGAAAAAAATAAAGTATAATTTGAAGAGTTATCAGCTGTGGGCTTTCCTTGGAGTGGAATATTACTTAGGCATTTGATGTACGCTGCATGGCAGGACCCTGAGGATGCCAAGTTACTACAAAATGACTGGGATTCTCTGGTTCTGTATGTATCAGTGAATATAAAATTACCATAAGTAGTGGCAAGAAACAGGAGGTTTGAGGTCTGGTGGAGGGAGAACAAAGATGGTTCCTGTGCGCAAAATCCATGGCATCTCAGCTTCATAAATTCAAATAAATCTGGGTTAGAGAGGGAGTGACAGACACACACCAGACATGCTGTGCACTATACCAAAAATAGTAAAGAGCTAACTTTTCTGCTGTATATATTTTGATTTCAAACCAAACCAAAGAAAACAAACAAACAAACAAACAAACAAACAAACAAAACCAAAGAACTATGAGTGTGAATAAAGATTCACTGGAAGAACTTTGTCGGAGGCTCTCAATATTCAACTCTAAATAAATAATCTAAAATCAATGATGACCCACTCACTCATGGAGCTGGGCACAAAGTAAGCCTGGCGATATTATTTTGAAACAGCATTGAATCCCATGGTAAGTGTTCATTGTGCAATATGTTGAAAATATTTGCACGCTATTTTTTTTCTGTCGGTACAAGTTTTTAGTCATTTGTGTGAACATTCAGCTTCCTGAGGTCCAGGCTCTCTAACCATTGTATTCCTGCTGCAAGGACAGCACTGACAGCAGTGAATCATAATGAGCTCTTGTCCAGTTAAAGAAGAAGGAATTGAGGGACTAAACTACAAATCAAAGAGTTCACAGGTAGGGATCCATGGCTCCAGCCACATATATAGAAGAGGATGGCATTGTCTGGCATCAATAGGAGGAAATGCCTTGTCCTATAAAGTCTGGTTTTTCTAGTGTAAGGGATGCCAGAATGTTGAGGTGTGAATATGCAGGCAGGATTGGTAGCAATCTCAAAGAAGCAGGGGGAGGGTGGATGAAAGAGACGGGAACCAGAAAAGGGTATAAAATTTGAAATGTAAATACATAAAATATTCAATTAAAAAAGAAGGAACTGAGGGAGAAAGAAACAGGAGGCTTAACTCAAAAGAGTGAGAGAGCATCTAGATGCTGGTATAAGTCAAAGATTAAAGCATTTTAGTTATGTATGAAAGGCAAGGGTCAGGAGACTATAGCATTTTATGTTTTTCAAGAAAAATCATTGAAGTAATAGTTCCATTTCTTATATGAACACAGAAATTTTGCAGCCATCTTTGTTTGATGGGGCCTGTTGTACCTCCCCTGATCAGAGGGGTCTTCTCCAACACATTTTGGAGGAGAATTGGAAAGACTGGAGAACTGTAAGATAGGGAATGAACATTTGAAACTCCTTTGGAAACTCTGTGGGACAGAAAGCTGATCACACAGAAGACTGGGCAATACTGAGACCTCAGGGAAGGAGAGACTGCCAATTATGCCCACCTGGGCCCACATCCCTTGCCACAGACGAAACTGCAGAGTGTGTTTGAACACATGAATACAGGAGCAGTCAAGCTGCAGGATTCCTGCAGTTCAAACTGCACCTGGATCTGAATTGGTCCAAAAAGCATTCTACACCCAAATCGCTTGTGGGGTGGGGAAGACTTATACCATCAGAGGGGCGGAAACCCCTGAAAACTCTTCTCACATTCCTGACTCAAGAAAAAACCACCTAATTCCATCTGGGCCTCCTGTGCATAGGGACCTAGGAACAGTAGGGGCAGGACATTTCTGCTTGCGGCTCTCATAGAAACCTGAAAATCAAACCGAGGAGCGACATCAGACCTGAGACCAGAGGTGAATCAAACTTTTCTGCTCTAAGTGACCTGACTGGTGGACTCAGGACAAGCAAAGGCAGAAATCCTCTGGGACCAGGAACTTCCAGTTTCTAGCTGGCTACTGAACCTCGGGATCCCAGCCCAGAGCTCCCTGCTCCTAGATGCAGAGACAGAATGCTGATCACCCAGGAGTGTGGACAATACTGAGCCTACAAGAAACCGAGACTTCCAGGTCTGCCCACCGTTATACACATCTCTGGCCCAAGACAAAACAGCACAGTGCTTCTGGACCCAGGAATATAGCGGAGTAAAACTGCAATACCACCATGTTCCAGACTGTGCCTGGATCCGAATTGACCTGATCAAACAGCTCCCTGCACCCAAAAGCTGAGGGTGGGGGAAATAGAACACTCCTGGGAAACCAGAGGAGACAATTCTCTGCCCAGATTCCTGACTCAACAGGAAAACACCTTGTGCCATCTGTGCACCCACCCCCCCACAGAGGAACATAGGAGACGTAGGTGCAGGTCCTGCTGATTCCTACACACAGGGACAGCTGAAAGCCAGTGGACAGGAAAACTATCCACCTGAAAGGAGAATACTCTGTTCCCATAACAGGGATCTACATACATAAAAGAAACCTTACTAAATCTCAAAGCACACACTGCACCAAACACAATAAGAGTAGGAGATTTCAACTCCCCACTCTCATCAATGGACAGGTCATGGAAAACAGAAACTAAACAAAGATGTAGACAGACTAAGAGATGTCATGAACCAAATGGATTTAACAGATAATTATAGAAGATTCTATCCTAAATCAAAAGGATATACATTCTTCTCACCACCTCATGGCACTTTCTCCAAAATTGGCCATATAATTGGTCATAAAACAGGCTTCAACAGATACAGAAAGATAGAAATAATCCCATGCATCATATCAGTCCACCACGGGATAAATCTGGTCTTCAATGACAATAAGGGAAGAACGCCCACATATACGTGGAAGTTAAACAATGCTCTACTCAGTGATAACCTGGTAAAGGAAAAAAATAAAGAAATTACAGACTTCTTAGAATTTAATGAAAATGAAGGTACAATGTACCCAAATTTATTGGACACAATGAAACCTGTGCTAAGGGGAAAACTCATAGTGCTGAGTGCCTGCAGAAAGAAACAGGAAAGAGAATATGTCAGCATCTTGACAGCACACCTAAAAAGTCTAGAACAAAAAGAAGGAAATACACCCAGGAAGAGTAAAAGGCAAGAAATGATCAAACTCAGAGCTGAAATCAACCAAGTAGAATCAAAGATAATCATAGAAAGAATCAACACAACCAAAGGTTGGTTCTTTGAAAAATCAACAAGATAGATAAAGCCTTAGCCAGACTAACGAGAGGACACAGAGAGTGTGTCCAAATTGACAAAGTCAGAAATGAAAAGGGAGACATAACTACCAAATCAGAGGAAATAAAAAAAAATCTTCAGATCTTACTACAAAAGCCTATGTTCAACAAAATTTAAAAATCTGCAGGAAATGGACAATTTCCTAGACAGATATCAGGTGCCAAAATTAAATCAGGAACAGATAAACCATTTAAACATCCCCATAACTCCTAAAGAAATAGAGGCAGTCATTAAAGGTCTCCCAACAGAAAAAAGTCCGGGTCGAGATGTTTTTAGTGCATAATTTCTTATTCATAATAGCCAGAAGCTGGAAAGAACCCAAGTGCCCTTCAACATAGGAATGGATGCAGAAATTTGGTACGTCTACGCAAAGGAATATTACTCAACTATCAAGAGCAATGACTTTATGAAGTTCATAAGCAAATGGATGGAATGGAAAATATCATCCTGACTGAGGTAAACCAAAGACAGAAAAACACATAAGGTATGCACTTATTGATAAGTGGGTATTAGTCCACATTGTTGAATTACCCTAGATGCACAGAACACATGAAACTTAAGACAGATGATCAAAATGTGAATGCTTCAGTCCTTCTTTAAAAGGGGAACAAGAATGCCCTTGGGAGTTAATAGGGAGGCAAAGATTAGAACAGAGGCAGTAGGAATGCCCATTCAGAGCCTGAGCCACATGTGGCCCATACATATTCAGCCACCAAACTAGATACGTGGATGAAGTAAAGAGCTGCTTGCCAACAGGAGTCGGATGTAGATCTCTCCTGAGAGACACAGCCAGAATACAGCAAATACATAGGCAAATGCCAGGAGCATACCCCTGAAGGAATCAGAGAAAGGACTGGAAGGGGCTCTGGACCCCATTTGAACAACAATGCCAACCAACCAGAGCTTCCAGGGACTAAGCCACTTCCCAAAGACTATACATGGTCTGACCCTGGACTCTGACCACATAGGTAGCAATGAATATCCTAGTAAGAGCACCAGTGGAAGGGGAAGCCCTTGGTCCTGCAAAGGCTGAACCCCCAGTGTACTTGATTGTTGGAGGGAGGGCTGTAATGTGGGGAGGATGAGGAAGGGAACACCCAAAGAAGGGGACAGGGTAGGGTTAGGGGGATGTTGGTCTGGAAACCGGGAAGGTGAATAACAGTCGAAATGTAAATAAGAAATACTCGTTAAAGAATGTAATCAGATAAACCCATACTGATTTTTCACTTCTTCATAATTTCAAGAAGAACCTGAAAGAGAATATATAATATTCCAGAGGCAAAAACAGGAATTTAAATTAGCCAGCATAAATATGTTTTTAAAATTTTCTGCTTTCTGTTATTTAATAATTTTGAGTATTCCTCTACAAATGATAAGACGGTTGTGTAATATCTACCCGAAAGCCTGAAACATTGTGAAAAACTGTATTTCTCCCTATGTGGGTCTTTGGTCAGCATCCATTTCATTGCCCATCTAAATTCTTTGTTTCTCAAGTAGATCAGAGGACTACGTGAGGATGTCACTCTCATGTAGAAGACCAAGGAACTTTCCGTACTTGCATTTATTTGCTCTTGTGAGCATGTAAATAAAACTTTCAGTTCCAACAACAAAACATGGCAGTCCAATGGGATCCCCGTGAAAAAAAATCTTTCTTTCTGCCATCAGTGAACTTTAGCACACTGATAACAACACAGACAATAATATAAAGGAATAATCCTGGAATAATAATAATAATAATAATAATAATAATAACAATAATAATGCCCTCGAGGTATCACAGACTAAGGAAAGTAAATGTTGAGCCCTGTTTTTCAAGGGATATTGTATCCATGAAATCAAATTACCTCACACATAATAATCACTCACCCTGTCACGGCTTCAAGAGTGAGTTGAGAACCAGAGTGGTCTTTTCTTAGGAAAAGAGAAAAATCCATCAACCTTCCAAAAGGAAAACCAATCCAGACAGCCTGTGTGAGGATGGTTAGCTTATGCATGACTAACACACACAAACACACACACACACACACACACACACACACACACACCACTCACACACATGCACACACACACATGCACACCGACACACAAGCAGACAGACACACAAACAAACACACACACAGACACACACACAAACACACACAAACACATCTCTGATCTCTGTTTCTTAGAGTGTCCAGGTGCACACCAGTTGTGAAAGGATGAAGTGGGCCCAGGAAACTGTCAGTCAGCAGAATCTTGGTCTGCCTGCAAGTGAGTTAGGGGTTCCTCCAAGGAATTCAGTGTCACAGTTCTTTTCGAAGGTATTAGGTGATTTGCGGTGTGCATATATCTTACTCAGGGTGAAAAAGGGCTACACAAACCTTGGAGACCAGGAAGTGGTTTTCGGGTGCATTTACATTGATGGAGACCTCCTTTGGTTGACCTTCTTTAATCTCTGTCCCAGCCTCAGTCTGTGGTTCAGGGATCTCCGTTTGACCTCCTCAGAAATCGACTCCACTGAACGTGCCCCATCCCCACCCCTGAGGTCTTGCTTGCTCGAGTTCAAAGGATTTCAGTTTCGGACTCTGCTTTCTCCATCAGAATAAATCCTCAGGAAGGTCGCCCTCTAGATGCCATGAATTAACCAGTCCATCGAGTTTCTGCATTAACCCGTATGTCCCCTAATTCTGGCCGGTTCTCTCTGCACCGAGCTATCTCTCCGTCATCCCCACCGACCCTCTGCTACTGTCCTCAGTCGCCCTCACTCACTCACAGAATCTGTTCCAGATTTCCTTTCAGAGAGGTCGATGCTTTCCCCCTCACGGGCGTTCTTGTTTCCTATGTCCTCTCTGCATTTGTAGATTGTAGATGGAATAAGATTTATCGCACAGCTGATACCATGCATAGGTAAACGCCAGCCATGTTTGTGTCTCTAGGTCTCAGTTCCCTCTCGAGCTGTTTTTTGTTTTTTTTTTTTTTTTACAGTTTCATATATTTTCTCTTAAGCTTCATGATGTCATGCCCCATGCAATGATGTCAAATCTAGACCCCATTATGTGATGTCCCCGCCCCCATGATGTCATGCCCCACCCCATGATGTCATGCCCCACCCCAATGATGTCACACCCCGATCCTGTTATGTCATATTCCCGGTCCCCTCCTTGCCAGAATGATTGTATCTATTTATCAGGTAACATTCTGAATGCTGACCTGGCACCACACTCCTCCAGGCTCCCACCATTTACAGTCCCTCCTTCTAACCTCTCCCCTTCTTCTCTGAGAGAGTGGAGGACCCCTCTGGGTACACCCTCTCCCCTGGCACATCAAGTCTCTGCAGGACTAGATTCATCATCTCCTACCAGCTCTTGAAAACGCAGCCCGGGTAGGAGAACAGGATCCACAGACAGGTGACAGGTTTAGTGAACCCACGTGAAGACCATTGTGCTCCTCTGCCTCTCTCAGTCCTTCCCTCAGCTCTTCAGTGAGACTCACTGAGCTCCATCTGATATCAAGCCCTGTGCCTCTGCTTCTCTGTCAGTCGGCTGCTTGGTGAAGCATTGCAGAGGACAATAACGCTACCCACCCATCTACAAACACAAGAAAAGACCGTGAATAATGTCAGTTTTGCTGATTGCCCATGGATTAAGTCTCACATCCGGCCACTTATCCTTTGGCCATTCCCTCATTTCCTGTTCCATCTCAGTCCCTGTGTTTCTTATAGAGAGGGCAATTTCTGGGTCAAAATTTTGTGGGTGGGTTTGGGTACTTATCCATCCAACTTGGGTCCTCTGTGGCTACTGAAAGTGGCCATTTAAGAATCTGTATCCCCACTGTAACAAGTCTCAGCTAAAGTCACCGTCAAGGAAGCCAGGGTAGCCTCATCAATCACAGATTGCTGGCAAATGATACAGATAGTACCCACCCTGGACAGTAACTGATTTCAGTTTATTCACTTGGCCCTCTGCCCCTCTTGCCCGTCTCTACCAAGAAATGATTTTCAAACCCCATTTCCCTTCCCATCCCCTCAGCCACCCAATCCTTTCCTTCCATCTGCCTCCTGTCATTATTTTATTCATTCTTCTGAGTGAAATTCAAGCATTTTCTTAGGTCTTTCTTCGTGCTTAGCCTCTTTGGTTCCATAGATCATAGTGTGTGAATTCTGTACTTAATGGCTAATACCCTCTTTTAAGTGAATGTGTACATGTTATTTTGGGTCTCAGTTACCTCATTCAGGACAATACTTTCTCATTCCATCTACTTGACTGTATCTTCTCAATGTACTTATTTTTCATATGTGTGTAGTATACCATTGTGTAAATGAACCACGTTGTCTGTAGCCATTGTTTGTTTTAGGGGCATCTGGCTTATTTCTATTTTCTGTTCATTATGAAGAAATCCACTAGGAACATGATGGAGTACGTGTCCTTGCGGTATGGCAAAGGTCTTTTCAGAATAAGACCAGGAGTAGTATAACTGGGTCTTTAGGAAGAATATTCCCATTTTCTCAGAATCCACTGGATAGATATGCAAAAAATATACGGATTTGCTCTTCCCCCAGCAAATTCTATTTGTATCCTGATATTTATCTACTTCCTCAAAAGAGGTTTCCCCCGGACAAGGCCTCTATCATGGACTCAGGTGATCGCATATTAACCTTCTTCCCATTTTACATGGTCAGTAAATGCTAGACCCTATTACTGAGAGTAAGAGGGGAAAGTTGGTACTGGAGGTTTGACTGTCGGGATATGTAGAGATGCAGAAGAGGGTAAGAGGAGAAGCGAGAAGGCTGAAGAAAAAGAGGAGGAAGTAATGATGGAAACAATCCATATGGCCTGGAGAAAGCACATGTAGCAAGGGGTTTTAAGGTTTGGGAATAAGTTATGATAACGTTAGATCTACCAATACACGTTTATAGATTATAATTATAATAACCAGATTGTGTGTTTCCTTTATGGGCTCATTAGGTTTGAAAATTCCAACAAGCTTTCCTCAACAGTATTTCTGGATCAAATTTTCTGTTAATAGAGATCTCCTCTTGTATGGGCTCTAACCATTGCTCCATAGTCCAGTAGACACAGATGTTTTTTTCCTCAGCCATGTCTCTTGTATTTTCTATGGACATCTGTGTCTTCAGTGTTCCAGGCCCAGTGTTCTTTTTTCTCAAGGTCTTCAATGATCTCACCAAGAGGAGTTTCAGTTTTCTCAACTCGTTCCATCTAGTTGACCGCAGCTTCACAATGTCCTTATTTTTCATAGGTGCATAGTATACCATTCCAAATATTTCCTGATAACAGTGAACCATGGTGAGCAGGCTAAATTTTCCCAAGGAAACTTAAGACATTCAATCTCTAAATCTACATCTCCTCATCCCATGATACTTGGGTTGACTGAATGGCCATGGCATGAGCAGATTGTTCTAAGGGACATCAAAGCCATTTCCTTCTCCAGTAATGGCTGCCATCCCTCTGTCAGAGATTTTTCCCCTGGTTATTTTAGGTGACTGATGTGATTTAGAAATTGTGAAAACATCTGCATGCTAGAAAGCCAGAGATGTTTCAGGTTGACCTTTCTTCCACAGCCAGGTGCCTTTCACCAGAGGAATGGATATCGAAATGGCCTATATTCACACAATGGACTACTACTCAGCTATCAAAAACAATGAGTGCATGAAATTCATAGGGAAGTGGATGGAACTAGAAAATATCATCCTGAGTGAGGTTACCCAATCACAGAAAAACACACAAAGTTTGCACTCATTGATAATTGGATATCAGCCCAAATTCTCTAATTAACTATGATACAATGCACAGACCACATGAAACTCAAGACAGAGGACCAAAATTCAGATGTTTCAGCCCTTCCTTAAAATGGTAAATAAAATATCCATAAGAGGGGTAGGGAGGCATTGTTTTTCAGAGACTGAAGGAATGGCCATTCAGAGTCTGCTGGACATGTGGCGCACACACACACACCCACACCCACATACACACACACAATATATATATATATATATATATATATATATATATGCACCATAACTATTTTGAATAAGAATTTGGGAGTTTATCATTTGAAGTTGGTACAAAATATTTACTGTTATATTGACTTTGTAGCTGGGCCAACTTTGTTGACAAAATCATTGCAATAAATGGAATTATAAAACAGAATTTTTGAGTACACATTAAGGAATATTTATAATGTCCCCTATCAAGGAATATACAATAAGAATGTGAAATACAATATTCATTCAATTAAATATTTGTAGGGAGAATACTGGCCTTTGGGAAACAGAGAAAAGCTAGAAAATTGAACTATATGTTCACAGGAATGAACTTGGGAATCAATTATTATCTAGAAGAATCTCCTCCAATCCATATTTCTAAATGTTTTCTACCCATGCCAAACCCTGACTACCTTTGTAGGGGGAATACTGGCCTTTGGGAAACAGAGAAAAGCTAGAAAATTGAACTATATGTTCACAGGAATGAACTTGGGAATTAATTATTATCTAGAAGAATCTCCACCAATCATATTTCTAAATCTTTTCTACCCATGCCAAACCCTGACTACCTTTCTCCATTCAGAACATTTAACCACTAATGAAGCAAGAGATTTCTCTAGCTTTAAAGAGATGGAGAATGTAAAGGTTTCCACTGTGTCACAGGAGACATACCTGGAAAGGGCAATCCACATCTGATTAGTGTAAGGAAAACTGTTTAGGTATTAGGCCATGGAAGGTCTCAGTGACGTCATCATTAGTCCCTCCCTGAAATATCTCTTGTAACCTGGAGGTCCCTGTCTTCTTCTGTGATGTCACAAGTGTTGTCGTGCCTGCAACTGCCTCTCAGATATTCCTGCAGTACCTCTGGGGTATACTAATTGGCCTCTAATTCAAATAAACAGGGAGGAAGAATAAAGAGGATGAAGATATCAGTGATGGGGAAAAGAATGCTGGACTTCTGTCTTGGTATAACAAAAAAAAAAGAAATATGTGATACTTGGGATAGCACAGAGAGACCTTAGTAGTGATTGAGTGGGATCTCTGAAGAGATAGCCTTGATTTGACACTACCACATATGGGAATAAGGAGCTTAGAGCCTCTCAGAAACATATGGACTTCCCTGTTGTTTGGTTCCTGTAAGTCAGAGAATTTATATCATTAATTCTTTATTCTAAAAGCCAAGTGTTCAGCAGGGCATAGTTGTTTCATGAGAGCTCATGGCCTTTCTTCTTTTGGTCAAGAAGAAAAAGGAAATAAGGAAGAAGGGAAAGACAAGTATTGTGTCCTCCCCTCAAAGTAAACTCGTCCATTCTTTGGATTCATATAGTGCAGTTTGTGTCTGGCACCGTTATCTGTGAGAGAGAAGTGATTCTAGTTGAGATTTCATTATCTTTGGTATTCCACTAGTATTACTTTTTCTATCATTCCCTGAAAATGACCTTTAGATTTCTGAGTCAATAGCTGTGATTACATGGCAGTTATCTTCTCTTTTATTTCTTTCATTTTTTAATTTTTAAGCAAATTTTATTCTTTTTTTTCTAATTAGATATTTTATATGTACATTTCAAATCTTATTTCCCTTCCCAATTTCCTGACCATAAGTTCCCAAACTGGTTCCCCGCCTCTTCTACAACCCCCATTACTGTCCGTTTTCAGTTCACTGATTTGCCACTAGAATGCACTTCTGTATTTGATATGCTCTAGCTGTGTCCCACATGGAAGATCTATATACAGTTCCTGTCAGCATGCACTTCTAAGCTTCATCAATTTTATCTATTTTGGTGACTGATGTATATGTATTTCTGCCACATGTACGGCATGATCTGAATGGGATTCTGTCAGTCTCTGCTCTAAATTTATAGATAGTATTGTTCCACCTTTTAAAAAGGAGTGAAGCATGCACATTTTGTGTGTCCTTTTCTTGAGCTTCCAGTTGTCTGTGGACTGCATCTTGGGTAACTTGAGCTTTTTTGCCAATATTCACTTTCGATGATTTCATACCATATGTGTTTTTCTGTAATTGGGTTACCTCAATCAGTGTGATATTTTCTAGTTCATTCCATTTGTCTATGTCTTTTTTGAGATCATTGGTTTTGATACCCTAGTAGTACGCCATTGTGTAGATGTATCATATTTTCTGTATCCATTCCTCTGATGAATTCCATTAGGGTTTCTTCTAGCTCCTGGGTATTATAAATAAGGCAGCTATGAACATATTTGAGTGTATGTCATTTTTATATGTTGGAGCATCTTTTGGTTATATACCCAGGAGAGGTATATCTGGGTCCTCAAGTAGTGAAATTTCCAATTTTCTGAAGAATCTCCAGACTGATTTCCAGAGTGGTTTAACCAGTTCGTTATGCCACCAACAAAGATGGAGCTTTCCTCTCACTTGACATTCTTATCAACATCTGTTCTCTCCTGAGTTTTTATTTTAGCCATTCTTACATGTGTGAGGTGGAATCTCAGGGTTGTTTTCATTTACATTTCCTTGATGACTAAATATGATTAACTTTTATTTAGATGCTTTTCAGATATTTGATATTCCTCAGTTGAGAAATCTTTAATTAGTTCTGTACCACAATTTTAATAGGGTTATTTGTCTCTCTTAAGCCAAATTTCTTGAGTTCTTTGTATGTACTAGGTAATAGCCCTCTGTCAGATGTAGAATTGGTGTAGACCTTTTCCCAATCTGTTTCCTGCTGTTTTGTCCTAATGACAGTGTCTTTGGCAGACAGTTTTCTACTATATTGAAGAAATATCAATTAGTGAAATAGAAGAGGGACTGGGTTCTTCATGACTTCTGTACGTGTCCTGAACAGTAATTGGGGGAACTAAACCACCATGTTCTATTCCTATAAGGCATGTCTATCTACACTCATAGGTCTAGAGAGACTTAGCAGTGATCCTGGCCATATGCACATCAACTTTATGCTGACATAGTTTGTAGTTTTCATCCTGGCTTCTGTAACTACAGCCAAAGATGTTCTGAAGACAAATTACACCCAGTAAAGATGTGGATATGCTTGAGGAGACTGTCTCCTTGGTTTTCTGAAGCATAGTTAAGGTAGACATAGGAAAACAGAACTCCCTGCTCAACTGATCTCTGGGAATGCTGACATTCTGGCTTCATCTCCTTATATGTTCTTGAATATCCTTTGGTGTTCTAGCATTGGACTGCAATGAAATACTATGCTGGAGAGGTGTGGGAAACACCTGAACTCTTCCATTAGAGATCAACAAGATGAGCTGTATTTGCATTCAATTGATTGTGTATGTTTCTTGTCTTTGTTTGACAATGCAGTTCTGATGTCTCATACTTCATTTTTTCATGTGTCCAAGTTGTGGGAAAGCACACCTCACAATTGCTTCCCATCCTCCATCCTAGTGTCTTAGATTTTAGTGTAACCCTTCATATTTTATATTATCGATACACTATCCTAACTTTTTTTAACATACACATCTCTATTATCCCTGCACACTGTGTGTCTGTTTGTGTCTGTGTGTGTCTGTGTGTATCTGTGTATCTTTTGTGTCTATGTGTGTGGTTTGTGTCCTTACATGGTTAGTTTGTATGCAATTTACAGAAACCATTTTCACTGAAAGAAGTCTCTGTAAAAAATCTATAAACTGTGGATGGGGCATAATCCAAATGGTCTCCCACAATGTGGCCTTCTAGAAAGATTAGCATAATCTGTAATAAAATAATACGCTTGACAAGTAAGGGCAGGCTGACAGGAACTGGATGTAGATTTCACCTGAGAGAAACAGCCAGAATACAGCAAATACATAGGGGAATGCCAGCAGCAAACCATTGAACTGAGAACGGGACCCCCGTTGAAGGAAACAGAGACAGGACTGGAAGTACTTGAAGGGGCTTGAGAACCCATATGAACAACAATGCCAAGGAACTCGAGGTTCCAGGGACTAAGCCACTCCCTAAAGATTATACATGGACTGATCGTTGGCTCCAACCTCATAGAGAACAATGAATAGCCTAGTAGGAGCACCAGTGGAAGGGCAATCCCTTGGTCCTGCTAACATTGAATCCCCAGTGAACGTGATTTTTGGGGAAAGGGCGGTAATGGGGGGAGGATGGGGATGGGAACAACCATATACAATGGGCTTAGGGGTTAGAGAGTGGGGTTAGGGAGATGTTGGCCCAGAAACCGGGAAAGGCAATAACAATTGAAATGTAAATAAGAAATACTCAAGTTAATAAAGAAAAAAAAAGAATATGCTTCAAAGCAAAACTTAGAGGAAATACCTTGACATGTCTACATTATAGCTGTGAACTGTGACATTGTTTACGTGGCTTCTGTAGTCAGACATGTGGCCTTTGAAGCCAAGCTTCATCCTGTGGATCTGTAAATACTTCTGAGAGAGACTTTCAACTCGGTCACATAAAGCATGTGAAAGGCATGAAAAGACAGGTGCAGCCATTGTGACACTGCCATCCCAATGGATACATGGAACTGTTGACAATCACAGAGTGGGATTCTCATGTCTGAACTTTGACACCCAGCTAGGAATATGTAACCTGTCAGTTCAGTTCCTGAGTACCATCCAAAGGCCAAGGGTAGGCTCAGATGAAGTACTGATGAAGATAGGTGCTGTTCCTTGTGAGCTGCATGTGAGGGTATGTGGAAGACCACTCAGCCTCTTCTGACATGGGAGATCAGAGTAATGAGAAACAAACAAAGGGGACAATTCTGTGTTTTGTTTTGTTTTGTTTTGTTTTGTTTTGTTTTCTGGGCCACCATAACTACGTTTTCCAGGCTAAGGATTTGCTCATGGAAATGTAGTGTCTCACATTGGGAAAGGCCAAGCTGTATGAAGCCTCAATATCAAAACTGGCTCCAAGGATCTTTCTTAGTTACTGGGATTTACAGGTAGTCCTTCATACATTGTCTTCTAGATTCACAAATTCTTTTCTGGCTTCATGTACATAAGGCAATACTTTCATTCTCTGTGTGTGTGTCTCTCTGCGTCTCTGTCATATATTTTCCTCTATCCTAGAACAGTCTTTACTAATGATAACATATTTCTTGCCAGTTTAAGCACTTCCTTATCTTATAAACCCTAGTGTGATCTGAACTAGGTGTCCTCTGGAGAACCACAATTAGAAATAGAGTTGACATCCAACTCTACTAGACTAGAACTTAAACACCTGTAAAGATGCAGAATATTCAACAACTCCCAACAAGCTTAGGGCCCAATAAGCATGTATGGAAGGTAAATTTTCGGAGATCCAAGAAGTGCATGGCAGGCTGACCATGGGCTTGCTTCCCTTTGCTGGGACTGCCAGGATCATGACAAAGGTTACATGGGGCTTTAATAAACATGTATAGTTTAATAATACCTAGACTCTACGCTTACTTTACCATTCCCTGTCTGTAGGTTTCTAATGGATGCTGTCCAGAAATGTAGGAGTGACACACTTTCAGGAGTATAGACGTTGTCACATGTGGCACCCAACAGAAGAATTTGACTTTTCTTCCCTTGTTGAAGCTCCTTATCATTGATCTACAACATATTTGTCCCCATGACTGATGCTTTGTTTTGGTGTGTGTGTGTGTGTGTGTGTGTGTGTGTGTGTGTGTGTGTGTCTGTCTGTCTGTCTTTGTCTCTGTCTGTATCTTTCCTTCATATAATAACTCTCCATAGTATAGCATGACTTCTTAATTGCTCATTCCAGGTTAACCCACCATGCTTTCTCTGACTGTTTTTGAGGTCTCAAATTGCACCTATGTTAACCAATGCACCTGTAGCCTGACCTGTGAACTGCTGCTCACATCATAAACAGCCCCATGTCTAAAACATGTTATTTTTGAGGCTCTGAACAATGTTTTTGTCCAAATTTACACAATTATTCCTAGTTTTTTACTCCCCCACCCAAACTGTACTACTCTGTGGATCTTTCCAAAATCTTTGGTTACTTGTATTTATCTATGTGCCAACTCTACAAAGAAGGCATAATCCCAACTCTCCAGCATTAATTAGGAGGAGCAATGGATGAGGAAATTGGAAAAATGATCATTTAGCTCCAGAAGATGTCCTCTTAGAGGGATTAACTGTGTAGAATCGTTGCATCAACAAAAATTATCCTGACCTAAGTTCTCAACTTCCTTTCTTCCTTGTCATTTTCAGCCTGCAACATAAGGTGGGGAAGACAAATTCTGGGCTTTGTTTGAAAATTTAGGCTTCAATATCTGTACATGATGGTGGGAAAGAATTCAATAAATCAGTCATATCTCCATTTTAGAAGGGAGAGTGATGGAAAGTCTTCACTTGTGTCTCAGGCAAAGGTACTGGAAAGGGCAACTTGGCTTGTTGATTTGGAGAAGATCTAGTTAATGTGTAGTTATGTGATGTTGAAGGGGACACTCCTCTGGATACACTATTGTATACCTGAAATTCTGTGGTATTCTCTGTGATATCACTAGTGTTATGGAAACAGAAGCTGCCCTTGTGGTATTTAGTTAGTGCATATTGGTTTACACACAGACATGTTTTTTAGGATTATCAAGTTATTTATAGGGAAAACAGAATGCATGGTGAGATGAGAGAGAGACAAAAAAATTAGGACTTCTTTCTTGTTATAAAAGTGCAAAATAAATAATCTGGTTTAAAGCAGAGATAGTAAGCCCTGAGCCACTGCTGGGCAGCTTCCTAGAGAAGCTGTGCTTGGGTCAGACCTCTTAGGAGCAGGACTTGTGGTCTGAAACCTCTAGATTCTAAAAGAAGGGACCAAGCATCAAGAATATCTGATGAATGTTGGGCAGACCACCAGTAATTGACAAGAATGCTGTTGGTTTGCTAAGAGTTCCTTATTTTCACTCCGAATGAGAAAGATATCCAATAGGAGCCACATAGATAAAGCTTCGCCACTCAGGGTAGAGTATTGGACTTCATTTCACAGGATTCCTGTACATGTCATTGACATGTTGTGATAAGAAGAGAAAGATACTGCCCTGGACATGTATCAAAATCTCAGACTCATTTTTCTTGAACATACATGTTTAGGGCTTTGTGGTCCTAAACAGTATGGACTACAGAACTTACCTGCATATGTCTAGGAATCATGGTTGTAGGTAGGAGAGTAGCTAATAGGTCCATCTTGAAAAGAGCTTTCTTACTCTTTCAGTGCTTCAAAGTGTCTGTAGAGTTCCCCTTTCCTCATGCTTTGTTGGGGGACAAAGCATGGTCTCTCCTGTGACTGGGCCATTAATATTCATGTTCCCTTGTGTTTATCTATAGGGTTTGCTGGGAAGGTATCATGCCAACCTTCCACCATCAGTGAGCAAGTACAGCACATTAAGAAGTTGGAGAAACTGACTATTGCGCTCGAGAAGAAAACCTGTGAGTTGGGTAACTTCCAGGAATACTGACCCATTGCATCCACAGAATTTGAACAAAAGATATTCATTACATTCAGTCATTTGTTGACCGTCTTGACCCCTCTGTGTTAACCCCAGTATTCTCACATCAGAAGCAACTGCAACGCCAGCATCCTTATGCACAAACTCATTTTTCTGATGCACCTCTCAAAAGCAGAACTTGAAGGTAGGATAGGAGTGTAATGGGAAGCTATTTCATTTCTCAGAAAAGAAGAAGGTGTGTTTGAATAACAGTTGAGATATGGCAAGCAATGTGTGAGCTCTCATCCTGGATTTTAATAGAAAGAGAATGGATTTTCTGTCCTCAGAGGAACACAGAAAGCTGCTAAGCTACAGAAGCATAGTAACTTAGACTTAGATAAGAAAACTTTTGATTTTTATTTATTTTAAAGATTTATTTTATTTTATTTTTAAGAGTATACTGTACCTGTCAGACACACCAGAAGAGGGCATCAGATGACATTATAGATGATTGTATGCCATGATGTGTACACTTGGAATTGAACTCATGACCTTTGGAAAAAACAGGCAGTACTCTTAATTGCTGAATAATCTTCCCAGCCTAAACTATTTCTCCTTCCTCTTCTCCTTCTTCTTCTTCAACTTCTTCTTCTCCTTCTTCTTCTTCTTCTTCTTCTTCTTCTTCTTCTTATTATTATTATTATTATTATTATTATTATAATTAAGAAACCCTAAGTAGATCAAAATTAACCCTCCTCCAGTGCTCTTCCCCTTCCTGTTTCAAGAATTTACAATAAGGAAAGTCACAATAATATCTGCCCCTCCACCTCAGCACTAAATAAAGAAAAATTTTACTTTTTCTTAGCTATGGAAATTTTCTTGTTGACTGGGCTCATAGCTTCAGACTTGAAGTCAGGCATACTATGGACAATGGAGATCCTTTTGGAAGAAGCTGCTACGTTGGAGGAACTGGGTAACAGTGAGCAAGAGTAAGATGTTGGTCCACCACCTGATGCCTTGCTGAGAAAAAATTCTCCTCTTCTCAGCCTGAAAACTGGGCAAGCTGGGTAAACAGGCATAGCTAACAAGCCAGTCCAGTTTATACAGGGTATAAAGGGAGAGCATTTCATTGACTAAGTTGAATATAAACACTGTCCACTATTTTCTTATCACATGAAAGGAAACTTTGGTGGATTTTGTCTATCCTGGGTCCACAAAGATTACTTCTCACTATCATTGCCATTTCTTCCCTGGTAGGACCCTTAAGGTAACTGAGAGAGTCAGAGAAAGACACAGAAAACAATAATCTGCATTGTAGAGATCAAGGCTATCTCATAAGAAACACTTCTTCGTGGCTGTGAATTCAGCAGAGGGAAATTGCAACCAACGCTTGATAATGCAGCTGATATCTGGTATACAGACTCATTGACTAACTGTTATATTGGAGAAAGGAAGCATCAAAAGTTAGCATGAGACCAAAAAAAAAAAATACTAAAACTGAGTCAGAACTCTGATACATGTAGTAAGTGTTCCCAGTGTGGGTCACAAATAATATGAAGGATATATGTTTGAGCTAGAGTTACTCTGTTGAAGTCCTCAGATTTCATACGTACTTGAAAATCTGTCACAGCAAACTATATTGATATCATATGGTAGTCCGAGAGACCATACCCAAAAGTATATAATTCCTTCTGAAATACAGTGTTGAAAATACTGCACATCACACTTTTGTATGTAAGGCTAAAATTAATGTTCTACCTAGATAAAAGCATTCTCTCAATCCTTATCTAAGTAACTTGTTTTTTTTTTTCCGTTTGGAAAATGGCTGAGTATTCTTCAGTTCCAAACATGAACTGAAGTGACTGTTCCTCAGACTGTACACATAGTGGACTTCTGAGTAGTAATTGACATTTTTAGACAGGTGGGTCTCTCCAAGGGTCTTTTAGGCATGAATAAGCATGTATAGCCATATTTTAGCCAAGGGATTCATGTAGTAGCTTAAATATTACAGGGCCCCTCTGTTGCAAATAATTTTCTTTTACACAGGTGAAGGAAGGTGTATCAAAGGCTGAGTATCAAACGTTGTAGATATTACACCATCTGTAGATGATAATATACCAAGAAGAATCCCTTAGGATTACACTGATTGATCTTGATACTCCCACATGATTCTAATACAGAACAAGAAATCACTTGGCTTGGAAACTTAAAATAATATAGTGCTGCGGAGCTATGTGGAGTGTTAATAGATAATGAGAAACCACCTAAAAAGCACATGCATATGTACAAGATGCTATTCAAAAATTACCCAGAGGCAGTTTGGCAACCTACATTCAGCACAAAATGATTGATTCTACACTTCATAGATTCTGATCAGGTAAATTGAATATTGAGAAAGCTATATGAGAACTCACTGGGTTATCACATGACTGTAAAACTAGGTAGTCTCAACAAACATGACAATCAGGAAGCATAGCCTGAACTTGCCAACAATGGATGAAGTGCATTTAGCTGACGAGGTCTGACCATGAAACTCAAATTTCCAAAATACCAGGTAGGTTTGAATTTGCAGAACAATAAATACTTAATGAGTTTTGGGGCAAAATTCTATTCTAAAGACTCCAAAAATTATTTATAAACCAGCTCTTAATCCCTATGGAGAGATTAATTGTAGAAATAATGAATTTAATCTGTACCCCAGAGGTATAAATAATTGGTGCAATTTGAAGTGATTTGATATGTTAAAGAAACATGCAAAACAAAGGAGTTCAGGCTATCCTTGAACAGATTTGCTTCTAAAACATGTAGCACGAGTTACTGTGGAATGACCTACACACACACATGCACATATCCTACAATTAATTGATTTGTTCTGTGCTGTGTGTGGTATGCCAGACTAATCCAAGGTAGGAAGTATATAATCCACAAGTATTTTAAACCCAATATCAATGAAAAGAAATCAGAATTACTCTTGTGAATGCCATCCTAGATGAGTTAATCCAGATCAAAAAGGAAAAATGAGTTACATATTCACTTTAATCTAAATGTTAATTCTCTAAACTGTGTATCTGTATGATCAGTTTTGTGTAAGTGTCTAGTATGAACCAGACCGTCCTTATTTTGAAAAGTGCAAGTGTACTTATGTATTGCTGAAAGAAACAGTCAGGAACAGGAATATCAAATGTGAAGAGACAGGGAAAAGAGCAACAATGAAGGGAATGTAGTACATACAGTTAAATTGAGAGACATTTGAGGCATTGAATGGAAAACTAATGGAGTAGAAATTTTTTTTTAAATTTTTATCAAGTAATTAAACATTTGCTATAGTTACAAGGGCAGAAGATAAAATATTGAATGGGTTTATCTATGTGAAATTCGAATAATAATAAGTCACAACAATTTTGGATTTCAACTTTTAGTAAACCTATGTTACAAATACTGACTGTATAGTCATTAAGGAGAGAGATGTTAACATACATATCTTATATTGTTGGAAACATACATATCTTATACTATAAACATTGGAAGTGTAAAATAATCTATGTATTTGTTTACATTTCAAAGTCATTTCCCAAACTCTTCTTTCTTTCTTGAATCCTCCAAGCCTTTCCGATTCTCTTTGTTTCTATGATGGTGCTCCTCCATCTACATGGCCACTTCCACTTTAGCCATCTAACACCCTCCTTCTCTGGGGTATGACATTTCCACAAAACCAATTGCCTTCCTTTCCAGAGATGGCAGATGAGGCAGTTGTCTTCTCCCTATGCTTTACTGTCTACATAGCAGTATCCATGTACTGGCCAAGTATACTCTTGTTGGTAAATTTCCTGAGACTCTGAAAGGTAAACTTAATTGATACTGTTGTTTTTCATATTGGTTTCCAATCCCTTTAAGATCATCCTTTAGGCATTCGACTAACTCATCTTATGTGGCTGTCATTTTCTTTCTTTTTTTTTTTTTTAGATTTATTTATTTATTATATATAAGTACACTGTAGCTGTCTTCAGATACACCAGAAGAGGGCATCAGATCTCTGTACAGATGGTTGTGAGCCACCATGTGGTTGCTGGGAATTGAACTCATGACCTCTGAAAGAGCAGTCGGGTGCTCTTAACCGCTGAGCCATCTCTCCAGCCCCTGTCATTTTCTTTCAAATGTTTAGCTGTACCACCATCTGTCTCAGTCAGGTGATGGCAGAGCCCCTCAGAGGACAGACATATTAGGGTCTAATCTGCAAGCACATCTTGACATCAGGAATAGTGCGAGGATTTACGGTCTGTGGATGAAATGATTCTTATGGTGTGGTGGTCTCTGAATGGCCTTTCTTCATTCTCTGGTCTTTTTTTTTTTTACATTTTTTAAGCCTTGGATATTTATACGTTAAAATTTTGAGCTGCGTGGCAGCACCATCCCTTCAATAGGGTCATGTTTAGCTACAAGGGGCAGTCTGTAGTCGTTCTATCTCTTTGCTGCTTTGTATTTCAACTAACATCATCCCAGTAGGTGTATGGGAGCCTTTTGGATTCTTGAAATTGGGGATTTCCCTGGGAATACCCAAGTTCACCACCCATCATTGATGATTATTGTTATTTATTCCACTTTTCCTCTGGGTTTCTCTCTTCTGTCTTTTCATTGTTGCTGCTCCCCCGACTTTGTCTATCCTTCTGTACCTGTAGATAGGTCCCATTTTCCCTCCTCGTTCTAAGTTTGTTGCAAGCATCCACAATTGGTTTTCTTTCATGTTACCATGCATGTAATGAAGGATTTTAATTGTGGGTATTCTGAACTTTGTGGCTAACATCCAAATGTCCCTAAGTACATCCCATGATAGGACCTTTTCAATCTCTGTTAATTCACTATTTTCCAGTTCCATCTCTTTGCCTACAGTGTTCTTGGTCTCCTCATTTTTAATACCTGGGTAGTGTTCTTTGTTTTATTATAGCACACTTTCTCTATTTATTCCTCGTGGAGATGACACTATAGAGGGGTGAAGAAATTCCCTGAAACCCTGGGAAGACGAGGAACATGCCTTTTTGGTAGAAAAAGGAGTTACTTGAGCATCTTGGGACAATATGGAATGGCCAGCATGCCCTTGTAAGGAATGGCAACTTTCCACAATTCCTTGGTCATTTTTGGAAAATTCCAGGTCCTTTTGGACAGATGGAGAAGGTGTGGGTCTCACCTGAGGAATAGTTGTAGCTTTTGTTGTCTCTTTGGCAGCAGAAGATGGCACTAGATCCCTTTTGACAGAAGGGGGAAGGTTGAAACTGTCTTCCTTTGAGGAGAAATTTCTCAAGACTGCATCAGAATAATCAAATCATAAGACTTTGTTTCTAGAAACTGGGTGCCTGTGGTCTACTGTGGTAGAGGGAGAATGTCGACTATTTCTCCCCAGAGTGGAAATGTAAATAAATCTACTTGGGTAGATGGGGATAGTTGTAAAGCATGCTGATCAGATGCAGTAGATCCTAAGACATCCTTCTCAGATGAGGAAGGTCTTAATGTACAGTGTATATGTGTGGAAATCCTGAATGCAACGTCATAATGGGGGGAAGGTATTAGAACTACCTCTGAAGATGTGACCTCTCCTAGAGCATCCTAGACAAATGTGAGAGGTCTGAGAGACTCATGAGCAGATAAGGATGTTTCTAGATATTGTTGTGTAATTGTGGAAGTTCCAAAAAAATTCTTTGGCTGGAGAAGTGAAAACAGACTTTTGAATAGAAGTGTCAGGTTTACTAGGTTGCTTGATAGGCAAAACAGGTTCCAAGGCCCCTTCAGAAGATATAGTAAAATCCAAAGCCTTTGAGGTATTTGGCAGATGTTCTGGGTCTGCTTGTGGGTATAAAGAAGGACTCACAACCATTTGTGCATATTTGGAAGAGTGTGTAGCATCTTCTGTAGTTGGGGAAAATGGCTGATCTTGAGGAGATAAAGAAGTTCCTATAGCCTCCTGTGAAGTTTGCTGAGGTCATATGCATTCTTTTGCACAAATGGAATCCAAGGAATCTCTTTCCTCAGATATCGAAGATGCTACAGACACTGGTGTTTGCATATCATGTTTTCCCACTCCTCATTCACATATGGTTGTATCCATAACCTTCTCTACAGATGGAATATGTCCTAGAACATCTTTTGTACATGTGTCACATCCATAAGCCATCTCTAAAGATGTGGCTGTGGTTAGAACTACTTTTGTAGATGTTTCTTGTCCCACAGTCTCTTTATGAGATAGAGTACTACTCAGAGAATCCTGCTCAGATTTGGGAAATTCTAGCATCTCTGATGTATATGTGGAAAATTTTGGAGCCTCTCCTTTCAGGACAGAACAACCTAGAGTCCCCTGAGGGGGAAAGGGATGTTTTATCTTCTCTGGAAATTGTACAGATATGGAGCCTGCATGGCTCATTGACTGTGTCTTGTGATAAACTTGGTTGTTTTTGTGCTTATGACAAGTCAGGGGGTCCTTTTGTGTGATAGAGGATATTTGAGTAACTTCTGATGTATAGGGACATAGGAACCACTGGGGGAGATGGTGAGGGTGCAAGATCACAATATTTATGTGCAGAAGGCCCAAGAGTCACTTGGGTAGACTCAAAATTTTCTACCACATCTTGCATGGGTGTGGAACTCTCAAGAACCCCTTCTGAAACTGTAAATGGTCCTTAATCTAATGGTGTACAGGAAGAAAGTTTTGTCTTACTTGGGCTGGTATGTGTGTTATGAGATTCAGTTTGCGGAATTTTGACTTTATTTTGTCCCCTTTGACCATAGTGATGATTTAAGCCCATTTTTAATAGTGGAGGACTTTGAAGGCCCTTTTGGTTTGATATGGAAGTTCTGAAAACCCCTTTGTCAGCAGAAACAGGTTTCAAACTCATTTTACCCAAAGCAGATTGCATAAGGCACTTTGTTGGAGAGTGGGGATATCTTGAGTTTCTTTGTGAGTGGACATAGCTCTGTGCCCTGCTAAGACCATCAGAGGGGCAGAAACCTCTGAGATCTCTGCTCACATTATGACTCAAGAAAAAAAAAACCTAGCTCCATCTGGGCCTCCTGTGCATAGGTACATAGGAGCAGTAGTGGAAGGACATTTCTGGTTGCAGCCCTCATGGTAAGCTGAAAGTCAGCACAAAAAGTGAGCTCAGGCCTGAGACAAGAGGTGAATTCAACATTTCTGCTCGAGGTGAGCTGACTGGTGGACTCAGGATACACAAAGGCAGAACTCCTCTGGGAATAAGCATTTCCAGTTTTTAGCTGGCTCTTGAATGTAGGCACAGAGACTGCTACTTCTGCCCAGCATTGCCCAGGTCTCTGGCCCAAGACAAAACTGCATAGTGCTTCTGGACACAGGAATATAGGAGGAGTAAAGCTACTGGAGCACCATGTTCCAGACAGTGCCAAAACTGAACAGAACTGGTCAAACAGATCCCTGTACCCAAATCCTGAAGTTGGGGCAACTAGACCTTCAGAGAAGCAGACACTCCTGGGAAACCAGAGGAGACTACTCTCTGCCCAAAATCCTGATTCAAGAGGAAAACATCTTGTACCATCTGTTCCCCCTCCCCGAACAGAGGGACCTAGGAGAAGTATGGGAATTTCGCTCTGGTTCTAGCCCACAGGGACAGCTGAAAGTTAGTGGAAAAGAGCAATTACATGCCTAGATCAGAATACACTGTTCTCATAACTGGGTACAAGAAAACAGGAAAACAAGTCTACAGCAGTACGGACACATGAGCCTACAAGACAGTCAAGCCACTGTCAGAAAGAACAAGCAAATCTAACTCCAGAGACAACCTGATGGCTAGAGGCAAGCACAGAATCACAAGCAACAGAAATCAAGATTACTTGGAGTCATCAGAACCCCATTCTCCCAACAAAACACACACTGGATATCTAAACACACCAGAAAAGGAAGATCTAGTTTTAAATTCACATTTTATCATGACGAAGGAGGATGTTAGGAAGGTCATAAATAACTCCCTTAAGAAAATACAAGACAACAGAAAATAAAGAAGTAAACAAGTAGAATCCCATAAAGAGAGACACAAAACTACCTTAAAGAACTACGGGAAGAACAGCAAAACATGAAAAGGAAATGAACAAAACCACCCAGGAATTAAAAATGGAAATAGAAATAATTAAGGAAGCACAAAGGAAGACAACCCTGGAAATGAAAAACCTAGAAAAGAGACCAGGAGTCATAGATGTGAGAATCACCAACAGGATAAAAGATATAGAAGACATAATCTAAGGAGCAGAAGTTTGCATAGAAATCATTGACACAACTGTCAAATATAAGGTAAAACTGAAAAGCACCTAGCCCAAAACATACAGGAAATCCAGGACACAATGAGAAGATCAAACCTAAGCTTAACAGATATAGAAGAGGGTGAAGACTGCCAAATCTAGGGACAGTAATATCTTCAACAAAAGTATGGAATAAAACTTCCATAATCTAAAGAAAGAGATCCCCATAAACATATTCAAAGCCTACAGAACTCCAAAAAGATTGGACCAGAAAAGGAAATCCTCCCATCACATAATAATCAAAACACCAAATGCGAAAAACAAATAAAACTATTAAAAGCAGTAAGGGAAAAGGTCAAGTAACATATAAAGGCAAACGTATCAGAATTACACCAGAATTCTCAAAAGAGACTATGAAAGCCAAAAGATCCTGGACAGATGTCATACAGACATTAAGGTAACAAAAATGCCAGCCCACACTACTGTATCCAGCAAAACTCTCTACTAACGTTGATGGAGAAACCAAGATATTCCATGATTAAACCAAATTTACACAATATCTTTCTACATATCCAGTCATACAAAGGACATTAACTGCAAAACCCCAACATAAGGAGGCAGGTAAAATCATAGATAAAGCAAGAAATTAATCTTTTCACAACAAAACAAAGAGAAGAGAAGCAGACAAACATAAACTAACCTCCAGTTATGAAAATAAGAGAAAGTTATCATCACTATTCCTTAAGATCTCTCAATATCAATGGACTCAATTCCCCACTAAAAAAACACAGACTGACACTCTGGATATGTAATGAGGACCCCACGTATTGCACTACAGGAAACTCATTTCAGAAACAAAGATAGACACTACCACAGAGTAAAAGGCTTGTTAAAAACTTTTCAAGCAAATGATCTGAAGAAGCAAGTGGGAGTAGCCATTCTAGTATTATATAAAATTCACTTTCCTCCAAAAGTCATCAAAAATCATAAGGAAGGACACCTCATAATCATCAAAGGAAAAATCCACCAAAATGAACTTGAAATTATAAATACCTATGCTCCAAATACAGGGGTACCTACATACAAAAAAGAAACCTTACTAAAGCTGAAAGAAAATATTGCACCTCAAACAATAATAGCAATAGATTTCAACTCCCTATTCTCATCACTAGACAGATCACAGAAAGAGAATTTAAAAAGAGTCATAGACAGACTAACAGAAGGTATAAACCAAATGGACTTAACAGATATTTAGAGAACATACTATCCTAAAACAAAAGGATATACCTCCTTCTCACCATCTCTTGGCACATTCTCCAACATTGATCATACAATCAGTCAAAAAGCAGTCCACAAATGACACAGAAAGATAGAAATAATCCAAGGCATCCTTTCACACCACCATGGGCTAAGGCTGTACTTCAATAACAATTAGGAAAGAACACCCACATATACATGGAAGTTGAACAATGCTGTACTCAGTGATAACTTGGTCAAGGAAAAAATCAAAGAGTTCTTAGAATTCAATGAAAATGAAGGTACAACATACCCAAAACTCTTGGAACACAATGAAAGCTGTGCTAAGACAAAAACTCATAGCTCTGAGTGCCTGCAGAAAGAAATAGGAGAGAGCATACATCAGCAGCTTGAGAGCAAACCTAAATCATATAGAACAAAAAGAAGCAAATAACTGCAGGACTAGTAGTAGGCAGGAAAAAATCAAACTCAGAGCTGAATTCTACCAAGTAGAAAAAAGGGACTATACAAAGAATCAACACAACCAATACCTGGTTCTCTGAGAAAATCAACAAGATATATTAACCCATAGCCAGACTCACCAGTGGATACAGAGAGTGTGAAAAATTAACATAATCAAATATTAAAAAGTAAGACAAGGGGGTTGGGGACTTAGCTCAGTGGTAGAACACTTGCCTAGAAAGCGCAAGGCTCTGGGTTCGGTCCCCAGCTCTGGAAAAAAAGAAAAAAAAAGGGAGACAAAACAGCAGAATCAGAGGAAATTAAAAGAAATCATTGTATAACAAAAACCTATGTTCAACAAAACTTGAAGATCTGGGGAAAGCGGACAATTTTCTAGACAAATACCAGAGAAAAAATTAAATCAGGAAAAGTTGAACCATTTAAACAACCCATAACTCCCAAAGTAATACAAGCAATCATCAAAACTCTCCCAACCAAAAAGAGTCCAGGATCAGGTGGGTTTAGTGCATATATCCATCCAAATTCATTGAAAATTTCAAAACAATACTGTCCAAACTATTTAATAAAATTGAAACAGATGGAGTACTACCAAGTTGCTTTAATGAAGCCACAATTACTCTTATAACTAAAACACAGAAAGAGCCAACAAAGAAAGAAAATTTCAGACCAATTTCCCTTATCAATATCGACACAAAAATACTCAATGAAATTCTTGCAAACCTAGTCCTACAACACATTAAACAATCATCCATTATGATTAAGTAGGAATTATCCCAGGCTTGCAGGGATGCTTTAATGTACAGAAAACCAACAACGTAATCCACTATATTAACAACTCAAAGATGAAAACCACATGATCCTTTCATTAGATGCTGGGAAAATTTTGACAAAATTCAACATCACTTCATGATAAAAGTCCTGGAAAGTAGAGGAATTTAAGGCCCACACCTAAACATATACAGCAAATACGTAGCTAACATTAAACTAAGTGGAAAGAAACTTAAAGCAATCACACTGTAATCAGGGAATGGACAAGGCTACCCACTCTCACAAAACTTATTCAATATAGTTCTAGACATCTTAGCCACAGCAATCAGACACTGAAGGAAGTCAAAGGGATATAGTTTGGAAAGGAAGAAGTCAAAATAACACTGTATGTAGATGATATGATAGGATACTTAGTGACACCAAAGGTTTCACAAAAGAAGTACTAAGCTTGATATACAATTTCAGCAAAGTGCTGGGTATAAAAATAACTGTGCACAAAAACTAAACAAGCGGAGAAAAAAACTAGGGATATGACACCCTTCACAATAGCCCCAAATAATATAAAATATCTCGGGGTGACTTTATCCAAGCAAGTAAAAAATATGAGCATATGAGTCTAACCTCAAGTCTCTGAAGAAACTGAAGGAGATTTCAGAAGATGGAAAGATCTCCTATTTCCATGGACTGGCAGGATTAATATAGTAGAAACGGCCATTGCACCAAGAGCAACCTACAGATTCATTCCAATCCCCATCAAAATTCAAATCCAATTCTTCATAGAGTTAGACAGAACAATTCATAAATTCATTTTGAATAACAAAAAACACATAATAGCTAAAACTGTCCCCAACAATAAAAGGACTTCCCTAGGAATCACAATTCCTGTACTTAAGAAGTATTACAGAGCAACGGTGATAAAAAAACTGTATGATATTGAGACAGAATCAGCAAATAAACCAGTGGAATAGAACTGAAGACCCAGAAATGAACCCATACACCCTTGGTCACTTAATTTTTGAGAAAGGAGACAAAACCATACAATGGGAAAAAAAGAGCATTTTCAGCAAATGGTGCTGGTTCAACTGGAGGTCAGCATATAGAAGAAGGCAAATTGATCCATTCTTACTGCCCTGTAGAAAGCTGAAGTACAAATGGATCAAGGACCTCCATATCAAACCAGATAAACGCATACTAACAAAAGAAAAAGTGGGAAAGCATCTAGAACACATGGGCAGTGGAGAAAATTTCCTTAACAAAACAGGAATGGCTCATGCTCTAAGATCAAGAATCAACAAATGTGAACTCACAAAACTCCAGACTTTCTGTACGGCAGAGGACAATGTTGTTAGGACAAAATGGCAACCAACAGATTGGGAAAAGATCTTTACCAATCCTAAAACAAATAGAGGGCCAATACCCAAAATATACAAAGAAATCATGAAGTTAGACTACAGGGAGACAAATAACCATATTGAAAAACAGGGTTCAGAGCCAAACAAAGAATTCACAATCGAATGGCAGTGAAACACTTAAAGAACTGTTCAACATCTATAGTCATAAGGGAAATGCAAATCAAAACAACCTTGAGATATCACCTCACACCAGTCAGAAAGGCTAAGATCAAGAACTCATGTGACAGCAAAATCAGGCCACATGCTGGTGAGGATGTGGAGAAAAAGGAACACCCCTCCATTGTTGGTTGGATTGCAGACTGGTACAACCATTCTGAAAATCAGTCTTGAGGTTCCTCAGAAAATTGGACATTGAGTTATCTGAAGTCCCAGCTACTCCTCGCTTGGGCATATACCCAAAAGATGCCCCAACATATAACAAAGAAACATGCTCCACTATGTTCATAGCAGCCTCATTTATTATAGCCAGAAGGTGGAAAGAACCCAGAAGCGTTCCTACAGAGGAATGGATACAGGAAATATGGTATATCTACACAATTTAGTGTCATTAAGAGATACTAGGTTAATAACGATGGAGAAAAGAAAACTTTACTGGCTCTTTATATGACATGGATCATATCTATAAGACACAAAATACCTTATTCATCAGAAATAAAGTATCGGAATTAAATATGCTATATATTTGAATAAATGCTTAAAATAATGGCACAGTAATTATCAAAAATTACATGAAAAATACTAAATACTAAACCCACAATTCTTTGGTGAAGTACAAATACAAATGTCAGTGAAATTATTTGTGATTCAATAGTACCACCGAAGGAATATGTACCTGATGGAATCTGTCTATTCCAGTTATAACTCCATAAATGTCTTTACCTTCTCACTGTTCACAATATCCATGTTACAAAATTGGAAAAATAAATTACATAGGCACTAGACCTTTATTTAATCATCAAATAGCAAAATTTTATCATTGGCATGGATATTGATGAAACTAGACTTCATTTTGCAAGTTGAAAGTTCAGAAGTATGAAGACAATTATCTAAATCTTATGAAAGTGGGCAACTGCTGTTTGTTTGAATTTGAAGCCTCTTCTATAGAAGGAAAGTCAGATGTCATGTTATAAACATTGACAGTTTTCACATGGCTCACATGGTCATAGAGAGGATCCTTCTACTCCTGTTTTGCTAAATGGCCATGTTGTCAAACTGCGTTCCAATTCCCATTGTTTTTGTCCATACATTACTGCTTTTATGGCCTGTGGTCAGAGAAATGTATAGGTGTACTGGGCAGCAATTACTGTAGTTCTGTGTAACTGGTATAAGTGCTAAGACCGTGAGAAGAAGAAAGCTAAGCATAAGGCTGGGGAAACATTGCAGAAAAGGAGAAGACAGAACTTGAGGAGAGATGATGTAATCATGACATCTAGTCATGACATATTTATTGGAACTATGGACTCACTGCATCTACAGTAGAATGCACAAGTCTTGTACACAATTAAGACAATGAATTAGGGAAGATCCCAGCAGGCAGTACTCAGTGAACCAATGGATTATAAAGAAAATAAAACAGGAAAATATAAAGAACATGAAGCTAGAAAGGGATTTATCCAGAGAGAGAAGAACCAAGTTAATGATTGCTGTGATCAAGGTACATTATATACATGTGTGAATAATAAATAAAAATTCCAAAATAAAAAAAAAAAACAGTTCTGAAAATATATTATGGATTTTTATATCCTATGTAAGTCATTTTTCCCTAAAAGTAGAATAGAGTATCCTAACTTGTAGTAAATTGCAAAAAAGTCAGTGTAAGAATGTAGTTACATTAGTCAGTGCATGCTATCTCCATTATGGATATAACAAACTGAGGCTCATTAATCTGTACAGTTAACTTATATCACCTGTTCAAATAAAATAAAATGAAACACTGTGTAATGATCCACCAAAATCAAACTGCACACTGGAGATATAAAAGCAAACCGAAAAATGGCCTTTCTTAATCTCAACCATTTCACTTTTTGAAACTGTGAATACATTTAAACATAAAAGTTCTAACCTGATGCCCAGCATATATTATGGTGTCTTTGTGACTTATATGGTAAGACTTTTAGGGTTGTGCATTGGCATCAATTATGTCATTAATATTTAAAATCCTAGTACATCAAGATCTAAAATCCATGGGCTTTGGTCCTGACAGCCAGGAATTGAACTCTGAACATGATCACTTTATATTAATTAGCTAAACTCTGAAAGGCAATTAGGATCTGGGGAACATCCTCTTGGAGTCAGGGAAAGAAGGGGTGGAATGGGATGAGGAACGGTGGGAAGGGACCAGGAGAGTGTACAATGGAAGGAATATATATATATATATAATAAATATATTATAAATAGTTTCACTCATAAATTCAAATGCTAGATTCTTTTTAACATCTACATTGCATTTCAATCGTGATGTTTAGTGTTTTTGCTTACTGAACTGTGTAAGCATTAATGGTAAATTTACTCTTCATCCTATTTGCGAATTTTCTCCTTTCTTATTACATTGCAACAATTGTGTTTGCATATGTAGGAGGCTTACTATTCATAATTTGTGCAGAAAATACATATATGAATCTTTTTATTTTAATAGTATGTTATGTGTGAATGTCTATGTATAGATTTGTGCACATGAACACAGGCACCTGGTGAGACCAGAGATGTCAGATAACCTGGAGCTGCTTTCACAGCAGGTTGGAAGTGGCTTGATCGATGTTGGAAAATGAACGTGTTTGCTCTTAAAAGCAGTAAGTGCTCTTAAACACTAAGCAAATACTACATTACTTATTCCATAGTAAAATCAAATTATTTATAATTGTGTGATGTATTTTAGGGTATCTTTGAATTTGAGACATCTTGCCACATTTTAAGTGATATGAATACATTCAGGCATTATTTTTGCAGCTTTCTTGTCTTTATCATCGTAAGATGTGTTCGATTAAATATGTTATTATTATGCACTAAATCCTTCAAATGTTTACTTACAGAACGTTGGGTTAGTGTCTGTTTCTTTCCTCTGGAATGACTATATTAATTTTACAATTTGCAGTTCTCTCTTTCTTTACACAATCCATCTGCTGTGTTTTTGCTTTCATATAGAATGAAGTAAAAGCCTTTTAGTTTTTCTTTGAATAGTTAATGTACTAAGAAAATGTGTTGAATTTTCTATTTTAAGGTCAATACATTATTCTTTAAAATGTTCCTAGAGTTTTGTTTTTTTCTTTTCCTATTATAATTGTTCTCATTAGTCTCATTATTAATATTATGTGTAACCTTTTATGTGTTCTGGTCATGTAGTAAATATAGGAGTCTTCCAAACATTTACGTGTAGGTATCAAATTAATTTCTTGGTTCTTTATTGCATGAAATTTTATCTGCTAAACCACCTCACTGGAACACAATATAACACTTTAAGGTGACATATAGCTCCAGGCTGCTTTTATATACACAATGTTTTCATCATTTGGCTTTTAATAAATATATTTCATTATTCTAATATATTTTGTTTTCCATGTCCATTTGGTAACTCTAGTATTCTTATTTTAATATTTAATTAATAATTTACTCATAATTATTATGCACTTGATACCTAGGTAATATGAAACTATCTTAGATACAATTTAATACATGCAATTAGTTACCTGAAGCATGAAGTTTGGTACATAACTTTGTTCACTATTACTATGCATTTGCATAAAACAGAGAATATTTCATCATCACAATCCTGATGCCAATATTACGTAGTATGACAGCTAATAACTATCTGTGACATTTAATGACTTAAAAGGATTTAGGATTATATTGTTAAATGATATTTCCCCAAAATCAACTAAATAGATTTTATTTTGCTTCAATTAATTAAACGTGCTATAGCAGGAAAATTTTAATTTCCTTTTTTTAGTTAAGACTAAATTTAACTTTTACATCCTCCTGCCTATCAGAAAGTCAACATTCATATACAAGAAGATGCGCCAGGCACAGGTCAAATTTCTAGTATATCATGTAATTACAATCACCAGTCTTGTCATTTTCAAGTAATTGTTAATATCATGCCTGTAAAACAAAATGAACAACATGTCAGGATAACCATAAGGGCAGTGCAGTGGCACAAATAGCTTGATGATAGCCAACAGCTATCTAATTTTGCTTAAGTCCTGATCAATGAACATGGATGGTACTGGTAATTTAGCCACATATATAAGGCTATTGAACCTGTGGTTATGGGGGAGAATATACAGCCCCTTACTTACTTAAGCCAGTATCATACCTAACAACAATCAAAGCCATGTGTCCTTATATACAGAATTAATTACAGTCTCTGAAACAAAGATCACAGTAAAAATCTCAGCCATTCAAAATGCAGGATAGAAATTTCAAGCCCAGTCTCAATGGCTCTATCTACAAAATGTCACTTGATTCAAGTTTGAGGAAAATTACAGAAGAGGGGGCAAGAAGATTGTAAGAGACTAAAGTTTACTATGAGATGGTGTCTCAAAGTAACACCAGAAATTAAACTTATAGCATATCACTAACATGACTGCCTAAACAACAGCTGAGGAAGAGAGGGAATGGGGAAGAATGGAAGTTTAGTTTTCTTTCTGTTTCAATTCCTCCTCCTCCTCCTCCTCCTCTTCCTCCTCCCCCTACTCCTCCCTCCTCCTCCTTCTTCTTCCTCTTCCTCTTCTTCCTCTTCTTCCTCTTTTTCCTCTTCCTCCTCTTCCTCCTCTTCTTCCTCTTCCTCCTCTTCCTCCTCTTCCTCCTCTTCTTCCTCCTCTTTTTTTTTTGGATTCCTCCTCTTCCTCCTCCTCCTCCACCTCTCTTTCTCTCTCTCTCTCTCTCTCTCTCTCTCTCTCTCTCTCTCTCTCTCTCTCTCTGTCTCATTGTTGGATATTTCCTGTTTACATTTCGAATGTTATTCCCTTTTCCAGGTTTCTAGTCCATAAGCCCCTTAACCTTTCCCCCTACCCTTCTATAAGGGAGTACTCATCTCCACCCACGGCCTCCCCACACCTCCCCACTTTCCCCTACACTAGTATTCCAACCTTGTCAGAAAAAAGTGTTTCTCATTCAATTGTTTCTCAGCAAGACCATCCTTTGCTACATGCAGTTGGAACCATTGGACAGTCCATGTATAGTCTTTCTGTTGTGGTTTGGTCCCTGGAAGCTCAGGTTAGTTAGCATTGTCATTATTATGGGGTTGCAAATCCCTTCAGGACTTTCAATCCTTTCTCTAATTCCTCCAACTGGGGTCTGATTCTTGGTTCAGTGGTTTGATGATGCATTGCCTCTGTATTTGACATATTCTGGCTGTGTCTCTCAGGAGGGATCAATATCCAGTCATTGTCAGCCTGCACTTCTTAGCTTCATCCATTTTATCTACATTTGGTGCTGTATATATGGGCTATATATGGGCCAGGCTCTGAACGGCAGGTCCTTCAGTTTCTGTTATAAACTTTGCCTCCTTATCCCCTCCCATGGGTATTTTGGATCCCCTTTTAAAGAAGGAGTGAAGCATCTGCATTTTACTCATCCTTCTTGAGTTTGATGTGGTCTGCATATCACATGATGGGTAATTCAAGGTTTTTGGATAATATCTACTAATCAATGAAAGCATCCAAGTGTGTTTTTCGTGATTGAAGAATCTCACTCAGGATGATATTTTCTAGTTCTTTCCATTTGCCTATGAATTTCATGAAGTCATTGTTTTGATAGCTGAGTAATATTCTGTAGTGTAGATGTACCACATTTCTGTATCCATTCCTCTGTTGAAGGTCATCTGGGTTCTTTCCAAATTCTGGCTATTTTAAATAAGACTGCTATGAACATAGTTGAATATATTTCTCTGTTGTACATTGGACCATATTTTGGGTATATGCCCAAGAGAGGTATAGCTGGGTCCTAAGTTCATGGAATGTCAAATATTCTGAGGAACCCTCAGACTGATTTACCAAAGGGTTGTACCAGTCTGCAATTCCACCAACAATGGAGGAGTCTTACTCTTCCTCCATATCCTTGCCAGCATCTGCTGTAACCTGAGATTTATATCTTTCCATTCTGACTCGTGTAAGGTGGATTCTCAGAATTGATTTGATTTGAATTTCCCTGAAGACTAAGTATGTTGAATATTTATTTAGTTGTTTCTTGGCCATTCGATAACATTCAGCTGAGAATGTTTTCTAACTCACTGTACCCCATTTTAATAGGATATTTTTGCTTTCTAGAGTCTAACTTCTGAAGTTCATTGTATATTTCAGATACTAACACTATCAGTTATAGGATTGGTAAAAAATGTTTTCCCAATATTTTGGTTACAGTTTTGTCCTAATCACAGTGTCTTTTGGCTTACAGAAATTTTGCTGGTTTATGAGGTCCTTTTGTCAATTCTTGATCTTAGAGCATAAGTCAATGGTAATTTTTCAGCAAATTGTCTCCAGTGGCAATGTGTTCAAGACTCTTCCCCACCTTTTCTTCTATTAGTTTGAGTGTATCTGGTTTGATGTGTAGGTCCTCGATTCACTTGTACTTAAGCTTTGTACATGGTCATAAAAATGGGATAATTTGCATTCTTCTACATGATGACTTCTAGTTGAACCAGCACTATTTTTGGAAAATGCTATGTTTCTTCCTTTGGATGGTTTTATCGACTTTGTCAAATATCAAACGATAGGTATGTGGGTTCATTTCTGGGTCTTCAATTCTATTCCACTGGTCTATCCATCTGACTCTGTACCAATACCATGTAGTTTTTACCACTATTGCTCTGTAATACTGCTTGGGTCCAGGGGTGATAATTCCCCCAGGAGTTCTTTTATTGTTGAGGATAGGTTTAGCTATCCTGGCCTTTTCTTATTCTGAATGAATTTGCAAATTGCTCTTTCTATCTCTATTAAAGAAGTGAGTAGGAATTTTGATGGAGATTGCATTGAATGTGTACATTGCATTTGGCAAAATGGTCATCTTTACTATATTAATCCTGTCAATCCATGAGCATGGAAGCTCTATCTATCTTCTGAGATCTTCCTCAATTTCTTTCTTCAGACATTTGAACTTCTTGTCATACAGATCATTTACTTGCTTGGTTAAACTTACACCAAGACATTATATATTATTTGAAATTTTTGTGGAGCATGTGATTTCATTATTTTCTTTCTCAGCCTGTTTATCCATTGAGGAGAGGAAGGCTCCTGGTATGTTTGGGTTAATTTTATATTCTGACACTTTGCTGAAGTTATTTATCAGGTTAAGAAGTTCTCTGGTGGAACTTTTGGGATTACTTAAGTATATACTATCCTATCATCTGCAAATAGTGATATTTTCATATCTTCCCTTCCAATTTGTATCCGTTTGACTCCCTTTTGTTGTCTGGTTTCTCTGACTATGACATGGAGTCCAGTATTGAATAAGTAGGAAGAGAGTTGGGCAGGCTTGTCTAGTCCCTGATTTTAGTTGGATTGGTTTATGTTTCTTTCCATTTAGTTTGATGTTAGCTACAGGTTTGCTGTATACTTTTTACAGTATGTTTTAAATGAGCCTTCAATTCGTGATTTTTCCAGAACTTTTATCCACAAGGGTTGTTGAATTTTTTTCAAATGCTTTCTCACCATCTAATGAAATGATCATGTGCTCCTTATCTTTGAGTATGTTTACATGATGGATTACATTTATGAATTTTCCTATATTAAACCATTCCTCCATCCCTGGGTTCAAGTCTACTTGATCCTGTTGGATGATTTTTTTTATGTGTAATTAGATTTGGTTTGCAAGAATTTTATTGAGTATTATTTCTTCAATATTCATAAAGGAAATTGGTCAGAAGTCCTCTTTCTGTGATGATTTTTTTGTGGGGTTTTGGTATAAGAGTAATTGAGGATTCATATAAGGAATGTGATAGTGCTCAGTCTCTCCAATTTTGTGGAATAATTTGGACAATATTAGTATGAGATCTTCTAAGAAGGTCTGATAGAATTCTGGACTAAACCCATCTTGACCTGGGCTTTGTTTGGTTGGGAGATTTTAATATCTGCTTCTATTTCTTCAGGAGTTATGGAGTTAATTAGATAGTTTATTTCTTCCTGATTTAACTTTGTTACCTGGTATCTGTCTACAAAATTGTCCATTTCCTCTATATTTTACACTTTTGTTGAATATAGGCTTTTATAGTAGAATCTGATTTTTTATAGTAGAATCTGATTTTTTTATATTTCTTCACATTCTGTTATGTCTCCCTTTTCATTTCTGATTTTTTTTTATTTGGATACATTCTCTTTGAACTCTGATAAGTTTGGCTAAGTGTTTATCTATCTTATTGTTTTTCTCAAAGAAAGAGCTCCTGGTTTTTTTGATTCTTTGTATCGTCCTTTCATTTCTACTTCCTTGATTTCAGATCTGAGTTTGATAATTTCCTGATTTCTACCCGTCTTGGCTTTAATTAGTTCTTTTTTTTCTAGAGCTTTTACATGTGCTATCAAGCTCCTGACATATGCTCTCTCCAGTTTCTTTTCACTAGCACTTAGGTCTATAAGTTTTCCTCTTAGCTCTGCTTTCATTATGTCACATATGTTTGGGAATGTTGTATCTTCATTTTCATTAATTTCTAAGAAATCTTTAATTCTTTCTTTATTTCTTCCTTGACCAAGTTGTCATGGAGTAAAGCATTTTTAAACTTCAATGTATATGTGAGCTTTCTGTTATTATCGTTATTGTTGAAGACCAGTCTTAGTGTGTGGTGATCTGATAGAATGCATGGGATTATTTCTATCTTCCTGAATATGTTAAGGTTTGTTGAGGGGCCGATTATGTGTATAATTTTAAAGAAGGTTCCCTGAGGTTATGAAAAGAATGTATATCCTTCTATTTTAGGATGGAATGTTCTTTAAATATCTGTTAAATCCATTTGGTTCATAACTTCTATTACTTCCTCTACATCTCTGCTTAATTTCTGTTTCCAAGATCTCTCCGAAAACGAGGGTGGGTTGTTGAAATCTCCTACTATTATCATGTCAGGTGCAATGTGTGCTTTTAGCTTTAGTAAGGTTTTTTTTTTTTGTGAAACCTCAGGATTTCTCCTGAATCATTTTTATTGCACAAATTCAAATGTAAATATAGCATTCTGTGGGTTTACAAGTGACAGAATGCAAATATAAAAGTTAGCTAGTGTTAGATAATTAGATTCCGGTAGCTATTTAAGAAGAAAATAAAATAGTATAAAATTATAATATTGAGTCCTATGAATATAATTAAAGAAAAATATAATTCCATTTCAGTGTGCTGAAAATATAGAAGTCTTTAAAAAATTACCATGACACTAAAACTACAGTATTGTTTTAGGCATGAGTCACCCAAACAGAAAGACAATAATTATATTCTCCTCTGACTCATTATTCTGAGTCTACTTACATGCAGTAAGGACCACTCAGGTCAAAATGTTGGTAAAAAAATGACGAGAAGTTGAAAGCAATGCATAAAGTATTGAAGAGAGACACAGTATTTACATAGGCATTAAGTTATTCTCTTTTAACTTCTATTACTTTAAAAGGAAATACAAAAGAAAAATATATTAAAACATTTTAACTATGACAGGAAAATAATTTAAAATAATTTCATTGCTCCATAATTGGGTGTTCATAAGATGACAGGCATCCTCCTAATGTTTAACTGCGTTAAACAAAGCAAGAAACACTTTTTGGTATCTGTGTCAAGTACGTATAATCTCAACCTAAAAGAGAAAAACCACTAGGCAAATCCAAATTTAGAGATATTCTAGCAAAGTTATTATTTATCTTCAAAGGTGTGGCCACAGAAGATAAAAAAAAAAGTAATGAATTATCACAGAATAGAATGACATAAGATATGTAATAACTAAATGTCAACTGGATTTCTGGTTTGGATAATTGCATAGAAAGTGTACAGTTGTAGAAACATTATTGCTATGATTTGGTAAACCTACAAAGTTACTTTTAACATTTTTTTTCAATTTTCTAATTTTTTGAGAATTAGTCATTAGATTGATTAAAGTATATAAAATTTAGTAATTAGGTTTCTATATAAAACCACACTGTTTCCTGTCAATTAAATCCGATTTTCCTGTATAGTTTGAATTCTGCTTTATTTTTGTATTTATTTATTTTATTAATTTATTTATGTCTCAAATTCTGTCCTCCTTCCTGTTTTCCCCCACAGAGTACCTTACCCAAAACACCATGCCTTTCTGATTTCTTCTTTCAAAAAGTCAAAAAACAGTAGTTATAAGGCATGTTCAGTCCCCGAATACCTGTTCATGTGGCCATCCATTTGAAAATCTACAACAGTGATAATGCAGACATCAGGAAATAGCATCATAAATGATATTCAAAAATTAAATATTCCCAAGTTATCAGCTATCGGCTTGACAAAACTGGAAGAATCCAAGAACAAAAATATCCTTGTAATGTACGTAGAGAAAATTGATCATACAAAAAGGAAAACAGATAGCAACCTTCCTGGATTCAACACAAGAGGGCATAAGTTCCTGTAGTATATTCTGTATGAGTTTATAGAGTTTATGTGCTAACACCTGGAAATGAAATCCTACAAAAACCAACAACAAACTAACTAGAAGCTGCAATATTTATAAAAGCCAAACAAATATGTGGAAGTATTATTTTCAGCTCTATATGAGAATATTAATGTTTATTAATTTGTATATTAACAAAATATTAATTTAATGACTGCAAATTTTTATTGCAAATTTTTAAATAAATAGATTTTAGGCTACTCATGTGATCATTAACTTTAGTGACTTTTAATGCATTACTGATCAATAAAGTGTTTTTTTGACTGTGATTATCACTATGAATATTCAACAAAATCAAATTATGTGAACCAGGAACTGCTCATTTTTTTCTATTTTTTGTTGTACAAATGTAAGAGGTTTACCTGCTTTTTCCCGTGTGCAACACATCCATGCCTAATGTCCAGGAGGTTGAAGAGGTTGTGAGATTCTGTGATGCTGAAATTACAGCCACTTGTGAACTGTCACTCGGGAGCTAGGGTTCGGTCCTGGGTTCTCTGGAAGAACAGATAGTGCTATTAATCACCGAATCGTTTCTTAATTTTCAGCAAACACCATTTCTTTGTAAATATAGTGCCTAAGGTGTCCTGTCTTCTGCATAGACAACTGTTTTCTCAAATGTAATAATTTAATATTAAACACACATCCACTTGCTTCTTACCTTCATATATATATATATATATATATATTCACACAAACACACATACACACAAAATCACACACACAGTTACACACAGAGACACATGCACAACTGCTCTTACCTTCAAATTTACTTACACACTTACTTACTTTCTTACACACACACACACACACACACACACACACACACACACACATACCTGCTTCTTATCTTCAAGTAGATTCAGTTATTTTCACTTTAATTTGTTTATTTATTCACTTTACATGTTGCACAGCCCCCCCCCAATTCACCCCTCTCACAATTCTTTCCCCAGCACTTTCTCCTCTGAGCAGGAGGGGAACCCTCTGGTATCTCCTCACCATGCATATCTAGTCTCTGTAATCATATCATCTGAATCTGAGGCCAGACACAGCAGCCTAGATGGATAGGGGTGGGGAGGTAGAGGTAATATCCAGAAAGAGGCAGAGAGCTGGGGTAAGAGATGCCCATGAATCAATGGGTGTTTCCTTAGCTGAGACTCAACGCCTCGGTGATATGGACCTGCAGAAGTCATCTCCTGTAGCCAGAGAGCAAACAAAATGGAGTGATAGAGACACCATCTTTTGGCCCAAAATTTATTCTGACCACAAGAAATGAAAGGGCCGTGCATAGAGCACAGAGTGAGGAATGATAATCCAATGGTTAGTGCAGATTAAGGCCCACCCCATGGATGAGCACCAATTTGTGACACTATTAAAGACACTCTGTTATGCTTGGAGAAATCAGTCTATCATGGCTTCCCTCTGAGAGACTCCACTAAGCTGCTGACTCAGACAGAAGCAGACATCCACTAGCAAAACCACAGGTGGAGCTCGGGGACTCTGATGGAAGAAGAGAATGAAAAGGATTATGGACTCTAAGGGCATGGCACTCAATAGGCTTTGTCTTCATGTGGGTACCGAACAACTAGAATTGGGCTTTCCCAAAACATGTTGTCTGTAGATGGGATATCTGTGCCTTTAAAATTCATTTATTTATTTACTCACTTTACATCCCAATATCGGTGCTCCATCTTCCAGGTACGCCAACACCCATTGTCGGGAAAACCCGTGAAAAGACAAAGCTACACATTTCCTACCTGTGTCCTAGGGGCTCAATGTCAGTCCATGTTCACTCTCTGGTTGGTGGTTCAGTCTTTGGCAATCCCCAAGAGTCCCGGTGAGTTGACTCTAATGGTCTTTCTGTTGAGTCGCTCATATCAACTGGGCATCAATTCTTCACCTGTTTTTTATTTTTTTAAAGACTCCCCAAGCTCCAGCTAATGTTTGGTGGTGAATCTTTACACTTCTTTCTCTCAGCTGTTGGGTGGAGTCACTCAGAGGACAGTTATGCTAGGAATCTGTCTGTAAGCATGATAGAGTATCTTTAATGTGTCAGGGATCAGTGCTTGCCCACAGGGTAGGTCTCAATCTGTGCTAATCATTGGTTGAATGTTCCTTCCATGTCTGCTGTATCTATCTTTGTCTCTGAAGATGTTGTAGGCTGTGTTCATGGTGGATTGAAGGTTTTGTGGGTGTTTTTTTTTTCCTTGTCACACCACTGGGAGTCATGCCTGGCTACAGAAGTGGCATATTAAGGATCTATATCCCCAGTGCTAGAGTCACATCAATAGATACCCTGGGGATTTGCCTTTCCCAAGTCTCTGGCACTTCCTAGAGATGCCCACCCAACACTTGTGTTTTCCATTCCCTTTTCCCTGGATTCACTCTACCTAATCCCTCCAAACCCACTATACCTGATTCCTGCAAAACCACTATACCTATTTCCTCCTACCCATTACTTTCTCTACTTCCCCTCCCATTCAGTTTCCTTCCTCCCTACATCCACCACAATATCTATTCTGCTAAATGCGTTTTAACCCAATATTTAGGAAAAAACACTGAGTAAGTATAGGAAGTATCCCATAAGTATTTGCGGTGGATGTGTAGGCAAGTTACGCACATATTAAATTTTATAGAGGTCAAAATTACTACATATATTGTTAGAAGAGACATTGTCTTCATTACATTTACCATGAAGGAAAACCATTTATATATTCTATTAAGTTATACAAGGGAAACTGTTAAAAGAGTTATACACATCACACAACTTTATTACTTTTAATGTTCTCTTTATTGCAAATATTTACACAATGAAAAGTACAAAGGCTTAAACTCATGGGAGTGTACTTTGTTTCAAAGTTAAATTTTATATATACAGGTTGATGACAACAGTCATACTCAGAGGCGATAAATACATCAGGGAGATCTCTATTACTTTACCTGTCTTCTTTCCTTTATTCCTGATGAAGAGTCATCTCATTTGCAACCCCTATTGTGAGAGATGGATCATAAAATGCCTGAGAGTCTACAACCCAGAATCCATCTATAGGAAAGAAAAAAAGACAACATCTCCAAATGGTACATGCAATCAAAACTTTCTTGTAGATCTTAATACTTGAAACAAAATGCAAAGAGAAAACCCATTTCCTAGGATATTACAATATACAGGAAATGATAGCTGTAGGAAGCATTCTCAGGGGATTTTAAACATTTGTACCTAAGAATGAAATTGCCTCCATGAAGTTGATTTTTTTCTTTGGCAAGAAAGTCAGTTTGCCTCTTGAAAGTTGTGCCATCTGTCCATCACTAGAGCAATGACCATCTTTATGAATGTGAACAAATAAACACATACCAGTTTTCACTTCTTCAAACAATTTCAAGAAGAACCTGAAAGGGAATGTATAATGTTTTAGAGATACAATACAGGAATTTAAATTAGCCAGCAAAAATATGTTGTTAAAATTTTCTGCCTTCTATTAATAATTTTGACTATTCTTGCTATGAATAAAAAGATGGCTATGTAATGTCTACCAATCCCCAAAGCCTGAAACATTGTGGAAAACTGTCTTATTCCTCCATAACTTGGTGTCACTCTCATGTAGAAGACCAAGGAAATTTCTGTACTTTAATGTATTTGATCTTGGGAGCATGCAAATAAATCTTTCAGTTCCAAGAACAAAGACATGGCCATCCAATGTGACCCATATGAAACAAAATCTTTCTTCCTGACGTCAATGAACTTTAGCACACTGGTAACAATGCAGAGAGCAATATGAAGGAATAATCCTGTAATAATAATAATAATAATAATAATAATAATAATAATAATAATAATAATAATAATAATGGAATAATCCCCTCAAGGGATCACGGAATAAGGATAGTAAATGTTGAGATGTGTTTTTCAAGTGATATTGTATCTAAGAAAGCAAGTTTCAATAGGACAGACTCCTCACACATGAAAATTACTCAACCTGTCATGGCTTCACAGAGAGAGTTGAGAACCAGAGTGGTCTTTTAGGACAAGAGAAACATTCACCAACCTCCTAAAAATAAAAGCAATCCAGACAGTCTGTGTGAAGGATGGTTAGCTTATGCATGACAGACACACACACACACACACACACATACACACACACAAACACACACACACACACATGCAACACAAACAGATACACAGAGAAACACAGAAAGAGACATAGACAGACAAACTGACATACACACAGACACAGACAGACACAGACAAACACACAGACACAGACACACACACATACACAAACACACAGACACATACTCATATACACACACGGAGAGACACAAAAACACATACAGACACACACAGAGACACACACACATACACACATATACACAAATACAGACACACAGACGATAACCAATATACAGATACACACACACACAAACACACACACACACACACACACACAGACATTCACTCATCTCTTGTCTCCTTCCTAGAGTGTCCAGGTGCACAAAGTGTGAAAGGATGGAGTGGACCCAGGAAACAGTCAGCCAGCAGAAGATTGGTCTGTGTGAAAATAAATTATGGTTTCTTCCAAGGATTTCAGTGTCACAGTTCTGTTAGAACGTATTCAGGGACACACTATCATTGTGTGTATAATTTCTCAGGGTGAACAATGGCTAAACAAACCTTAGAGTGCAGGAAGGGTTTTCCTGTGCATTTACATCAGTTGCAGGTTTAAAGTACCAGGAATCCCTCATTTGCTATATCTTTATAATCTCTTTCCCAGCATCAGTCTGTTGTTCAGGGATCTCCATTTTACCTCCTCAGAAATTGACTCCACTGAATGTGCCCCATCCCCGACCCTGAAGTCCTACTTGCTCGATTTCAAAGGATTGCAGGTTCGTACTCTGCATTCTCTGTCAGATTAAATCCTCAGGAACGTGGCCCTCTAGACACCATGAATTAACCAGTGTTTTCATCGAGTTTCCACATTAACTCGTATGTTCTCTATTTCTGGCTGTTTCTCTTTGCACCGCGCTTTCCCTCCATCTTCCCCGCTGACCCTCCGCTTCTGTCCTCAGTCGCCGTCACTCACTCACATAATCTGTTCCAGTTTTCCTTTCAGATAGGTCTATGCTTTTCCCCTCACGGGCCTTCTCCTTTCCTTTGTTCTCTCTGCATTTGTGGATTGTAGATATAATATGATTAATCTCACAGCTGATACTATGCATAGGTAAAGGCCTTCCATGTTAGTGTCTCTAGGTCTCAGTTCCCTCTTGGGCTGATTTTTTTTTCTAGTTTCATCTATTTTCTCTTAAGCTTCATGATATCATGCCTCGACCACAATGATGTCATTCACCCACCCCTATGATATCATGCCCCAAACCTATGATGTCATGCCAAACCCCCATGATGCCATGCCCCCGTCCCCATGATGTCATGCCTTTGCCCCTTGCTAAAGTGTTTGTACATATTCACCAGGTAAAATTCTGAATGCTGCCCTGTCAACCACACTCCTCCAGGCACCCACCATTTATAGTACCTCCTCCTATCCTCTCCCATTCTACACTGAATGAGCAGAGGACCACTCTGGATACATCTCCACCCCGGGCAAATCAAGTCTATGCAAGACTAGATTCATTGTCTCCCAGCAGGTCCTGAAAACGCAGCCCGGGTAGGAGAACAGGATCCACAGACTGGCAACAGGTTTAGTGAACCCACGTGGGGACCATTGTGCTCCTCTGCCTCTCTCAGTCCTTCCCTCAGCTCTTCAGTGAGACTCACTGAGCTCCATTTGATATTTGACCGTGCGAGTCTGCTTCAGTGTCAGTCGTCCCTTGGTGGAGCCTCGCAGAGGACAATAAACATAAAATGCAAACATAAGAAAGGACCATTAATAATGTCAGTGTTTGTCGTTTGCTCATAGGATAAGTCTCACATCCGGCCACTTATCCTTTGGCCATTCCCTCATTTCCTCTTCCATCTCAGTCCCTTTGTTTCTTACACAGAGGTCAATTTCTGGGTCAAAATTTTGGGGGTGGGTTTGGGTCCTTATCCTTCCACCTTGGGTCCTCTGTGGCTACAGAAAGTGACCATTTCAGTATCTGTATCCCCACTGTTACAAGTCTCAGCTAAAGTCACCCTCATGGACACCAGTGTAGCCTCACCCATCCCAGATTGCTGGTAAATCAGAGATAGCGCCCACCCTGGACTGTCACTGATTTCTCTTTATTCTCTTGGCCCTCTGTCCCTCTTGCTCGTCTCTCCCAAGAAATGATTCTCAAACCACATTTCCCTTCCCATCCCCTTAGGCACCCAATCCTTTCCTTCCATCTGCCTCCTCTAATTAGTTTATTCCTTCTTCTGAGTGAAATTCAAGCATTTTTCTTTGCCCTTTCTCCTTGTTTATCCTCGTTGGTTCCGTAAATCTTAGTGTCGGAGGAAGAATGAAGAGGATGAAGAGATTCAAAATGGGGAGGAAGCTGGCCTTCTATCTTGGTATAAAAAACAGGGAAGAAATAAATGGTCCTTTGGAAAGCTCAGTTAGTCCTTGGTAAGGGTTGAGTGGTATCGCTGAAGAGATAGCCTTGATCTGAGCATTCTACATAAGGGACTAAGGAACTGTGAGGCTCTCAGAAGCAAATGAACTTCCCTGTTCTTAAGGTTCCTGGAAATTAGAGAGTTTATATCCTTCATTCCTTTATTCCAAACCCAAGTGTTGTGAAGGGCACGGTTGTTTTCCTGAGAGGTCATGACCTTTACTCTTCTTTTCTTTTTTCTTTTTTCTTTTTTTTTAACTTGACTATTTCTTATATACATTTCGATTGTTATTCCCTTTTCCGGTTTCTGGCAAACATCCCCCTAACCCCTCCCCCTCCCCTTCTTGATGGGTGTTCCCCTCCCCATCTTTCCTCCATTGCAGCCCACCCCCCAACAATCTAGTTCACTGGGGGATCAATATAAGCAGGACCCGGGGCTTCCTCTCTTTTTTTCATGAAGAAAAGGTCCTAAGGAAGAAGGGAAAAACAAGTATTGTGTCCCTAACTCACGGTAAACTCCTCCATGCTTTGGATACCTATAGTGAAGTTTGGGTCTGACACTGATATTTGAGAGAGAGAAGTGATTCTAGTGGAGACTTCAATAACTCAGTCGTTCCACTACTATTACTCTGACTACCACTTCAGATTTCCGAGATATTTCTATATATACATTTTGAATATTATTTCCCTTCCCAGTTTCCTGCACATAAGATTCCTAACTTTTCCATTTCCTTCTACTCTAACCAACCTTTCTGCCTCATGATATTGCCTTGAACTGGGAGACAAACTAGGGATGACAAGAGCTTCTCTTTCCAATGTTGCCGAAAAAGGCCATCCTATGCAACATATGCATTTGTATCCATAAGTCAGTCCATGTACTTTCTATGTACATTGGTCTAGTATTAAAAAGCTCTGGTTCACTGGCATCGTTGTTCTTATGGGGTTGAAAGCACCTTCCGCTCTTCTAATCCTTTTTCAACATTTACCAACAAGAGGTCCGTTTTCAGATCACTGGTTTGCTACTAGCATTCACTTCTGTATTTGACATGCTGTATCTGTGTCTCTCAGTAAATATCTGTACCCAGTTACTTGCAGAATGTATTTCCTACCTTCATCAATCTTATCTAGTTTTTTTGTCTGATGTATACATATGTACTTTGGTTCCTCTTAAACCTATGAAGTTAATTCGAAAGTTAACATGGATTCTGAACTACTATGTCAAGAATATAGAATTCAAAAATGACAATTTCAAAGAGACTCCCCCTGTTTTTATGAACCTACTGAAGTAGACATTATTTTTTCTCCTTTTTTCGGAGCTGGGGGCTGAACCCAGGGCCTTGTATTGCTAGGCAAGCGCTCTACCACTGAGCTAAATCCCCAACCCTGAAGCAGACGTATAACTGGTCCTCAAGCCATTCTTTTCCCTGCATATCACACGGTATGTTACATTTGGCCTGAAGAAAGAATCATGTAAATCATCCTAAACCCTCATGTCTGGCCATGGGAACATTGGAAGCTAGATAGGGTAGTACAGATATCAAATGGGACAAGAAACAGAATTCAATAGTCCATGTTGTCCTTTGCTTTCCTGATGTCTCGTAATTTTTCGATAAAATAAGAATTTGGGAGATTAGCATTTGAAGTAAGTACACAGAATTTACACTATTATAGTTACTATATAGCTGGGCCCCATTTGTGACCATATCATTGCAGAAAATGGTATTGAAAACAGAATTTTTGTGTGTATTGAGGAATATTTACAAAGACCCCTAACAAGGAATTTACAATAAGAAATTGAAATACAGGATATTTAAGTTCTTTTTTTTCCAGAGCTGGTAAGAGCACCAGTGGAAGGGGAAGCCCTGGGTCCTGCTAAGATTGAACCCCCAGTGAACTAGATTGTTGGGGGGATGGTGGCAATGGGGTGAGGATGGGAAGGGGAGCACCCATTTAGAAGGGTAGGGGGGAGGGGGATGTTTGCCCGGAAACCGGGAAAGGGAATAACACTGAAAATTTATACAAGAAATACTCAAGATAATAAAAAAAAAAAGAAATTGAAATACAATATTCATTCAATTTTACGTCTGTAGGGAAAATACTGGTCGTTGGGAAACAGAGAAAACCTAGAAAATTCAACTGTATGTCACAAGAATGAACCTAGGAATAAAAATATTATCTAGGAGAATCTCCTACTCTCCATGTTCCTAAATCTTTTTCAACCATGTCAAGCGCCACAGCATGTAACCACTAGTGAAGCAGCGAGAAGTCTCTAGCTTTAGAGAGAAGGAATATATAATGGTTTCCACTGTGTCACAGGAGACATACCTTTAAAGTGCAAACTTGAATCTTGTCAATGTAAGGAAAGTTGTTCATCAGGTAGTCCATGAGAGTTTTCAGTGACATCATCATTAGGCATCATGACCTTCACTCTTTTTGTCAAGTATAAAAGGTCCTAAGGAAGAAGTGAAAAAGAAGTATCTAGCTCGGAGTAAACGCCTCCATGCTTTGGATACCTATAATGCAGTTTGTGTCTGACACTGATATCTGGGAAAGGGAAGTACTTGTAGTTGAGACTTCATCATCTCAGTCTTTCCACTTGTATTATTCTGAATAACACTTCAGATTTCTGCATGAATATGTCTTACTTGGCAACTCTCTTTCTTTTATATCATTCTTTTTTATTTTTTACCAAAATTTGATTTTTTAACTGAATGTTTCTAAACTTACTTTTAAAATATTATTTCTTTTCCCAGTTTCCTGCCCATAAGGTTACTACCCAATCCATTTCCTTCTTTCAAATCAGCCTTTCTGCCGCAATGCATTCCCTTGAACTTGGAGACAAAGTAGGGAATACAAGGGCTTCTCTTTCCAATGTTGCCCAAAATGGCCATCTTCTGCCACATATGCATTTGAAGGCATAGGTTAGTCCATGTACTTTCTTTTTATATTGGTCTATTATGAGAAAGCGCTGGTTCACTGGCATTGTTGTTCTTCTAGTGTTGAAAGCACCTCAGCTCTTCGACTCCTTTTTCAAAATTTACCAACAAGAGGTCCGTTTTCAGATCACTGGTTTGGTCCCAGCATTCACTTCTGTATTTGACATGCTGTATCTGTGTCTCTCAGTAAATATTTATATCTGGCTCCTGGCAGAATGCACTTCTTACCTTCATCATTCCTATCTAGTTTGGTTGTCTGAAGAGTACAAATATAGATTTGGTGGGTCTTACACCTCTTTCGTCAAGTGGAATGTTCACATGGATTTTGCCCAACTATGTCAAGAATGTAGAATTAAAAAATGCCAATGCAAATAGACTCCGCCCTGTTTTTATGAACCTATTGAAGTAGTCGTATAACTGGTCCTCAAGCCATTCTTCTTCCTGCCCATCATCTGGTATATTCCTTTTGGCTTTAATAAAGAATCATGGTAAAACATCCTAAACCCTCAAGTCTGACCATGGGAACACTGGAAGACAGATCGTGTAGTACTGATATCAAATGGGTCTAGATAACCAAATCCAATAATCCATGATGTCCTTTGCTTTCCTGATGTCTGGTAATTTTTTGTTAAAATAAGGATTTGGGAGTTTATCGTTTGAAGGAGGTATACAGTATTTACACTGTTATGCTCACTCTATAGCTGGGCACCCTTTGTGACCAAAATCATTGCAGAAAATGGAATTATAAAACAGAATTATCGAGTACACATTGAGGAATCTTTACAATACCCCCCATCAAGGAATTAACCATAATTAATTGGAATACAATATTCATTCAATTAAAGGTCTGTAGGCAAAATACTGGCCTTTGGCAGACAGAGAAAACAGAGAAAATTGAACTGTATATCACAGGAATGAAACTGGGAATAAAAATATTATCTAGAATTATCTCCTACACTCCATGTTCCTAAATCTTTTCTACCCATGCCAAGTCCCTGTCTAATTTTCTCCATTGAAAGCATGTAACCACTAGTGAAGCAGAGAGAAGTCTCTAGCTTTAGAGAGATGGGTTATGTATAGGTTTTTACTGTGTAACAGGAGACATACCAGGAAAGTGCAAACTCGAATCTGGTCAATGTAAGGAAAGGTGTTCAGCAGGTAGGCTATTGCAATTCTCACTGATATCATCATTAGGCTTTCCCTGAAAAAGCTCTTTTATCCTGCAGAGGCCTAGCTTCTTTTGTGATGTCACGAGTGTTGTCCTGACTGCAATTGAATTGATGATATTCCTTCAGTACCTCTAGGGTTTACTAATTCGCTCCAAATTCAGAGTAAAGAGCTATTTGCAAGGGAGAACAAAGAGGAAGATGATATCAGGGAAGGGGAGGAGGAAGCTGCCCTTCTGTCTTTGTATAAAAAATGGAAGAAATATGTGGTCTATAGGAAAGCTCGGTGAGGCCTGCGCAGGTGTTTAGTGGATTCGCTGAAGACATATCCTTGACCTGAGCCTTCCACATATGGGTATTAGTAGTTGGGAGCCTCTCAGAAGCATCTGGACTTCCCTGCTTGTTATGGTTCCTGTATATCAGAGAGTTTATACCATTAATTTCTTACAAAATTCAAGAGTTAGGAAGGGAATAGTTGTTTACCTGAGAGTTCATGACACTTATTCTTTTTGTCACAGAGGAAAAAGTTTCTAAGGAAGAGGGAAATACAGGTATTGTGTCCTCAGCTCACAGTAAATTACTCCATGATTTGGATTCATTTAGTGCAGTTTGTGTCTGACCCTGTTATCTGGGAGAGAGAAGTGATCCTATTCGCCACTTCATTGTCCCCGTCTTTCACTAGTATTTCTCTGCCTACCATTCCCTGTCAATGACTTTTTAGATTTCTGAGTAAATAGGTGTTATTAGTTGGTTGTACTCTTTTCTTTAATTTCTTTCATTTTTTTTATTTTTTACCATATTTTATTCCTTATTATTAATTGGATATTTCTATATTTATATTGAAATGTTATTTCGTTTCCCAGTTTTCCGCCCATAAGATCCCTAACCATGCTCCTGCTCTTGTTCTATTATGCCCCATACTGCCCCTTTACGTTCCAATGAACTGTGAGTCTAACCCAGGGAGAACAAATGGGTTGTCCTTCCATTGATGCTTAAGGAGGACATAACCAGCCATAGTTGTGTCTCTGTACCTACATTGAATATTGGTTTAGTACCAGAGAGCACTGATTCATTTGCATTGTTTTTCATATGAGGTTAAACCCCTTCACCTCTTGTAATACTTCCCCAAAATCTACCAACAAGAGGTCCATTTTAAGTTCACTGGTTTGCCACTAGCACTCATTTATGAATTTTTTCTAAGGAAAGATCTATATCTGGTTACTGACAGAATGCACTTCTTAGCTTCATCAATATTATCGAGTTTTTGTGGCATTCATATATATACAATATATATATACAGTTCGATGTCTCCTGCACTGAGGAAGTAAGGTTGAATTTTAACATGGATTCTGCTCAACTAGGTCAAGAATGTAGAATCCGGGTAGGGGATTTGGCTCAGTGGAAGAGCGCTTGTCTAGTAAGCCCAAGGACCTGTGTTCGGTCCCCAGCTCTGAAAGAAGAAAAAAAAACAATGTAGAAAACACAAATGAAAATGGAAAATAGAGTCACTCCTTTCCTTATGAACCTCCTGAAGTACAGTGTTCCCTGGACTTCAGTCATTCTTCTCCCTGCCCATCCTCCTGAATCTTCTGTTTGGCCTGAAGAATGAATCATGGAAAAGCATCCAAAACCCTCAAATCTGTCACTGGGACACTGGAAGGTTGATACTGTAGTACTGATATCAAAAAGTTCTAGAGAAACAAATTTGATACTCCATGTGGTCCTTTGATTTACTGATGTCTGAAAATTTTTGAAATAAATAAGGACTTGGGAGTTTACTATTTGAAGTAGGTACACAATATTTACACTGTTTTACTCACTCTGTACCTATGCCCCTTTTTTGCCAAAATCATTGCAAAAAATTGAATTGGAAAACAATTTTTGAGTATACATTCAGGAATATATATTTCCCCTCTCAAGGAATGTAGAAAAAATATTAATACAATATTTCATCAATTGAAGGTCTGTAGGGAAAATACTTGCCTTAGAGAAACAGAGAAAACCTGGGAAATTGAAGTGTATGTCACAGGAATGGACCTGGGAATAAAATTATTATTCAAAGAATCTCCTTTTCTCCATGTTCCTAGACCTTTTCTCCCATTCCAAGTCCCTGACTAACTTTCTCCATTCAGACAACGTAACCACTAATGAAGCAAAGAGAAGTATCTAGCTTTAGAGAGATGTAGTATGTAAAGTTTTCCACTGTGTCTCAGGAGAAACTCCTTGAAAAGCCACTTTCGAATCTGTTCAATGTAAGGAAAGCTGTTTAGCAGGTAGGCCATGCAGCTCTCAGTGACATCACCATTAGGCCATGCCTGAAAAATCTCTTCTATCCTGGAGATCCCTATCTTCTTCTGTGATGTCACAAGTGTTGTTGTGTCTGCAACTGCCTCTCAGATATTCCTTCAGTACCTCTAGGGTTTACTAACTGGTCTCTAATTCAGAGTCAATAGCCATTTGGGAGTGAGAAGAAAGAGGGCAAAAAGAACAGTGATGGGGAGAAAAAAGTTGGCCTTCTGTATTTGTCTAAAAAAGGAAGAAACACTTGGTCCATTGGAAAGCTCAGTGTTTCCTGGTTAGGGGTTGAGTGGGTTTGCTGAAGAGATATCCTCTATCTCAGCCTTCAACATATAGGACTTAAGAACTGAGAGTCTCCCAGAAAAATCTGGACTTCCCTGCTCCTTGAAATCAGAGAGTTTATATCATTAATTTCTTTATTCCAAAAGCCAGGTATTGGAAAGGGCCCAGTTGTTTCCTGAGAGCTCATGGCTTTTATAACTTTTCCGAGAAGAGAAAGATCCTAAGGAAGGAGGGAAAGACAAGTATTGTGTCCTCAGCTCAGAGTACACTCCTCCTTGCTTTGGATTCCTATAGTGCAGTATGTGTTTGACAGTGATATCTGGGAGAGAGAAGTGCTTCTGTTTGAGACTTCATCATCTCAGTCTTTCCACTAGTATTACTCTGACTACCATTCCCTGAAAGTTACCCTTTAGATTTCTGAGTCAATAGGTGTGATTTGCTTGCAGTTAACTTTTCTTTTTCTCTCTCTTTTTTATTTTTTAGCAATATTTATTACTTTTTCTAATTGGATATTTTTATATTTACATTTCAAATATTATTTCCCAGGTTCCTGTCCATGAGATTCCTAAGCAGTCCCACTAACCTACTTCTATAACCCCCGTTACTGCACGTTGACATTCCCTTGAACTTGTAGTCAAACCTAAGGAGCAGGAAGGGCTTCTCCTTCCATTGCGGCCCAACAAGGCCACTCTCTGCTACCTATGCAGTTGGAGGCATAGGTCTGTCCGTACACAGTCTTTGAATATTGGTTTAGTACCAGAAAGCTCTGCTTAGTTGAATTGTTCTTATGGGGTTGAAAGTCCATTCAGTTCTTGTAATCTTTTCTAAACATCTACAAACATGAGGTCCATTTTCAGTTCTCTGGTTTTCCACTAGCACTCACTTCTGTATTTGACATGCTCTAGCTGTGTCTCTCAGTAAAGATCTATGTCCAGTTGCTGGCAGCATTCTCTTCTTAGCTTCAACAATCCATCTAGTTTTGGTGCCGGATATATATATATATATACTTTTGGTGGCTTCTACTACTAAGAATTTTGATGGAAGATATACTTAGATTCTGTGTAACTAGGTCAAGAATATAGGATTCACAAATGACAATGCCAAATAGACTCCCTCCTGTTCTTATAACCTATGGAAGTTGAGGTTTCACTGGACCTCAAGCCAATCTTCTTGCTGACCATCACCCAGAAATTGATGTTTGGCCTGAAGAAAGAATTGTGTTAATACAACCAAAACCCTCAAGTCTTGCCCTGGGACCACAGGCAGGTCGATATTACAGAATTGATCTAAAAGAACTACAAAACCGCATTCTATAGTCCATGTTGTCCTTTGCTTAACTGATGTCTGGTAATTTATGGACAGAATAAGTATTTGGAAGTTCAACATTTGAAAAAGGTACACAATATTTACACTGTTATATTCACTCTATAACTGGGCCCAATTTGTAGCCAAAATTTTTATTGCAAAAAATTGAATTGGAAAAATGAAAATTTTGAGTACACATGCAGGAACATATGTAATGTCCCCTATCAATGAATGTAAAATCAAAAAATGTAGCACAATTTTCACTCAATTAAAGGTCTGTAGGGAAAATACTGGCACCTGGGAAACAGAGAACACCTTGGGAATTGAACTTTATGTCACGGGATTGGACCTGGGAATAAAATTAATCTCCAGAAGAATCTCCTTCTCTCTGAGTTCCTAGATCTTTCTAAGCCCTTGACTAGCTTTCTCCATTCAGATCATGTAACCACTAGTGAAGCAGAGAGAAGTCTGTAACTTTAAAGAGATTAGCAAATAATAGTTTCTACTGTGTCACAGGAGACACGCCCGGAAAGGACACCCTTGAATCTGGTCAATATAAGGAAAGCTGTTCAGAAGGTAGCCATGTCAATTCTAAGTGACATCATCATTAGGCCATGCCTGAAAAATCTCTTGTATCCTGGAGAGCCCTAGTTTCTTCTGTGATGTCACAAGTGTCGTCTTGACAGCAAATGCCTCACAGATATTCCTTCCTTATATCTAGGGTTTGCTAATTGGCCTATAATTCAGAGTAAACAGCCATTTTGGAGGGAGAACAAATAGGATGAAGAGATCAGAGATGTGGAAAAGGAAGCTGGGCTTCTGTCTTGGTATAAAAGGAAAGAAGAAATATGTGGTTCTTGGGAAAACACCCTGGGAAGATGGCTTTAGTTCTTTTGTTCTCTAGGTGCACCAAGCTCTTGGAGAAATTGCTGAACATCCTAAAGACCTTTGGGCCGACGGTTAAGTTTCTAGATACCCCTTTTTAGATTTTGATGGTCCTGGGGATTGCATGACTGATGGTAAATGTTTCCCAGGAAGAGTTTGAGAGTCAGATTGATTTCTATATGTTTTAGAAGACATGGAATTTTTCTGATATAAAATAATTTTCTGCATATCCATTAATAAAAAGGACACTAACTGGCAAGCCCCAACACAAGGAGGCAAGTAAAATCATATATAAAGCAAGAAATTAATCTTTACAACAAAAGAAACAGAAGCACACAAGCATAAACTAACCTCCAATTATGAAAATAAGAGAAAGTGACCATCACTAATCCTTAATATCTCTCAACTTCAATGGACTCATTTCCCCACTAAGAAGACCCATGCTCTCTCTTCCACATGGAGGTAGGCTCTACAAGGTCCCTCTACACACTCCCGGCATTTTACTGAGTCCTGATAGTCTCATACCTCTCAGGTCTCTGGAATATTCTAGAGCCACCAACTACCTCCAACATTTTAGCTCCTGTTTCCATTGCCTGTTTCCATTAATTCTGCTGAAACTCAGGGTTTCAGTCTTACTCCCCACCAATAACTGACCATGTTCCCCTCTTTCCCTTACTGTCTCCTTTCTCACCCAGGTCCCTCACTCTTCCCTCCTGAGGTACATTTCTTCTCCCTCTCTAGTGGGATTGAGACTCTTCACTTTGGCTGTTCAACTTGTTAAACTTTTATTATTTCTTTTATAAATATTAGATATTTTTGTTTACATTTCAAATATTATTCACTTTCCCAGTTTTCCAGTCATAAGAGTCCTATCACTTTCCCCACCAGTTCTTCTATAAAGGTGTTCCCCCTCACCAACCACTCCCTTTCCCAGCACACCCTGACATTCCCCTACACTGGGGTACTAGCTTTGGAAGGTTAAGAGCTTCTCCCCCCATTGATGTCCAACAAGGCTACATATGCAGCTGCAGACATAGTTCTGTCTATGTACAGTCTTTGAATATTGTTTTAGTGCCAGAAAGCTATGGGTCATTGGTATTGTTTTTTTTTTTATGGGATTGAAAGCCCATTCACTTCTGGTAATCCTTTCTCCAAATTTACTAACAAGAGATTCGTTTACATTCCACTGGTCTGCCAATAACCTTCATTTCTATAATCGGCATGCTCTACCTGTGTCTCTCAGGAAAGATCTATATCTGTTTCCTGGCAGCATGCACTTCTTAGCATCATCAATCTTATGTAGTTTGTGGCAGATCTCTCTATCTATCTATCTATCTATCTATCTATCTATCTATCTATCTATTTATCTATCTATCTCTATCATATATATATATATATATATATATATATATACATATACATACTTATACATATATACATACACACACACATATATATATATATATATATATATATATGTATTTATGTATATATTTGGTGGCTCCTACAGCTATGTGGTTAGTTGGAATTTTAGGATAGATTCTGTGCAACTAGTTCAAAAATGTAGAATTAGCAAAGGCCAATGCCAATCAGACTCCCTCCTGTTATTTTTGAACCTATTGAAGTTGAGGTATCTCTGGACATCAAGACATTCTTCTTCCTGCCCATCCTGCTGAGTCTTGTGTTTTGCCTGAATAAAGAATCATGGTAAAACCTCCAAAACCCTTAAGTTTGGCCCTGGGAACAGGAAGGTAGATATTATAGAACTGACATCTAACGGGACTAGACATCCACATTCTATAATCTATGATGTCCTTTTTGCTTTAATGCTGTCTCCTAATTTTTGGATAAAATAAGGATTTTGGACTTCATCATTTCAAGTAGGTATACAATATTTACACTGTTATATTCACTCTATATATTGGCATGCTTTGTTGTTTATTAATTGCAAAAATGGAATTGCAAAACAGAATTTTTGTGTACACAATCTGGAATATATATATAATGTCTCCTATAAGGAAAGTACAATACAAAAATGAAATACAATACTCAATCAATTAAAGGTCTGGAGCGAAAATACTGGCCTTTGGGAAACAAAGAAAACCTAGGAAATTGAAGTGTATGTCATAGGAATGGACCTTGGAATAGAATTATTATCCAGAATAATCTCCTCCACTCCATGTTCCTAGACCTTTTCTACCCATGCCAAATGCCTGATTAACTTTCTCCATTCAGAGCATGAAACCATTAATGAAGGAAAAAAACTCACTAGGTTTGGAGATGGAATACATAAAGGTTTCCCCTGTGTTACAGGAGAGATACCTGGAAAAGGCACTCTCAAATCTGGTCAATGTAAGGAAATCTGTTCAGAAGGTAGGCCATGGCAGTTCTCAGAGACATCATCATTAGGCCCTGCCTGAAAAATATCTTGCAACCTGGAGATCCCTATCTTCTTCTGTGTTGTCACAAGTGTTGTCGTGACTGCAATTGCCTCTCATATATTCCTTCAGTACCACTAGTACTTACTAATTGGCCTCTAATTCAGAGTAAACAGCCATTTGGGAGGGAGAATAAAAAGGATGAAAAGATCAGATATGGGGAGAACGAAGGAAGCTGGCCATCTGTCTTGGTACAAAAAAGGAAGGAATACATGGTCCTCGGTATAGCTCAGTGAGTACTTGGTAGTGAGTTAGTGGGAATGCTAAAGAGATAGCCTTTATCTGAGCCTCCCACCTATGGGAATCAGGAGATGGGATCCTCTCAGAAGAATCTGGACTTCCCTGTTTTTATGGTTCCTGGAAATCAGAGAGTTTATATCATTAATTTCTTTATTCCAAAAGTCAAGTGCTGGGAAGGGCACAGTTGTTTTCCTGAGAGCTCATGACCTTTACTCTTTTTGATAAGAAGAAACATGTCCTAAGGTAAAAGGGAGAGACAGGTATTGTGTCCCTAGCTCAGAGTAAATTCCTCCATGTTTTGGATATCTATAGTGCAGTCTGGGAAGCAGCAGTGCTATTAGTTGGGATTTCATAATCTCATTCTTTCCACTAATATTTCCACTGATTACCACTTTACTTCTCTGAGTCACTAGGTATGATTAGCTGTCAGTTTTCTCTTCGTTTATTCCTTTCATTTTTTTATGTTTTAGCTTTATTTGTATTGATTTTTTTAACTTGATGTTTCTATATTTATATTTAATGTTATTTCGTTTCCCATTTAACTGCCCATAAGATTCCTACCCATATCCTTCCCCTTCTACTTTAACCCCTCTGACTGTGCATTCACATTCCCTTGAACTGGGAGACAAACCTAGAGTGGGCCAATAGCTTCTGCCTCCATTCGTGATGAACAAGGTCATCCTCTACCACATGCAGTTTGAGCCATAGCTCTGTCCATCTACATTCATTGAATATTGGTCTAGTACCAGAAAGCTCTGGGTCATTGACATTGTTGTTCTTATGGGATTGAAAGCTCCTTCACCTCTTGAATTCCTTTCTCAAAATCTGCCAACAAGAGGTCTGTTTCAGTTCACTGATTTGCCACTAGCATTAATTTCTGTAGTTGACATGATCTACCTGTGTCTCTCAGGAAATATCTTTATCAGGTTGCTGGCAGAAAGCACTTTTTAGCTACATCAATATTATCTAGTTTTGGTGGCTGATGTATATATATACTTTTGTGGCTCCTACAGCTATGTGGTTAGGTGGAATTGTGACACGGATTCTGAGCAAGTAGGTCAAGAATGTAGAGTTCAGAAATGACAGTGCCAAATAGACTCTCTCAAGTTATTATGAACCTATTGAAGTTGAGGTTTCACTGGTCCTCAAGCCATCCTTCTTTCTGCCCATCCTCCGATATCTTATGTTTGGCTTTCAGTGAGAATCATTGTAAAACATCCAACCCTCAAGTCTAGCAATGGGAGCACAGGAAAGTAGATAGTATAGTACTGATATCAAATAGGACTAGAGAACTGAATTCTATAGTCATTATGTCATTTGCTTTGCTGAAAATAAAACTGGAAACAGAATTTTTGAGTACGCATACAGGAATATTAATAAAATCTCTTATCATGGAAAGGACAATGAGAAAGTGAAATACAATATTCATTCAATTAAGGTCTGTAGGCAAAATACTGGCCTTTGGAAATAGAGGAAACCTGGGATATTGAACTCTATGTCACAGGAATGAACCTGGGAATAAAATATTATCTATAAGAATCTTCTTCTCTCTATGTTGCTAAATCTTTTCTAGCCATGCTAAACCCCTAACTAACTTTGTCCATTGAGAGCATGTAAACCCTAATGAAACAAAGAGCAGTCTCTACCTTTAGAGAGATTTAGTATGTAAAGGTTTCCACTCTTAAACAGGAGACTCTTCTGAAAGTGTCACCCTCAAATCTGGTCAATGTAAGGAAATCTGTACAGCAGGTAGTCTACGGCAGTTCTCAGTGACATCATCATTAGGCCCTCCTTGAAAAATCTCTTGTATTCTGGAAGCCCGAGCTTCTTCTGTGATGTCACAGTGTTGTCCTGACTGCAACTTCCTCTTAGATATCCCTTCAGTACATCTAGGGTTTATTAATTGTCCTTTAATGCATTGTATACAGCAATTTGGGAGGGAGAAACAGAGGATGAAGTGATCAGACATGGGGAATATGAAGCTGGCCTTCTGTCTTGGTATAAAAATGGAAGAAATACGTGGTCAGTGGGAAAGGTCCTTGAGTCTTGGGTAGAGGTCGAGTAGGTTCACTGAAGATATAGCCTTTATCTGAGATTTCCACATATGGAATCAGGAGCTTGGAGTCTCTCAGAAGCATCTGAGATGCTTCTCAGAAGATCTGAAAAATAACATGTTATTTTTCTTGGAAGTCAGATACTTTATATAATTCATTTCTTTATCCCAAAAGCCAGGTGTTGGGAAGGGCACTATAATTTTTCCTGAGAGCTCATAGCTTTTACCATTTTACCTTGAAGGAAAACGTCCTAAGGAAGAAAGATAAGTAAAGTATTGTGTCCTCAGCACAGAGAAAACTCCTCCATGCATTGAATTCTAATAATGTAGTTTGTGTCTGTCACTAATATCTGGGAGGAACAAGTGATTCTAGATGAGACTTCATCATATCAGTCTTTCCACTAGTATTACTCTGAATACCATTACCTGACAGTAACCCCTTAAAATTCTGAGTCAATAGTTGTGATTAACCGGAAGATTTCTTTTCTTTTATTTCTTTCATAATTTTTTTTATTTTTAACAAATTTTATTGCTTTTTTAATGGATATTTCTAAATTTACATTTAAAATATTAATTCCTTTCCCAGTTTCCTGACTACAATATCTCTTACCAGTCCCCTTAACCTTTTCATTATAACCCCTCTTTCTGCCACTGGACATTCACTTGAACTGGGAGTCAAACCTAGACAGGACCAAGGGTTCTATTTCCATTGTTACCCAACAAGGCCATCCTCTACAACATATGCAGTTGGAGACATAGGTCTGTTCATGTACATTCTTTGAATATTGGTCTACTACTAGAAAGCTCTGTTTCATTGGCATTGTTGTTCTTACACGGTTAAAAGCACCTTCAACTCTTCTAATCCTTTCTCAACATCTACCAAAATAAGTCTGTTTTCAGTTCACTTTTTGACACTATTTTTCATGTTGTGGTTTGCCCTGAAGTTATCTGTGTTTGATGCTAATTCCACTGCCCCAAGGTCAGTTGCATAGTCCTGTACTCAGAACTAAGGTTACTTCAGCAGAACCACGACTCCATTGAATTTGTAAAGTATATGTGAGTGTCAGGAACAAGATAGAAGGAGGGTTATCATGGGAGGAGAAGGCAGAATGAGCGAGAGAGAAGTTTGAAGGGAGAGGAGGAGACTAGAGGAAAAAAAGAGTGAAAGGAAGATGACAGAGTGAGAAGCAATGTTCGGAGAATTTAAGATTGTGCTCTGTGTAATTACAGGTCATTATTAATGTTCCTAAGGAATGGATGGTACCTGGTATGTATGTTTAATTGGACAATTATATCGAATCAACTGGACCAAAGAGTATTGTGTTGTGTGTTTTTTATGTGAATGTTTGAGTATTGGAAAATGTGCGGTGGCATGAAACATTGCGCAGCCGAGTAGTGAGGTGTTTCTGCCAAGATATCTAGCAGAGAATCTGAGACACTTTGGTGCCAGGGTTAGCAGGGTAAAAGAAAATTTATTTGTTATTTTTATATTTTACAAGAACACATTCACTTCTGTATGTAATATGCTCTAGCTGTGTCTCTCAGGAAATATCAATATCTGGTTCCTGGCAGAATTCACTTCTTAGCTTCATCAAACTTACCTAATTTTTGTGATATATATACCCTTTGGGTGGATCCTACCGCTACGTGGATTTTCATATGGATTCTGCACAACTAAGTCAAGAGTGTAGAATCCACAAAGGACAATAACAAATAGACTCCCTCCTGTTCTTGTGAACATATTGATGTTGAGGTTTCCCTGGAGCTCAAGCCATACCTCTCCCTGTCTTCGTCTAGGATCTTATTATTCCTGAAGAATGAATCATAGTATAAGATCCACAACATTCAAGTCTGGCCACGGGAACACCGTATGGTAGATAAAGCAGAACTGATATCAAATAGTTAGAGAACTGTATTCTATAGTTCATGTTGTCCTCTGCTTTACTGATGTCTGGTAATTTTGGGATTAAATAGGGATTTAGGTGTTTATCATTTCAAGTAGGTACATAATATTTGGACTGTTATATTCATTCTATAGCTGGGCAACATTTGTTGCCAAAATCATTGCAGAAAATGGAATTGGAAAAAAGAAATTTTGAGTACACATTCAGGAATATTTATAAAGTCCCATACCAAGGAATGTACAGTAAGAAAGTAAAATACAGTATTCATTCAGTTGAAGGTCTGTTGGGAAAAACTTGCCATTGGGAAACAGAGAAAACCTACAAAATTGAACTGTATTTCATGAAAAGTACCTGGGAATAAAATTATTATTCAGAAGAATACTCCATGTTACAAGATCTTTTCTATCCATTCCAAGCCCTTGAATAACATATTCTTTAGAGAGATGGAGTACATAAAGGTTTCCACTGAATCACGGGAGACATACCAGGAAAGGGCACCCTCAAATCTAGTCAATGTAAGGAAAGCTGTTTAGCCAGTAGGGCATGGCAGTTCTCAGTGACATCATGATGAGGATCTGCCTGAAAAATCTCTTGCAAGCTGGAGAGCTTTATCTTCTTCTGTGATGTCACAAGTTTTGTCATGATTGCATCTGCCTCTCAGGTATTCTTTCAGAACCTCTAAGGTTTAGTAATTGTCATTTAATTCAGAGTAAACAGCTATTAGGGAGTGAAAACAAAGAGGATGAAGAGATCAGAAATGGGGAGAAGGAAGATGCCTTTCTGTCTTTGTCTAAAAAAAGGAAGAAAGATGTGTGCTTGGGAAAGCTCAGTGACTCCTTGGTAAGGGTTGAGTGGTATCGCTGAACAGAAAACATTGATCTTAGCCTTCCACATATGGGATTCAGGAGCTGGGGTCCTCTCAGAAGCATCTGGATATCTCTGTTCTTATGGTTCCTGGAAGGCATAGTGTTTATATTATTCATTTCTTTATTCCAAAGGGAAAGTGTTGGGAATGGCACAGATTTTCCCTGAGAGCTCATGGCCTTCATTCTTTTTGTCCAAATGAAAAAGGTCCCACAGAAGAATGGAAAGGCAAGTATTGTGTCCTCAGCTCAGAGTAAACTCCTCCATGCTTTGGATTCCAAAAGTGCAGTATCTATCTGACTCTGATATTTGGGAGAGAGAAGTGCTTCTAGTTGAGACTTCATCCTCTCTGTCTTTCCACTAGTATTACTCTGAATAACACTTTAGATTTCTGAGTCAATAGGCATGATTAGTTGACAGTATTCTTATCATTTATATCATTCTTTTCTTTACTTTTTGGGAAATTTTAGTGGTTTCTTAAACTGGATATTTTGATATTTACATGTAAAATAATATTTTCTTTCTCATTTACCTTCACATAACATCCCTACATATTCACTATCCCTTCTTTAACCACACTTTCTGTCCCTTGAAAATCCCATGAACTAGAAGATAATCCTAGGTTGGATCAAGGGCTTTTCCTTCCATTGGTGCCCATTAATGCCATTCTCTGCCACATATTCATTTAGGGCAATTGGTCTGTCCATGTAAAGTCTTTGAATATTGTTCTAGTACCAGGAAGCACTGGTTCATTGGCAAAGTTGTTCTTATGGTGTTGAAAGCACCTTCAACGCTTGCAATCCTTTCTCAAAATCTACCAACAAGAGGGCGGTTTTCAGTTCACTGGTTTGCAACTAGCATTCACTTCTGTATTTGACATGCTCTAGCTGTGTCTCTCAGGATGTATCTACATCCGGTTTCTGGTAGAATGCACTTCTTAGCTTCATCAATCTTTTCTAGTTTTGGTGGTATATATATATATTGGTGGTATATACATATATATATATATGTATTTTTGGTGACTCCTACAGTATGAAGTTAGGTGGAATTTTAACATGGATTATGCACAAGTAGGTGAAGAAGGTAGAATCCACAAAGGCATTGCAAAAAAGACTCTCTCCTGTTCTTATGAACCTATTGAAGTTGAGGTTTCACAGGTCCAGAAGCCATTCTTCTTTCTGCCAATCCTCCTCTATCTTATGGTTGGTCTTAAGAAGGGATCATGGTAAAACATCCTAAACCCTTAAATATGACCGTGAGACACTGGAATGTAGATATTGCAGATGATATCAAAAGCGACTAAAGAAGAGAATTCTATGCTCCATGTGGTCCTTTGCTTTACTGATATCTGGAAATTTTGGATAGAATAGGATTTCAAAGTTTATCATTTCATGTCGGTACACCATATTTACACTGTTATACTCAGTCTGTAGCTGTGCACCTTTGTTGAGAAATCATTGCAAAAAATGGAAGTGGAAATTCGAATTTTTGAGTACACATTCATAAACATTTATAAAATCACCTATCAAGGAATATACAATAAGAAGTGAAATACAATATTCATTCAACTAAGGGTCTGTAGAGAACATACTGACCTTTGAAGGACAGAGAAATCATAGAAATTGAACTCTATTTCATAGTAATGAACCTGGGAACAAAATATTATCTAGGAGAATCTCTAATATCCCATGTTCCTAAATCTTTTCTATCCATGCCAAGTCCCTGACCAAATTTCACCTTTCAGAGCATGTAACCAATAATGAAGCAAAGAACAGTTTGCAGCTTTAGAGAGATGGAGTTCCTAAAGGTTTCCAATGTGTCACAGGAGACATACCAGGAAATGTCACCCTTGTATCTGGTCCATGTAAGGAAAGCTGTTCAGCATTTAGGCTATGGATGGTGTCAGTGACATCATCATTATGCCCTCCTTGAATACTCTATTTTAACCTGGAGATCCCGAGCTTTTTCTGGGATTTCCCAAGTGTTGTTGTGAATGAAACTCCCTTTCAGATATTCCTTCAGGACCTCTAGCTTTTACAAATAATCCTGTAATTCAGAGTAAACAGCCATTTGAGAGGGAGAACAAAGAACATGAAAAGATAAGAGAAGGGGAGAAGGAAGTTGGTCTTCTGTCTTGGTCTAAAAAAAAAGGAAGAAATACATGGTCCTTGGGAAAACTCAGTGAGACCTTGGTATAGATTGAATGGGAATGCGGAAGAGATAGCCTTGACCTGAGTCTTCCACATCAAGAGCTGCAAGCCTCTCAGAAGCATCAAGACTTCTCAGTTCTTATGGCTTCTGGAAGTCAGAGATTTTATATCATTCATTTCTTTATTCCAAAAGCCAAGTGTTTGAAAGATAACAGATGTTTTCTTGAGAGCTCATGGCATTCATTCATTCTGTCAATTATAAAATAGTCCTAAGTAAGAAGGGGAAGACAAGTATTGTGTCCTCTGGTCAGTGTAAACTTCTCTATGCTTTGGATGCCAACAGTGCAGTTTGTTTCTTATACTAATGTCTGGGAGAAAGAAGTGCTTCTAGTTCAGATTTCAACATCTCAGCCTTTCCACTACTATTTACACTGACTAACCCTTTAGATTTCTCAGTCAATTGGTGAGATAAGCTTACAGTTTTTCTTTCTTTTATTTCTTTAATTTTTTAAATATTTTTTTAGCAAAACTCTCAAATCTCATCCTGGGTGACGATGTAGATTAGACCCATTAGATGAAATGAAGAATTAAAAAACTCTCCTGATGATGAAAGTGGTAAGGAAATCACATTGATGTATCATAAATGCAGTGCCAAGAGCAATATTCAGACTAGTCTGGGGAGATGCTGCCTTCATCAGAGACCACAAACCTTTAGTGGAGTATGATTCAGTACTAAACTGGGAAGGGAAAATTATGGTTGATATTGTTCTAGTAGATCTCACAACATTAAAAAGTGTTTCTTCCAGATAAATGAATGATTATTGTAAAGCAACACCCAGAATGAACTTATGAGACCCACAATTAGCCTGTGAAATAATGTGTTAAAGAAGAAATCTGTGTCTCTCCAGGGACAAACTGTTGCTTTCAAACAAACTGTAAAGTGTCCATTCTAGGAATGATACATAGATATATACACATTATAACAGGATGGATAACGAGTTTCTTCAGGTCCATGAATGAGGTATTCAGCAGTTGACCTGACTCAGCAATAAAGGTAATTTTTGCCAACACTTGAGACCTGAGCTCCTTCACTAGGAGCCCCATGATTGAAGGAAAGACCAAACTTCAGACTTTTCTCAGATTTTATTTAGTTCAGGTTTCATGGTCTTGGTCCTCAGAAGGAAAGACATCTTGTTTTCCAATTCTTGTTTATCCTATAATCCTTCTCTCTGATGCACTCATGCAAATAAATTACTGTGCATTTCATTGATAGGTTATTATAGCTATTTTAATTTTCTTGCCAAGAACTATAGAAAATAAGAATGACTGTATCAAAGCATCATACGAAAATCAGACTAAGGCAATGTGGCCATTGGAAATTTGTAACTGAGCTGAAACTCTAACTAGAGACCAACTGTTGTAGAAGGTCTTCTATAGATACCTGGTGTAGTAGTTGTTGTTCCCCAACAGATACTAAAGGATGAATATCTCTCTACAGAGGAATCAGACTAGTCACAATGATCACAGACTATGGACCACATAATTTAACAATGGCTGACTATTTGTAAAGTCCTAGAATGTTTCATTAGTTTATTAGTCCAATAGGCTAGATGTCTCATCTGGTCATTGGTATATGGATAAATCTTCAGTATGTAGGTTCTAATGTCTGTGAGGGTTTGGTAGCAATGTGACTGCAAGCAGGAAAGGTAAAAGCTTCTTTCTTCCATGTTTTCTATGGGGATTCAAATAGAATGCATTGTTAAGAATACATTGGGATTGCCATTTTCAAACAGACCAGTATCTTCAACTAAACATTCTTTTCTGGGAAGATGCACTTTGTCAGCTTGGCTTATGTGTATGTGAACTGCAAGATCTTGTGTGGGAAGGCAGTCCTGTTCATCAATCCCAATTGCCCCTCTTACAGAAATATCCAAGACTTCCTCAATCAACTCCTTTGCAATCATGGTCTTCTGAGATTTGAAGACATTACCTCTACTAACAACACCAATGGGATTCAAGATTACTTACAAAAGCTCACTGGAGTGAGAATAGTTCCTTGGGTCTTTATATGTAGAGAAAGAATGCATAGGCAGACACAGTGATCTAATCTACTTGCAACAGAATGGGAAGCTGATGATGTGCCTGAAGCAGATTGGAGCTCTCCACTTATAAAAGGGGTGGCAGTAAAAGCCCATGCTGACAGGAGACATTCAGCCATCCTGAAGCCAGGCAGAGAGTTGATGTGTGTCACAGAAGATGTCAGCATTTTCTTATGATTGACATTTTCAACAAATTGGCTTTTATTCTATTACTCAGTGCAAAAATCGGTTGCTGTTTGCCTCAAAAATTGTGGTAGGGAAATTTAAGGGGCAACAGAGGTTTGATTATTCAGTCTTCATGTGCTGACATGTCTTTACCTCTAAGTCTATGTTCCACAATCCAATGCATTTAAATCTACAGAGAATCAGTTACTGTTTCTCTACCATGCTGATCTGCTGAAGTCATTTTACAGAAGTCCACTTCCTAGTAATTGTTAAATGAATGAATATTGTGAAGTTGTTTATGATCTACACACAGGCCTTTCACACCCAAGGCATGTACCATCCCACTTCTGCATTTGCAGCTCTCAGCCATCCTACAACCCAAAGAAGTCCACAATTGTATGAGGATGCTGTTTGAAAAACATATGAATAGATTTATTATAGTTGTTCTTCACTGTACCCATATTAACACAGACGGCAGAGCATATGATGCATTCAGCTCTGTTTGTAGTGTTTAATTGCCCATAAAGTCCCAAACAGTTGTGAGTTGATTCTGTCAGAGTACCAGCAAAGCCAAATATGAAATTTAAAATTTCAGAACTCTCCTTCCAAGGCTGTTTGTGAAAGAAGTTGTTTGCAAAACACTATCCTAATAAATTTATTCCATTCTCACTTTGATATTTTGCTTTGATATCTTGAAGTGACGTTTATTATTGATATGCAGGTCCCCTCTATGCTCTCCAGTGAGGATGCATTCCTCAAATGAATGTATCTGCAGATGCCTGAAAATATATATATATATATATATATATAACAATTAGATCTTGATAAAGTTCTAGGTTAAAGATGCAACATCCTACTCCAAAGATCCATATAAGAAGTACATTTGACCTTGCCCTTATGCAGAAATTCGACACATATTCCCTTTGTCGTTGAAGTTTAATTAATCTCAGATGAATAGTTGACAACCAAGAATAGCCTTTAGAATCATTTTACCCTCTTCACTAATAGTTTTGAGCAAATGGAACACTAAAAGATCACAAAGAAGAAATGGTTATAATCAAAAGATACATGTGGTTCAGCTCTAACTCTCATGGTCTAGGTGACTTTGGACACGCTCATTATGGTCATGGATTGCTCTCATAAGACTCTGCAGAAGGTTGTTCCTACTGCCTCATTTTAAGCTCCAGAAGACCAAGCCACCAGAGCTGATCAAGTTCCCTTAGAATGCACTTGAAAGCCACATACGCTGAGGAACTTTTGATGTGCTTTAGCTCTATTTTCAGTTTTTTTTAAGCCTCTACCAAACAGCAGGCTACCTTTTTTACTCCCTACTCAACACCTCTAAATCTGCCCCAGCTCAGTTGCTCAGTTGACATTAGTCATTGCTCACCACCCCAAGTATGCTCTAATCTTACTGTGTTTCTAACATCCTGCCTGCTACACCAATTGCTACTCCATACTAGGTCTCACATGACTGGTAGCTCTTACTCCATCTGAAGTACTAAATCCTTTCTCCACCCTTGTGTCTACTAACCTGCAGGGAGGTTAGTAGACACACAACTGCTTGGCCAAGAGCATATTTATTGAACTATACAGAAACAGTTTGGAAACAGGACCTTCAGTGTTCGCAGGATGATTCCTGATCTAAGAATCAAAACAAGACCATACAAGACTCAATACATGTCTCCGGTTTTGGAAGGGAGATAGAGCAGTTAAAATTTCAGAGTTGAAATTCAAATAATTATAATATATATGTAGTATTAATTATGCCAGGAAAAAAGGATCCAAGAAAGTGTAAATGGGTAACATTAAAGGCAAAAGAAAAAACAAAAACAAAAACAAAAACAAAACAAAAAAAAAAAAAAAACATACTACAGCCAACAATGTGGACCTGTCAGAAAGGCTGGGCTTTTTCCGGCCATCTGAATTTGTACTTGAAATTCTTCCGACCAATTATTGATCTCTGCATGTAGAAAAGATTAAAAAGAAAAAGAAAACAAAATAAAATAAAAAATCAACAAAATGTAACAAAAAGCAAAAGCAAAAGCAAATCAACCCCATTTCTAAAAAAAGAGGATCGAGTGAAGATTGTTTGAGGCTCTCATTTTCAACTACAACTACAAGCCACCAATAGCTTTCAATGCAAAAATTATTCATTATTTTATTTGAAACTTCTCTGTCGGTCAAAGAAACAAGGTTTATACGATGCAAAAACAGAAAACAGAAACAAATCATACTGTACAGCTCACCACTCATATTACTATGGTGACTGTGGGCAATGCGGAGAATATGTGTTTGACAACGGGTCTTGTGGTTTTCTATATGCTGGCAATATCTATGACTCTGATATGAGTTAGAGTCATCATAAAATCATCACTAAATGAACTGCTCCTTTTCTTTGGAGAACAAGATGTGGCAAACACTTGACTGACTATGATTTGTAATTTGGACCTAGCATTTGTAGTAAAGCTAAGGCATCTGATGGAAAATCCTCCACCAAAACACTGGATCGTCAATGTTGTTGCCAACCAAAAACCATGTCCTGAGTCTACCCTGCAATCTCCAGAAGAGGTTTCAAAATGTCAAACTTCACAATATTTTATTTGAGGCTTTGTCTTGTTGTCATTTTTTATTTTAAATAAAGTGTGATTTCTGGCATAATCCGTCTAATTTTTTCTCATATAGAACTTCACTTTTGATCTCAAATTCCATTCGTGAAGGGGAACTCTTTTGTTGGCTAAGTTTTCTATTTTCCTTTTATGGCTTGCTGTGATTGCTTATTGTGGCTGTCTAAATGATGCATTATTGAGCAACTGACTCCATCAGATTGGCTTGTAGGCATCAGTATTTTGCATTTTCTTGATGGCTAGATGATGTATGGATACATTGCCCACTGTGGATGGTACCAACATTAGTCAGCTGAGGAGGTTATAGAGAAAAGGTAGCTGAGCAGATTAGTAAGCAGAGTTCCTCTTAATTTTCATGCTGCTTCCGTGTGTCCTTTTCTTGTATTCCATTATGAACTGTAACTTGTGAGGTGAAAAAAAACCTTCAATTTCCCACCTTGGCATTTTTATGATTACTATAAATTAGTAGTACTATCAGAAACATTTGGCATTTTCTGGAGATCTGATCTGATAGTCTAAACTGCTGTTGCTATGTAACCTCACCTTTTAAATCAATAAATAAATCCTGGATGCTCCAATCCTTTGAAATATTCACTCTGACAACAACATCACACTGTGTATGTAACCCTTACATTTTTTTAATCTCATGATATTTTTCCTCCCTCTTTGTTTCTCTTTAAAATTATCTCCCTAATCAGGCTAGCACTTAGCACTTTAAAGTTCTCCTCTGTCCCATAGTAGAATAATTATAGTCAAATTCTTGAGTTTCATATAAGTGGGTGATTTATTGTAGTAAAATTTTCTAATCAATATTTATTGCATTAGCTTTATTAATTAATTAACAATTGACATTATTATATTATCTACTTATACTTAAAACTATAAAAGCTTTGATTTATTCAAGTCTTTAAGGTCCTTTAGAACATCAGCTGGAACATTTCCATATATATTCTGGATGGATAATCATTACTTCATATGTCTTCTAACTAATAGTATGCTTTATAACTTTGCTAATCCAGGGTATTTTGTTATATATTTTAAGAGTGTTTCAAGTGGAATATTTCCCTGATTTTTCTCCCATTGCTTGAAATTGGAAAACAGGAAAGATAATGTGTTCTGAGTAATCACTTTGAATTCTACTATTTATGAATGTATTTTCAACTTTAAGAAACTTAATCTTTTAGAGAACAATTGTCTCTATTCAGGATCACTTCTATCTAATTCATAGTGGTCTTTGCATTTTAAATATTTTTATCCACAATATTTAATTTTATATTTTCAGATTATTGTGAGGGGAATTTTACCCATATTTTCTCACAGTATGGTTTGTATTGGCAAAAAGTAAAGCTAAGGAATTTTGTGTGTTCGTATGATCTTCTGTTTTTATGACCCTATTTCTCAGTCTTAAGAGACGGATACATTTTTAGAGTTTTTAAAATGGTATCACAACATCTGCAAATTTGAACATTTTGATTCCTTCGTTTTTCATTTGTATTCCCTGGATCTTCTTCAGTTGTAATATGTTCTAACTAAAATTACAAATACTATAATACATAGGTATGAAACCAGTGTATATTCTTGTCTTCTCCTGCTTGTAGTGGAACTGCATTTGATTTTTCTCTCTTTAGCAAGATGATTTTGGTAGGCTTCTTGTACCTTGCCTTTATTATGTTGAACTATATCCTCCATACCTACAGCTTCCCCAGGACTAATCAAACTTGTATGTCTGGGATTTGAAGAAAGCTTATCTGGTTGAAGATTATATTTAATGTTGACTTGAATCTGTTCACAAGTATTTTATTGAGAATATGTGTGTATAGGTGTAAATTAGTGTGTAATACTCTCTCTTCCTCTCTTTGTGTCAGTCGTCTGTAACTTTTTCTCCCTCTTTCATTACCTTCCCTTTTGCCTCATTGTCCCCCTGTCTCACTCTCTCTCCTTATATTCTTTGTCATTGTTAGATAAAACCAGATTCAAAAATATAATTTTAATGTATTCAATCCTTTTCTCTACTTTATGAAATAGTCTTAGACACTTTAAATGCTATTTAAATGTATATTCATTTCTTTTCAACTGAATACATGTGGTCCTATGATATTTGAGGTGGGAGAAATTAAATACCGATTATATGTAATTGTTTAGTATAGAGCTGTTTAAATTATAAAAAATGAGCTGATTTAATATTGATAAATCGAATATATCTAGTATTTATTGTCACTTCCAACCCCGACCAGCAGGAAAGGAGTGACACCCCACATTCTTCTCAAAGCAGTTTATTCAGGAACCCTTTTGTCTGCAAGCAGGAACCATGTCTCCATCCAGCCCCCGAGCCCAGTCCCTTATATCCTCCCTCAACCACCTCAACCATCTAGTCTGCGTAACCTCCATTCATAGGTCCACGTCACATGGCCTGAATATCGTCATGGTGCGCCTGGGCAGCTCTCACGATTGGCCGTGGCTTAATTTCAGGTGCTAATCTTGAAACTCGGCAGCAGTCCCGGGCTCTATCTTGGGATTGCCACTACACCCGCTCCCCACAGTAAATCACTAATGCTTTAAAATATATTCTAGATTTTGGACTGTAAATCTAAATAATCTGTGTTTTCTCCATGTTTCCTATATTGTCTTTCATTTTATTAATTCAAACCTTTCATTACCTAACATGGCCAGAGGTTATGACAATCTTGTTAATACTTTCCAGGAGTGACCTCTTCCTTTCATTCATTTTATAGTTGTCTACATTTTATTGATTTCAGCCATAATGAGTTGGATATGCATGTTATACCCCAAGACTAAAAAGCCATCCTGAAACAAGGTGCTAAGAGATTGTAGGTGCCCAAATTGTGGGTGGGATCAGACATAAAGAGAGTCGTCTGGATACAAGAGGTGATACTCTCATGTCACATAGCAGCTGTGGTTTCCTGCACTGCTTCAAGCCAGTCAACAGTCCAGAATGCAGTATAAATGCCTGAAAGCTGTTACTCCTAACTGACACACTGTGGACAGTTAGTGGCTTTTGTTGGAGGATTGAAAAATTTTTTGTAAGGGATTATCATGGGATTATTAAACAGTATTTTAATGTAGAAGTTACAGAAAAGTAGGATTCAAAGAAATAGAGTGATGTTGACAAAATAAATGGGTAAATTGTCCTCAAAATACTTTGGTGGAAATTCTCAAAAATTTAAACAATTAAAGCATATTCTACAATTATATGTACATAGAGTATGTTTTATGATATAGGGATGTTTCATAAAGTGACCTTAATGAATTTTCTAAGCTACAGCAGATCTGCCAATTCTGTGAGTTTAATGGGAGCACATTATATGATTTGACCTTAGCAAATTTAAATTAAAGTGTCTATTTTCAAAAATACTAAGCATTGTTTACATGTACACGTTGAGCAATGAGCTTCTATAAACCAAAATAAAAAACTAAAGAACTATATATCAAGGAAAAATAATTAAATTGGGCTACATATCTAAACAAAAAATTCACAATTGAAGAACTCAAATCAATAAGAATCTAATGGCAAATATGTATAATCCTTATACATTATGGAAATGCAAAACAAAATTATTCTGAGATTTTTTCATCCCCTTCAGAAAACCTTGGTTAATAACACATGAGCCAAGTGATCTTTACTGTATTATGGAGAGAGGGGAGCATTCCTATTATCCTGGTGGGAAGGCAAAATTCTATAACAACTTTTGAAATCAATATGATGTTTCTTCAGGAATATGGAAATGGATACGCCTAATGATATAACTCGAGGGTATAAATGCAAATGTTGATTCATCCTAGTATATAGACCCTTCATAATGTGAAAATATTCAAGTTCTTCCTTAACAAATGAAGACATAAAGATAACGGATGCTTTTACAGATCAGAAAAAAGAAAGCATGGAATTTTCAGGACAGGAATGGATCTTGTAAAAGTCATCATAGATGAGGTAATCCAGATCAAAAAGAAAAATGGGATACAAATTCGCTATAATCTGAATGTTAATTCTCCAAACTGTGTATGTGTATGAACAGTATAGTGTAAGTGTCAAGGGACATGGTCCAGACTGTCTCCATTTTGGGAAGTACAAATGTACTTATGGATTGCTGAGGGACACAGTCAGGAACAGGAATGTCAAATGTGAAGAAACAGAGGGCGACAATGGAGGGAATATAGAGAAGTACAGCAAAGACTGAGAGACATTTGAGGCATGGAATGGAAACCTAATGGGACAGAAATACAAAATATGTTTGTTTGTTTGTTTTTTTTTTTTAATTTAACATCGAGGTAACTAAAGATTTATAGTTATAAGGACAAAAGATAAAACTTTAATTTTGTTTATCTTTGTGAAATGTCAATACTAAGTAATTTATGAAAATTATGGATTTCAACTTTCAGTAAACCTGAAACAGTACAGATAATGAATATATAATCCTTAAGGAGAACAGATGTGAACATCTCTATTGTAAACATAAATATCTTATATTATAAACAGTATGTGTGTAAAATAATCTCTTCGTTTTTTTATATTTTGAATGTCATTGCTCAAACTGGTATTTTTCTTGAATCCCCATTCTGATCCTTTGCGTTTCTAATATGGTGCTCCCCCATCTCCTTGCCACTTCACTTTAGCCCTCCAACATCCCCCTTCTCTGGGATATGATGTCTCCACAGGACCAATTGACTCCTTTCCCAGATATGGCAAATGAGGCAGTTGTCTTCTCCATATGCTCTACGACCTATGTAGCAGAACCCTTTGACTGACCCAAGTATATTCTATTTGGTAATAAATTTCCTGAGCCCCGAAAGTGTAAACTTAATGATCCTGTTGTTATTCATTTTAGGCTCAATCCCCTTCAGATCCTTCAGGCATTCCCCTTACTTTTCATTTCTGGCTATCAGGTTCTTTCAAAAGGTTAGCTGTAACTACATCTGTCACGGTCAGGTGATGGTGGAGCCCCTCCGAGGACATACATATTAGGGTATTATCTGCAAGCACATCTTGAAATCAGTAATAAGGCCAGGATTTAGAGTCTGTGGATTAAATGGTTCTTATGGGTTCTCATGGGGAGGTCTCCTAAGGCTCTTCCCTTCAGTCTTTGCTCTGTTTTTGTATTTGCATTTTTGTAGGCCTTGGATATTTATAGGATAAAGATTTTGAACTGTGTGTGCAACACCATTCCTTCACAGGTGTGCATGTCTAGCTATAGGAGGCAGTCTCTAGTGATTCTACCTCTTTGATGCTTGGTATTTCAACTACCATTATCCCATTACGTTTATGGGAACCTCTTGCATTTCTGGCACCTGGGAATTTCCTGGGGATACCCAAGTTCACCACCCACCACTGATATACTTATTGTCATTTATTCCACTTTTCCTCTGGAATCCTCTCGTTTCTCTTTTCATTGTTGCAACTAACCTAACTTTGTTCATCATTCTCTACCCGCCATCCCTCTGCCTTTCATGATTATTTTGTTCTCCCTTCTAAGTTGGTTGCAAGCATCCACAATTTGACCTTCTAACATGTTACCCTTCATATGATAAATGCTCTGTATAGTGGGCCTTCTGAGATATGGGGTTAAAATCGACTTGTCACTAAGTTCATCCCATGTTATTTCCTTTTTGATCTCTGTTACTTCACTAATTTCCAGCTACATCCCTTTGCCTACAAAGTACTTGGTGTCCTCATTTTTAATACCTGAGTAGTGTTCCTTTGTTTAAAAAAAGCACATTTGTTTTCTCTATTTATTCCTCAGTGGAGTTGAGGTAAATCACGCTTGTTTCCAGCATTCAACTATTTTAAGTAAGGCTGTTCAACCACATGTCCTTGTTGTATGTGGATCAAGTTTGTGTATATGTGTTGAAGTGAGTGGTAAAGCTGGGTTTTCAGGTAAAGCTATATGCAATTTTCTCTGAACCTCCACATTTATATCCAAGTGGAGTAGTGTTCCACTTTGTCTACATCGTAGCCTACTCTGCTACTGCATCAGTTTTTTTTTTTTTTTTATCTTAGTCATTCTGATTTGTGTAATATAGAATCTCCGGCTCATTTTGATTTGCCTTTTTCTGAGAACTATGAATGCTGAACATTTCTTGATGTCTTTCTCAGCTATTGAGATACGTCAGTTGAGAATTCTTGATTTGGCTCTCTACCCAATTATAAAAGTTTGGATATCTGGTTGTCTGGGACAGTAAGGAAGGGGATAACAATATGTAGGGGACAACCACAATAAAAGGTGAGGGGAAGAGGTTAGGCGTGTGGACAGGAAAGATAAAAACAATTGAAATGCAAATAAATACCCAATTTAATAAAAATGGAAAAAGTAATCTTCCTCTTCTATAATCTTACTGTTAAGTAAATATAGCTTTTGAGATTTTAAAAAAAATATTTCCTATGGAAATTAAAATTGTATATGCACAGGGAAGGCTAGTGCTCAGCACTATGTGAGCTGGTTATCTGGAGCCTGAGAATTAAACTTGTGTTCTAGATCTACCTATTAGAATATTTTGAGGAGTGTTTTTTTTAATTATTTCTACAAAATAACTGAGCCTACACTTCTTTGTTGAATATGTCCAATTGTTTTTACAAAGATACAGAAAAGTTACTTAATCTTTTCACAAAAATTGTCACATATATTTCAGCATTGACTCAACATGAATTAGGGTTGATATTATAATGTATTATTAACTTATTGATTTCATATAAAAGCAAAATCTGCACCTGGTTGTTTATTGCCTCTTTTTATTTGTTTCATTGTATGAAATATCAAAATCTACATTTGCATCCCATTATTATTTATTTAAAATATTAATTTCATTGATTGTACTATGGCCCAGATGCAGTGGAAAATGGGTGGAAAAATGAGGACTGCTGAGAAGCGTTCAGTCTCCTCCTTGTGAAGCTTGGCATATATCAAAATCAGAAGGGTAGAGTGACTAAAAGTCATATGTAAAAATGAAATAATAACAAATGGTTTATATGTTGTGAAAAAGATAAGCAAGCTTCATATTTAAGATTTTTAATATTTACATGGGCAAGTTATTTTAGATTGTTATATTGGAGGTCTTTCTGAGGAGATTATTAGATCTTAGTAACAAATGACTACAAATATGATACACTGCTATGTTATTATTTTAAATTAATGATACCTGGAGTAGACAAATGCTGTATGAAGTTTCATACACTATACCCATGTTTAGGGATTGGATATGTCAGAGATGAAAAGGGTTATCTTTGCTTCCTTATTGAATTTTATTTAATTAAATGAATGTTTTCAAAAAGAAATATTAAAAAATATAACCATAAATGAATAGATTTTTGTCACAGATAATTGTTTTGTTCTCAGTATAGAGCAATTTCATTAAAGAGTCATGCAATATTGTTAGTTTATCTGAGTCATTCATCACATTAAATCATCCAATAACCTTCAGAATGTTCAAGTTAAAAATATCCATATTGTAACCTGTACCAAAATTCAACTTTATTTTCTTTTCTTCTCTATTATACTTTGGTGCCATTTTTTCTAGTATTTACCATGGATTTTTAAATAAACCTGCTTATGTAATCCACTCAGAGTCACTTGTAAATATTCTTCAACAACTTTCACTCAATATGAAAGTTCAGGACTTTTACACTTTTTTTTTTACAAATGCATGAAGCACTTCCCTGCATGAGGTCCTCAACAAACTCTCCTTTCTTTTTCACAAGTTTTCCTCCTATGCTTTCTGTCACATAGACAGCTTTCAATTTTAGATCTGAGTAGAACTAGCACTTTGTAACAACTTTGTTTTTCTTGTCTAAAGTTTCATAGGAACAAACTGTTGGCACACAATTTATTAGGGCAAAAATAGATAATTTTGGGTTTGGGAATTTAGCTCATTGGTAGAGTGCTTGCCTAGCAAGCGCAAGGTCCTGGGTTTGGTCCACAGTTCCGAAAAAAAAAAAGATCATTTTATTATCTCATATAACAAGAACTTATAAGTATCAACCAGTTTGTGGTAATCTTCCATGAATGTTTCACCAAGATACTTCCCTTTTAATATTCCCAGTCTTTTGATTTGTTTCCAGATATCACGGATCCCATAATGGTTGGATTAAAAAGGATTCACTGTCATGATAGGAAACTTAGCCTTAGAAATTCCCTGTTAGTTGCTACCTCTGAATAAGGATGTTTTAATCAGATCATGCAACTTGACGCCACAGAGATGTCATTCTTTTCTAGTTAGCATTTGCACACTTTTGTCCAAAATACCATGTCTTAGCCAGAGTTTCTATTGCTGTTATGAAATACCATGACCAATAGGAAAAAAAATGTTGGGAAAGAAAGTGTTTATTTTAGTTTACCTTTTCTTTTTTAAAATTTATTTAATAGAATTTTACAATCCAGATCTCATCCCTCTCCCAGCCCATATTCTGACTGTTCTACATCCCATACCTACTACCCACAAGCCCATCTGAATGAAGATGTCTCCCACTCCACCCCTAGTCTACCAGCCCTCTACACTCCCTGGGAACTCAAGTCTCTTGACTGTTATGTGCATCTTCTCTTGTTGTGTCCAGAAACAGAACTCCTTTCTTAGAGGCCTCATATTAGCTGGTGCATGATGCCTCATTGATGACACAGTGTCTGAAAAAAAAAAAAAAAACACTGTGGTCCAGGTTAGTTAACACTGCTGGTCTTCCTACAGGGTTGCTCCCCTCCTCAGCTTCCTCGAGCTTTTCCCTAGTTTGACCACAGGGCTTGGCAGCTTGTGTTCATTGACTGAGTGTAATTGTCTGCATCTGACTCTTTCAGCTGCTTGTTAGGTATTTCAGAAGGTAGTCATGTCAGTTCCATTTTGTGAACATGGCAAAGCATGAGTAATAGTGTCAGGCCTTAGGGGACTCTAATTAATTTGGTTCCCATATATGGCTGGTCACTGGGATTCCTTTTACTCAGGCTTTTCTCTGGTTTTGTCCCTGAAGCTCTTTCGGACAGGAACAAATATGTGTCAGAGAATTGATTTGTGGATGGCCACCTTATCCCTCACTTGATGATCTCTTTTCCTCATGGAGGTAGACTCTTCAAGTTCCCTCTACCCACTCCCGGACATTTCACTGAGTCCTGATAGTCTCTTACCTCTCAGGTCTCTAGAATATTCTAGAGCCACCACCTACCTCCAACACCTGAGCTCCTGAGGTTGCCTGTTTCCATTCATTCTGCTGACACTCAGGGTTTCAATCCTACTCTCCACCAACAACTGACCATGTTCTTCTCTTTCCATTACTGTCTCCTTTCTCACCCAGGTCCCTCACTCTTCCCTCCTGAGGTTCATTTCTTCTCCCTCTAAAGTGGGATTGACATTCCTCACTTTTGCTGTTCAGCTTGTAAAACTTTTATTTTTCCTTTTATAAAAATTAGATATGTTTGTTTACATTTCAAATATTATTCACTTTCCCAGTTTTCCAGTCATAAGAAACCTATTCCTTTCCCCACCAGTTCTTCTATAAAGGTGTTCCCCCTCATAACCATCTCTTTTCCATCACCCTCTGACATTCCCCTCCCCTGGGGTTCCAGCTTTGGTAGGCCTCAGAGCTTCTCCTCCCATTGACGTATAACCAGGCCTTTCTCTGCTACATATGCAATTGGCCCATTGGTTGTGTCCATGTACATTCTTTGATTATTGGTTTAGCAACCGAAAATTATAGGTCATTGGCATTGTTGTTCTTATGTGCTTGAAGCCCATTCATTCCTGGTAATCCTTTCTCCAAATTTGCTAACAAGAGGTTCGTTTGCATTCCACTGGTTTGCCAATAACCTTCACTTCTGTAATTGGCATGCTCTACCTGGGTCTCTCAAAAAAGATCTAGATCCATTTCCTGGTAGCATGCACTTCTTCGTGTCATCAGTGTTATGTAGTTTTGTGGCAGATTGTTCTTTCTATCTATCTACCTACCTACATATCTATCTATCTATCTATCTATCTATCTATCTATCTATCTATCTCTATCCCCATCTTTCTATCTTAATCTATCAATCTGTCTATTTATCTCTCTCTCTCTGTATATATATATATATATATATATATATATATATATATATATATATATATATATATATAATTTGTATGTATTTGGTGGTTCCTCCAGCTATGTGGTTAGGTTGAATTTTAGGATGGATTCTGTGAAACTAGGTAAAAAAAAAAGTGGAATCAGGAAATGTCAATTCCAGCCAGACTCCTTCCTGTTATTATGAACCTATTGAAGTTGAGGATTCTCTGGCCATCAAGCCATTCCTCTTCCTGCCCATCCTCCTGATTCTTGTGTTTGGCATGAAGAAAGAATCCTGGTAAAAACTCCAAAACCCTTAAGTCTGGTGCTGAGAACACAGGAAGGTAGATATTATAAAACTGATATCTAATAGGACTAGATATCTGCATTATATAGTCCATGATGTCTTTGTTTACTGAGATCTCATAATATCTGGATAAAATAAGGATTTGGGAATTATCATTTGAATTATGTACACAATATTTATACTGTTATATTCCCTCTATAGCTGGGCAGGCTTTATTGCTAATTTATTGCAAAAAATGGAATTGCAAAACAGAATTTTTGAGTACATATTCAGGAATATATAAATATAATGTCTCCTATAAAGAAAAGTACAATACAAAAATGAAGTACAATATTCAATCAATTAAAGGTCTGTAGGGGAAATATTGGCCTTTGGGAAACAGAGAAATTCTGCACTTCTTAGCTTCATCACTCTTATCTAGTTTTGGTGGCTGATATATATATATATATATATATATACATATATATATATATATATATACATATATATATATATACATATGTATATATATATGTGTGTGTGTGTGTTTGTGTGTGTGTGTGTTTGTGTGTGTGTGTGTTTGTGTGTGTGTGTGTTTGTGTGTACATACACACATGAGTATGTGCATATATATACTTTTGGTGCCTCCTAGAGCTATTTGGTTTGGTTAGGTGGAATTTTAACATGGATTCAGCACATCTAGGTCAGAAATGTAAAATTTACATATAACAATGTCAAATAGACTCCCTCCTGTACTTATGAAGGTATTGAAGTTGAGGATTCACTCTTCAAGCCTTTTATCTCTCTGCCCAACTTCCTGCTTCTTATATTTGTCTTAAGAAAGAATCATGGTCACACATCTGAAGTCTTCAAGTCTGGCCATGGGAACACAGAAAGGTAGATAGTGTAGTAGAGATATCAAATGTGACTAGAGAACAGAAATGTATAGTCCATGTGGTCCTTTGCTTTATTGAGGTCTGGTAATCTTTGGATAAAATAAGGATTACGGAGTTTATCATTTGAAATAGGTACACAGTATTTACACTTTTATACTCATTCTATTGGTTGGCCCGCTTTGATGCCAAAATCATAGCAGGAAGTGGAATTGGAAAACAGAATTTTTGAGTACACATTCAGGAATATTTACAAAGTCTTCTATCAAGGAATATACAATAAGAAAGTGGAATACCATATTCATTTACAAAAAAGAGAGGTCGGAAAATTCTGGCCTTTACAAATCAGAGAAAACCTAGAAAATTGAAATGTATGTCATGGGAATGAACCTGGGAATAAAAATATTATACAGAAGAATCTCCTCCACTTCAAGTTCCTAGATCATTTCTACCCATGCCAGGAACCTGACGAACTTTCTCCATTCAGAGCATGTAACCAAAAGTGAAGTAAAGAGAAGTCTCTAGCTTTAAAGAGAAGGAGTACATAAAGATTTCCCCTGTGTCACAGGAAACATACCTGGAAAAAGCACTCTAGATACTGGTCAATATAAGGAAAGCTGTTTGCAGGTAGGCCATTGCAGTTCTCACAGACATCATCATTAGGCCTTCCATGAAAAATCTCTTGTATCCTGGAGGGCCCTAGCTTCTCCTGTGATGTCACAAGTGTTGTCCTATCTGCAAATAACTCTCAGATATTCCTTCAGTACTAACAGGGTTTACTAATTGGCCTCTAGTTCACAGCAAACAGCCATTTGGGAGTGAGAATGAAGGGGATGTAAAACTCAGCCATGTCTTGGTATAAAAAAAGGAAAAAAAATATGTGAACACCAAGAAATCTCATTGAGTCCTTGGTAGGAGTTGAGTAGGTACTTAGAAGAAATAAAATTAATCTGAGCCTTCCACACATGGAATAAGGAGCTCAGAGACTGTCAGAAGCATCTGGACCCCACTGCTTCTAGTGGTTCCTGTAAGTCAGAGAGTTTATATCATTAATATCTTAATTCCAAAAGCCAGGTGTTGGGAAGGGCACTGTTCTTTTCCTTAGAACTCAGGACTTTTATTTTTTTTGCTCAGAAGAAAAAGGTCCTAAGGAAGAAGTGAAAGATAAGTATTCTGTACTCATCTCAGGGTAAACTCCTTGATTATTTGGATACCTATAGTGCAGTTTGTGTCTGATACTGGTATTTAGGAGAGAGACGTGTTTCTAGTTCATCATATCAGTCTTTCCGATAGTATTGCTGAATCCCATTGCCTGATTGTGACCCTTTAGATTTCTCAGTCAATAGGTTTGATTATATGGCACTTTTCTTATCTATAACTTTTTTGTTTTATTTTTTAGCAATTTTTATTTGATTTTTGCATATTTACATTACAAATATTTTTGCCTTTCCCAGTTTCCTGTCCATAAGATCCCTAACCGGTTCCCCTACTCTTCTGTATAATCCCCGTTACTGCCCTTTGACATTCCCTTGAATTGGTACTAAAACCTAGTACAGACCAAGGACATCTCGTTCCATTGGTGCCCAACAAGGACATTCTCTGCTACAGATGCAGTTGGAGCCATAGGCGACCCATGTACAATCTTTCAATATTCATTTAGTACCAGAAAACTGTTTTTTTGGCATTGTTTTTCTTATCAGATTAAAAGCCCCTTCATCTCTTGTTATCCTTCCCCAAAATCTACCAACAAGAGATCTGTTTTCAGTTCACTGCTTTGCCACGATGATTCACTCCCGTACTTGACATGCTCTGGCTGTGTCTCTCAGGAAATACCTATATATGTTTCTTCTAATCATGCACTTCTAAGATTCCTCAATCTTATCTAGTTTTGGTGGCTAATATATCTATGTATATGTATATGTATATGTATATGATGTATATGTATATGTATATGAATATGTATATGTATATGTATATGTATATGTATATGTATATGTGTATGTGCATGTGTATGTGTATGTGTATGTATATGTATATGTATATGTATATCTGTATATCTGTATATCTATATCTATCTATCTATATTTATATATATATATATATATATATATATATATATATATATATATATATTCTATAGCTATGAGCTTAGATGGAATTTTAACATGGGTTCTGGGAAACAAGGTCAAGAAAGTAGAATCCACAAATGACAGTGCCAAATAGACTCTCTCCAGTTCTTATGAACCTAATGAAGCTGAGGTTTCACTGGACCTCAAGCTATTCCTCATCCTCCACATCCTCCTGAATCTTATGTTTGGCCTGAAGAAAGAATCATGGTAAAACATCCAAAACCCTCAAGTCTCTTTACTGGAACACAATAAGGTAGATATTACAAACTGATATCAAATGGGATTAGAGAACCAGTGAATTCCATAGTCCATGTTGTCCTTTGCATTGCTGATGTCTGGTAATTTTGGGATGAAGTAAGGATCTGGGTGTTTATCATTTCAAGTAGGTACACCATATTTACATTGTTATACTCATTCTATAGCTGGGCACATTTGTTGCCAAAATCATTGCAGAAAATGGAATTGGAAAACAGAATTTTTGAGTACACATTCAGCAATATTTGCAAAGTCCCATATTGAGGAATGCACAATAAGAAAGTGAAATACAATTTTCATTCGAATGAAGATCTGTAGGGTAAATACTGACCTTTGGGAAACAGAGAAAACCTACAAAATTGAACTGTATTTCACGAAATGTACCTGGGAATAAAATTAATATCCAGAAGAATGTCTTCCACTCCATGTTACAAGAACTTTTCTACCCATTCTCAGCCCTTGACTAACTTTTTTTCCATTCAGAGCATGTAACCACTAATAAAGCAAAGAGAAGTCTCTAGATTTAGAGAGATGGAGTAAATAAAGGTTTCCAATGAATCACAGGATACATACGTGGAAAGGGCAAACTCAAATCTGGTCAATGTAAGGAAAGCTGTTTAGCAGGGAGGCCATGACAGTTCTCAGTAATGTCATCATGAGGTCCTGCCTGAAAAATCTCTTGTAACCGGGAGAGCTTTATCTTCTTCTTTGATGTCACAAGTGTTGTCATGACTGCATTTCCTCTCAGGTATTCTTTTAGTACCTCTAGTGTTTAGTAATTGGCATCTAATTCAGAGAAAACAGCTATTTGGGAGTGAGAACAAAGAGGATAATGAGATCAGAAGTGTGGATAAGGAAGAGGCCCTTCTGTCCTTGTCTAAAAAAAGGAAGAAATATTTGTGCTTGTGAAAGTTCAGTGACTCCTTGGTAGGGGCTGAGTGGTATTGCTGAACAGACAGCATTGATCTGAGCCTTCCACATATGGGAATCAGGAGCTGGGGTCCTCTCAGAAGCTTCTGGACTTCTCTGTTCTTATGGTTTCTGGAAGTCAGAGAGTTTATACCATTCATTTCATTATTCCAAATGCCAAGTAATTGGAAGGGCACAGTTGTTTTCCTGAGAGCACATGGCCTTTATTCTTTTTGACAAGAAGAAAAAGGCCCTAAGGAAGAAAGGAAGGACAAGTATTATATCCGTAGCTCAGAGTAAACTCCTCCATGCTTTAGATATCTATTGTGCAGTTTGTGTCTGACAGTGATATCTGCAAGAGAGAAGTGCTTCTAGTTGAGACATCACCATCTCACTGTTTCCACTATTATATCTCTGACTACCATTTTCTGACAGTGACACATTACATTACTGAGTAAACAGCTGTTTTTAGCTGGCATTTTTTTTAATTTACTTCATATGTATATATGTATATATACATATATATATTACAAATTTTATTTGTTTTAGTAAACAAACTAATTTCTATATTCATATTAAAATATTATTTCCTTTAAGAGTTTCCTCCCATAAGATCCCGAACTGATCCCTCTCCATTTCTTCTCTCCCTTCACATTTTCATTAAGTGGGAGTCAAACCAAGGGCTTCTACTTCCATTAATGACCAACAAGGCCTTCCTCTGCTATATATGCAGTTAGATGCATAGGTCTGTCAAAGTACAGTCTTTGAATATTGGTTTAGTATCAGAAAGCTCTGGTTCATTCACTGTTGTTCTTATGGGGTTAAAAGCCCCTTCTGCTCTTGTTATCCTTTCTCAGAATCTACAAACAAGAGGTCCTTTACTGTTCACTGGATTGCCACTAACATACACTTCTTTATTTGACATGATCTAGGTGTGTCCCTCAGGATATACCTATATCTGATTCCTGGCAGAATGCACTTCTTAGCTTCATCACACTTATCTAGTTTTGGCGGCTGATGTGTGTGTGTGTGTGTGTGTGTGTGTGTGTGTGTGTATGAACATATATATATATATATATATATATATATATATATATATATATATATATATATATATATAATGTATTTTGGTAGCTCCTACAACTATTTGCTTAGGTGGTTAGGTTGAATGTTATCATGGATTCTGCACAAATAGGTCAAGAATGTAGAATTTAGAAATGACAATATCAAATAGAATCCCCCCTTTACTTATGAAGGTATTGAAGTTGAGGATTCACCATTCCTCAAGTCTTTCTTCTCCCTGCCCATCCTCCTGTTTCTTATATTTGGCCTTAAGAAACAATCACAGAAACACATCTAAATCTTTAAGTCAGGTCATGAGAATACAGGAAGGTAGATAGTGTCATACAGATATCAAATAAGACTAGATTACTGAAATGTATAGTCATGTAATCCTTTGCTTTATTGATGTCTGGTAATCTATGGATAAAATAAGGATTTGGGAGTATATCATTTGAAGTAGGTACACAGTATTTACACTGTTATACTCTCTCTATAGCTGGGGCCCATTTGTTGCCAAAAACATAGCAGAAAATAGAATTCGAAACATAATTTTTGAGTACATATTCAGGAATATTTATAAAGTCACCTATCAAAGAATGTACAATAAAACAGAGAAATACAATATTCCTTCATCTAAAGGTCTGAAAGGAAAATACTGGCCATTACAAGAGAGAGAAAACCTAGAAAATTGAACGGTATGTCACAGGTTTGGACCTGGGAATAAAAATATTATCCAGAAGAATCTTCTCTTCTCCACGTTCCTAGATCATTTCTACCCATGCCAGGACCCTGAATAACTTTCTCCATTCAGAGCATGTAAACACTGTTGAAGCGAAGAGAAGTCTCTAGCTTTCGAGAGATAGAGTACATAAAGGTTTTTCCTGTGTCACAGGAGACATACCTGGAAAAGGCACTCTCACATCTGGTCAGTGTAAAGAAAGCTGTTTGTAGGTAGGCCATGGCGGTTCTCAGTGATATCATCATTAGGCCTTCCATGAAAAATCTCTTGTATCCTGGAGAGCCCTATTTTCTCCTGTGTTTTCACAAGTGTTGTCGTGTCTGCAAATGCCTCTTGTATATTCATTCAGTATAATATAGGGTTTACTAATTGGCCTCTAGTTCAGAGGAAACATCAATTTGGGATTGAGAACAAAGAAAATGTAAAGCTCAAAGATGTTGAGAACGAAGATGGCCTTCTGTCTTGGTATTAAAAAAAAGGAAGAAATATGGCGACCCTGGGGAATGTCATTGAGTCCTTGGTAGGTGTCGAGTAGGTAAGTTGAAGAGATAGAATTGATCTGAACCTTCCACACCTGGAATCAGGAGCTCAGAGCCTGTCAGAAGCATCTGGACTTCCCTGCTTCTAGTGGATCCTGTAAGTCAGAGAGTTTATATCATTTATATCTTTATCCCAAAGGGCAGGTGTTTGGAAGGGCACTGATCTTTCCTTAGAGCTCATGGCTTTTTTTTTTTTTGCCCAGAAGAAATAGGTCCTAAGGAAGAAGTTAATGACAAGTATTGTGTCCACAGCTCAGAATAAACTCCTTGATTATTTGGCTACCTATCGTACAGTTTGTGTCTGATACCAGTGTTTAGGAGAGAGACATGTTTTTATTTCATCATATCAGTCTTTCCACTAGTAGTACTCTGACTCCCTTTGCCTGATAGTGACCCTTAATATTTCTCAGTCAATGTGTGTGAATAGATGGCAGTCTTATCTTTACCTTATTTTTTTTTGCTTTTTAGCAATTTTTTTGCTTTATTAGTTTGATTTTTCCATATTTACATTTCAAATATTTTTGCCTTTCCCAGTTTCCTGCCTATAAGATCCCTAAACAGTCCCCCTACCTTTCTTGTATAATCCCCCTTACTGCCCTTTGACATTCCCTTGATTTGGTAATGAAACCTAGTTTAGACCAAGGGAATCTCCTTCCATTGGTGGCCAAAAGGCCATTCTCTGCTACACATGCAGTTGTAGCCATAGGTCTATCCAAGAACAATCTTTGAATATTCGTATAGTACCAGGGAACTCTGGTTCGTTGGCATTGTTTTTCTTATCAGATTGAAAGCTCCTTCAGCTCTTGTCATTCTTTCTCAAAATCTACCAACAAGAGATCTGTTTTTCAGTTCACTGGTTTGCCACTACTATTCACTTCTGTATTTGACATGCTCTAGCTGTGTCTCTCAGGAAAGACTTATATCCCTTTCTTCTAATCATGCAATTCTATGCTTCATCATTTTTATCTAGTTTTGTTGGTGAAGCTGTTTGCATAAGGCACTTTGGTGGAGATGGGGGACATCTTTGTCTGTCTTTGTGAGTGGACATAGCTTTCTCCCATGTTTTGCAGCTGGCGAAGGTATTAAAGTCACATGTGGAGAGGGGGCAGGACTTAATCTATTTGTGGAATATGAGAAATCATTGAGATTACCTTTAAAAGTAGAAATTTTACAGCCCTCTTTGTCTGATGGGGCCTGTTGTACCTTGCCTTGACAATAGATGTCTTCTCCAAAACATTTGGAGGAGAATTGAAAAGACTGGAAACCTGTAGGATAGGGAATGAACATTTGAAACTCCTTTGGAAACTCTGTCGGACAGATAGCTGATCACCCAGAAGACTGGGCTGTACTTAGACTTCTGGGATGGAGAGACTGCCACTTCTGCCCACCTGTGCCCACATCCCTAGCCCAAGAGGAAACAGCATAGTGCCGCTGGGCACATGAATATAGGAGCAGTCAAGCTGTAGGAGTCCTGCAGTACAAATGGCATATGGATCGGAACTGGTCCAAACAATATCCTACACACAAATCTTCTGTGGGGTGGGGAACACTTAGACCATCAGAAGGGCAGAAACTCCTGAGAACTCTGCTCACATTCCTGACAAAAAACAAAAAAAAACAAAACAAAAAAAAAAAAAAAAACACCTAGCTCCATCTGGGCCTCCTGTTCATAGTGACCTAGTAGACATTTCTGGTTGCAACTCTCATTGAGAGCTGAATGGCTGCCCAAGAAGCAAGTTCAGGTCTGAGACCAGAGGTGAATACAACTATTATGCACTAAGTGACCTGACTAGTGGATTCAGGACATGCAAAAGCAGAACTCCTCTGGGACCAGGCACTTCCAGTTTCTAGCTGGCTCCTGAACCTTGCTGATCCTGGCCCAGAGCTCCCTGCTCCTAGACGATGTGGGAGAGAGAGCTGATCACCCAGGAGTCTGGGCAATACTGAGCATACAAGGCACAGAGACCGCAACTTCTGCCCACCATTACCCATATCTCTGGCCCAAGGCAAAACAGCATAGTGCCTCTGGACCCAGGAATATAGGAGGAGTAAAACTGCAGGAGCACCATGTTCCAGACTGTGCCTGGATCTGAACAGAACTGATTAAACAGCTCCCTGCACACAAATCCTGAAGGTGGAAGAACTAGAACTTCAGAGGAGCGGGCATTCCTGGGAAACCAGAGGAGACTACTCTCTGCCCAGATTCCTGACTCAATAGGAAAACACCTTGTGCCTTCTGTACTCCCTACCCCCCACAGAAGGATATAAGAGAAATATGTGAAGTTCCTTCTGGTTCCAGCCCACAGGGACAGCTGGAAGCCAGTGGACAGGAAAAACTGCATGCATGAGGTAAGAATACTCTGTTCCCATAACTGGGTAAAAACAAAATAGGAAAACATGTCTACAGCAGTCCTGACACATGAGCCTACAGGACGGTCAAGCCACTGTCAAAAAGAGTTAGACATGCTAACTCCAGAGACAACCTGATGGCTAGAGGCAATAACAGGAATTCAAACAACAGAAATCAAGAATACTTGGGCTCATCAGAGTCCAAATCTCCCAACAATGCAAACACTGGATATCCAAACACACCAGAAAAGCAAGATCTAGATTTAAGTTCACATTTTATCATGATCATGGAGGATGTTAAGGAGGTCATAATTAACTCCCTTAAGAAAATGCAGGACAACAGAAAATTCAGAAGTAAACAAGTAGAATCCCAGAAAGAGGGAACACAAAATTACCTTAAAGAACTAATGAAAAAAAAAACAGGAGAAGAAAATGAACAAAAAATCCAGGAGTTAAAAATGGAAAAGAAACTATAAGGTAAGCACAAAGGAAGACAACCCTGGAGATGGAAAACCTAAAAAAGAGACCAGGAGTCATAGATGTGAGCGTCACCAACAGGATAAAAGAGATGGAAGACATAATCTAAGTTGCAGAAGATTCCTTAGAAAACATTGACACAACTGTCAAAGATAATGTAAAAAAGAAAAAAAAAACTCCTAGCCCAAAACATACAGGAAATCAAGGATACAGCAAGAAGATCAAACCTAAGGATAACAGGTATAGAAGAGGGTGAAGACTGCTAACATCAAGGGACAGTAATATCTTCAACAAAATTATAGAATAAAACTTCCCTAATCCGAAGAAAGAGATGCCCATAAACATACACAAAGCCTACAGAACTACAAATAGACTGGACCAGAAAAGGAAACCCTCCCATCACATAATAGTAAAAACAGTAAATACACAAAACAAATAAAAATATTAAAAGCAGTAAGTATATGTATAAATAACATATAAAGGCAAACCTATCAGAATTACGCCAGAATTTTCACTAGAGACTATGAAAGCTGGAAGATCCTGGACAGATATCATACAGACCCTAAGAGAACAGAAACGCCTTCCTAGGCTACTTTACCCAGCAAAATTCTCAATTAACATAGATGGAGAAACAAAGATATTCCATGACAAACCCAAATTTACACAATATCTTTCTAAATATCCAGTAATTCCAAGGACACTAACTGGAAAATCCCCAAAAAGGAGGCAAGTAAAATCATAAAGCAAGAATTAATCTTTTCACAACAAAATAAAGAGAAGGGAAGCACACAAACATTAACTATCCTCCAATTATGAAAATAAGAGAAAGTGATCATCGCTATTCCTTAATATCTCTCAACATCAATGGACTCAATTCCCCACTAAAAATACACAGATTGACACACTGGATATGTAATGCGGACACAGCATTTTGCACTACAGGAAACACACTTCAGAGACAAAAAGAGACACTACCTCAGAGTAAAAGGATGGAAAAATAATTTCCAAGCAAAATTTCGCAAGAAACAAGCTGGAGTAGCCATTCTAATATCATATAAAATCGACTTTCAATGAAATGTCATCAAAACCATAAGGAAGGACACTTCATATTCATCAAAGCAAAAATCCACAAAGATGAGCTCAAAAACTAAAATATCTATGCGCCAAATACAAGGGCACCTACATAGAAACCTTACTAAAGCTCAAAGAACATATGGCACCGGAAATAATAAGAGCAGGGGATTTCAACTCCCTACTCTCACCACGAGAGAGATCATGGAAAGAGAAATTAAACAGAGACATAGTCAGACTAACAGAAGTTATAAACCAAATGGTCTTAACAGATACTTTAGAAAATTCTATCATAAAACAAAAGGATATAACTTCTTCTCACCACTTCATGGCATTTTCTCCAAATTTTATCATATAATCAGTCAAAAAGCAGGCCTCAAATGATACAGAACGATAGAAATAATCCAATGCATTCTATGAGACCACCATGGGCTAAGTCTGTTCTTCAATAACAATGAGGAGAGCACACCCACATATACATGAAAGTTGAACAATGCTCTACTCAATGATAACTTTGTCAAGGAAGAAATGAAGAAAGAAATTAAAGACTTCTTAGAATTTAATGAAAATGAAAGTACAATATACCCAAAATTTTGGAACACAATGAAAGCTGTGCTAAAAGGAAAACTCATACCTCTGAATGCCTGCAGAAAGAAACTGGAGAGAGCATACAAGAGCAGCTTGACAGTACACCTAAATCCTTTAGAAGAAAAAGAACCAAATACATGCAGGAGTAGTAGAAGGCAGGAAATAATCAAACTCAGAGGTGAAATCAACCAAGTAGAAAAATGGGGATCATACAAAGAATTAACAGAACTAAAAGCTGGATCATTAAGAAAATCAACTGATTACATTAACCCATAGCCAGACTAATCAGAGGGCACACAGAGTGTGTCCAAATTAACAAAATAAGAAATGAAAAGGGAGACAAAACAGCAGAATTAGAACAAATTAAAAAAGTCATCAGATCATCCTACAAAATCCTAATTTCAACAAAATTTGAAAATCTGGAGAAAATGACAATTTTCTTGATGAATGTCAGGTACCAAAGCTAAACCAGGAACAGAAAAACTATTTAAACAACCAGTAACTTCTATAGAAATAGAAGAAATCAATAAATGCCTCCCAATCAAAAAGAGTCCAGGATCAGATGGATTTAGTGAAGAAATCTATCCAAAATTCATAGAAAATTTCATACTAGTACTTTGCAAACTATTCCACAAAAATGGGACAGTGCACTACCTAATTCCTTTCATGAAGCCACAATTACTCTTATACCTAAACCACACAAAGACCCAGCAAAGAAAGAAAACTTCAGACCAATTTCCCTTATGAATATCGATGCAAAAATACTATATAAGTCTTGCAAACCGAATCCAAGAACACATCAAAATAATCATGCATCATGATCAAGTATGTTTTATCCCAGGCATGCAGGGATGATTTTGTATATGGAAACCATCAACATAATCCATTATGTAATCACACTCAAAGATAAAAACCCAATGATCGTTTCATTAGATGCTGAGAAGGCATTTGATAAAATTCAACACCCCTTCATGATAAAGGTGCTGGAAATTACAGGAATTTAAGGCCCATTCCTAAACATATACAGCAAATCCATAGCTAACATTAAACTAAGTGGAGAGAAACTTAAAGCAATCACACTGAAATAATGGAGTAGACAGGCTGCCCACTCTCTCACAACTTATTCAATATGGTTCTAGACATCTTAGCCAGTGCAAGCATACACTAAAGGAGTCTGCTTAGATTGGATTGGAAAGGAGGAATTCAAAATAGCACTGTTTTAGATGATATTAAAGTATACTTAGAGACCTCAAAAGTACCACCAGAGAATTACTAAGCCTGATAAACAATATCAGCAAAGTTGCTGGGTATAAATATAACACTGAACAAAAGCTAAACAAGTGGAGAAAGAAACTAGGGATACGACGCCCTTCACAATACCCCTAAATAATACAAAATAACTCGGGTGACTTTATCCAAGCAAGTAAAAGATATGAGCATATGATCAGAACTTCAAGTCTCTGAAGAAACTGAAGGAGATTTCAGAAGATGGAAAGATCTCCCATGCTCATGGACTGGCAGGATTAATACAGTATAAATGGCCATAATACCAAAAGCAACCTACGGATTCATTCCTATCCCCATCAAATTTCCAATCCAATTCTTCATAGAGTTAGACAGAACAATTCATAAATTCATCTGGAATAAGAAAAACACAGAATAGCTAAAACTCTCCTCAACAATAAAAGGACTTCCTTGGGAATCACTATCCCTGAACTTAAGCAGTATTATAGAGCAACAGTGATAAATAGTGTCTCTGTGTGGCATTGAGACAGAGGCAGGCAAATAAAACAGTGAAACTGAACTAAAGACCAGAAATGAACCCATACACCCATGGTCACTTAATTTTTGAGAAAGGAGACAAAACCATCCAATGGAAAAAAAAGATAGCATTTTCAGCATATGGTGCTGGTTCAACTGGAGGTCATTATGTAGAAGAAGGCAAATTGATCCATTCTTACTGCCTTGTAGAAACCTTTAGTCCAACTGGATCAAGTACCACCACATTAAACCAGATACACTCAAACTAATAGACAAAAAGTGGGGAAGCATCATGAACATCTGGTTTTCCACTAGCACTCACTTCTGTATTTAACATGCTCTAACTGTGTCTCTCTGGAACGATCTTTCTCCAGTTCTTGGCAGCATGCACCTCTTAGCTTCACCAATCTTATGTAGTTTTCGTGTCTCCTACACCTATGAGGTTAGGTGGAATTTTAACATGGATTATACACAACTAGGTCAAGAATGTAGAATCTACAATTGACAATGCCAAAAAGATTCCATTCTGTACTTATGAAACTATTGAAGATAAGCTTTCCCTGGACCTCAAGACATTCCTCTCCCTGCCCATCCTCCTGAATATTACATATGGCCTGAATAAAGAATCATGGCAAAACACTCTCAACCCTCAAGTCTGTACCTTGGAAATAAGGAATGTAGATATCAGAGAACTGATTATCTTTTGGGACTACAGAACCACATTTTAGAGTAGATGTTGTCCTTTCCTTTACTGATGTCTCTTAATTTTTGGATAAAATAAGGATTTGGGAGTTTATCATTTGAGGTAGGTACACAATATTTACACTGTTATATTCACTCTAATGTTGGGCCCTCTTTGTTGCCAAAATCATTGCAAAAAAATGGAATCGTAAAACAGAATTTTTGAGTACACATTCTGGAATATTTATAAAGTCCCCTATCAAGGAATGTACAGTAAGAAAGTGAAACACAATATTCATTCAATTAAATGTCTGTAGGGAGAATACTGGCCTTTGGGAAACAGAAAACCTACAAAATTTTTCTGTATGTCACAGGAATGATCCTGAGAAAAATTATTATCTAGAAGAATCTCCCCCACTCCATCTTCCTAAATCTTTTACACCCATGCCAAGCCCCTGGATAACTTTCTCCATTCAAAACATGTAACCACTAATGAAGCAAAGAGATTTCTATAGCTTTAGAGAGATGGACAACATAAAGGTTTCCACAGAGTCACAAGAGAGATACCTGGATAGGGCACGCCAAATCTGATCAATGTAAGGAAATCTGTTTAGCAGGTAGGACATGGCAGTTCACAGTGACATCATTATTAGGCTCTCCCTCAAGTATATCTTGTAACCTGGACTCCCCTAACTTCTTCTGCGATGTCACAAGTGTTGTTGTGGCTACAACTGCCTCTCAGATATTCCTGCAGTACCTCTAGGGTTTACTAATTGACCTGTAATTCAGAGTAAACACCCATATGGGAGGGAGAACAAAGAGGATAATGACAACAGTGAAGGGGAGAAGGAAGCTGGCCTTCTGTCTTTGTATAAAAAAAGGAAGAAGTATGTTATACTTGGGATAGCTCAGAGAGTCCTTAGTAGGAATTGAGTGGGATATTTAAAGAGTTTGCCTTGATGTGAGCCTTACACATATGGGAATCAGGAGCTGGGAGCTCAAAAGCATCTGGACTTCCCTGTTCTTATCGTTCCTGGGAGTCAGAGTGTTTATATCCTTTTTTTTTTTTTTTTTTGTATTCCAAAACCAAGTGATGGGCAGAGCATAGTTGATTTCCTGATAGCTCATAACCTTTATTCTTTATGTCAAGAAGAATAAGGTCCTAACAAAGAAGGGAAAGACAAGTATTGTGTACTCCACTCAGAGTATACTCTTCCATGCTTTGGAACCCTATAGTGCAGTTTGTGTCTGACACTGATACCTGGGAGAGAGAAGTGTTTCTACTTGAGTCTTCATCATCTCTGTCTTTCCACTAGTATTACTCTGCTATCATTCCGTGACAATGAGCTTTACATTTCTGAGTCAATAGCTGTGAATACCTGGCACTGTTATTTTCTTTAATTTCTTTAATTTTTTTAGTTTTAGCAAATTTTATTCCTTTTTATTTGGGTATTTCTATATTTACATTTCAAATGTTATTTCCTTTCCCTATTACTTGCCCATATGATCCCTAACCGGCCCCACTCCTCTTTTTCTATAACTCCCCTTACTATCCGTTTTCAGTTCACATATTTGCTTCTAGAATTCACTTCTGTATTTGATATACTCTAGCTGTGTCTCACAGGGAAGATCTATATACAGTCCCTGGCAGCATGCACTTCTTAGCTCTATCAATCTTTTCTAGTTTTGGTGACTGATGTGTATATATTTTTCCACATGTATGGCATGCTCTGAATGGGATTCCCTCAGTCTCTGCTCTAAATTTATATATATTATTGTTCCACCTTTTAAAAAGGAGTAGAGCATGCACATTTTGTATGTCCTCTCTTGAGCTTCCAGTTGTCTGAGGACCGCATCTTGGGTAATTTGAGCTTTTGTGCCAATATTCACTTTCGGTGATTTCATAACATGTGTGATTTCATACCATTCTGTGATTGGGTAACCTCAATCAGTATGATATTTTCTAGATCATTCCATTTGTCTATGACTTTCTTGAGATAATTGGTTTTGATAGCCGAATAGTACACCATTGTGTAAATGTACCACATTTTCCATAACAATTCCTCTGATGAATGCCATTAGGGTTTCTTCTAGCTTCTGGGTATTATAAATAAGGCAGCTATGAACATAATTGAGGATGTGTCTTTTTGTATGTTGGAGCATCTTTTGGTTATATGCCAAAAGATGTATATCTGGTTCCTCAAGCACTGCAATTTCCAATTTTTTGAGGAATCTCCAGACTGATTTCAGGAGTGGTTGAACCAGTTCTTTGTGCCACCAAAAAAAGGAGCATTCCTCTCACTTGAGATCCTTATCAACTTCTGCTGTCTCCTGAATTTTTATTTCAGCAATACTTACATGTATGTGGTGGAATCTCAGAGTTGTTTTCATTTACATTTCCTTAATGACTAAATATGATGAACATTTCTTTAGATCCTTCTCAGATATTTGAAATTCCTCAGTTGAGAAATCTTTGCTTAGTCCTGTAGCACAATTTTAATAGGATTATTTTCTCTCTGAATCATTATTTCTTTGTTCTTTGTTTTTATTAGGTAATAGCCCTCTGTCAGATGTAGGACTGGTGTAGAACTTTTCCCAATCTTTTCCCTGCTGTTTTGTCCTAAAGACAGTCTCCTTGGCAGGCAGTTTTATACTACATTGAAGAAATATCAATTAGAGAAATAGAAGAGGGACTGGCTCCTTCCTGTCTTCTGTACCTGTCCTGAACAGTAATTGAGGGAACTAAACAACCATGTTCTATTCCTATAAGGCATGTTTATCTACACTTGTAGGTCTAGAGAGACTTAGGAGTGATCCTGAGCACATCAACTGTATGCTGATGGAGTTTGTAGTTTTCATCCTGGCTTGTGTAACTACAGGCTAAGATGTTCTAAAGCCAAATTACAACCTCTGCAGATGTGCATATGCCTGAGGAGGCTGTCTCCTTGGTTTTCTGAAGCATAGTTAAGGGAAGCAGAGGAAAACAGAACTCCCTTCTCTTCTGATCTCTGGGAATGCTGACATTCTGGCTTCAGCTCTTTATATGTTCTTGAATATCCTTTGGTGTTCTAGAATTGGACTGCAAATAAATACTATGCAGGAGATGTGTGGGAAACACCTGAACTCTTCCATTAGAGATCAGAGAGATGAGCTGTATTTGCATTCTTTTGACTGTGTATATTTCTGGTCTTTGTTTGACCATGCAGTTCTGATGCCTCATATTTCATTGCTAATGTATTCAAGTTGTAGGGAAAGCACACCTCACAATTTTTTCCCATCCTCCATCCTATGGTCTTAGATTTAATGGAACCCTTAACATTTTATATTCTAGATCCACTGTCCTAACTTTTTAAACATGCACATCTCTATTATCCCTGCACACTGTGTGTGTGTGTGTGTGTGTCATTGTGTACCTGTGTATCTTTTGTGTGTATGTGTTTGTGTTTGTGTCCTTAAATGGTTAGTTTGTATGCAATTTACAGAAACCTTGTCACTGAAAGAAGTCTATGTAAGAAATCTATAAAGTGTGGATGGGGCATAATCCAAATGTTCTGCCATAAAGTGGCCTTCTAGAAAGAGTAGCATAAGCTTCAGTAAAAGAATATGCTTGACAAAGAAGTGCAGACTGACAGGAACTTGATGTAGATCTCTCCTGAGAGACACAGGCGAAATACAGCAAATACACAGGCAAATGCCAGCAGCAAACCACTAAACTGAGAACGAGAATCCCGTTGAAGGAATGAGAGACAGGATTGGAAAGGCTTGAAGGGGCTTGAGACCCCATATGAACAACAATGCCAAGGAACCAGAGCTTCCAGGTACTATGCCACTACCTAAAGACTATACGTGGACTGATCCTGGGCTCCCACCTCATTGGGAGCAATGAATAACCTTGTATGAGCACCAGTGGAAGGGCAAACCCTTGGTCCTACTAACACTGAAACCCCAGTGAACGTGATTGTTGGGGGAAGTGCGGTAATGGGGGGAGGATAGGGATGGAAACACCCATATACAAAGGGGTTTAGGGGTAAGAAAGCAGGGTTAGGGGAATGTTGGCCAATAAACCGGGAAAGGGAATAACAATTGAAATGTAAATAAGAAATACTCAAGATAATAAAGAAAAAAAATCTGCTTTTAAACAAAATTTGGAGGAAATACCCCGACATGTCTACATTATAACTGTGTACTGTGTCATTGTTTTCTTGTTTTCTGTGGTCACACTTGTGGCCTTTGAAGCCAAGCTGCATCCCGTGGATCTGTAAATAAGCTAAGACAGACTTTCAACTCAGTCACATGAAGCATGTGAAAGGCGTGACAAGACAGTTGCAGTTATTGTGACACTGCCATCCCAATGGATACATGTAACTGTTGAAAAATCACAGAGTGGGATGCTCAAGTCTGAACTTTAACACCCAGCTAGGAAAAGTATAACCTATCAGATCACTTCCTGAGTTCCATCCACAAGCAAAGGGTAGGCTCAGATGAAGTACTGCTGAAGAAATTTGCTCTTCCTTGTGAGCAGCATCTGAAGGTATGTGGAAGACCATTCAGCATCCTGTGACACGGGAGACCAGCGTAATGAGAAGCAGACAGAGGGGACAATTCTGTGTTTTTTTTTTCTGGACCACCATAACTACATTTTCCAGTCTATGGATTTGCTCATTGAAATCGTGTGTCTCACATTGGCAAAGGCCAAGCTGTAGGAAGCCTCAATATCAAAACTGGATCCAAGGTCCTTTCTTAGTTACTGGGATTTACAGGCAGTCTATCATACCTTGTTTTCTAGATTCACAAATTCTTTTCTGGCTTCATGTACTTAAGGCATATTCTTTCATTCTCTCTATGTGTCTCTCTCTCTGCCTCTCTGTCATATTTTTTTCCTCTATCCTACAACAGTCTTTACTAATGTTAATGTATTTCTTTCCAGTTTATACCCTTCCTTATCTCATAAACCCCAGGGTAATCTGAACTTGGAGTCCTCTGGAGAACCACAATTAGAAATAGAGTTGACATCCAAATCTACTAGACAAGAACAACTGTGAAGATGCAGAATATTCAACAACCCCCAACAAGCATAGAGCCCAATACGCATGTATAAAAAGAAAATTTTTAGATATTCAAGAAATGCATGTCAGGCTGACCATAGGTTGGCTTCTCTTTGCTGAGACTGCCAGCATCATGACAAAGGTTACATGGGGCTTTAATAAACATGTATAGTTTAATAATACCTAGACTCTACCCTACTTTACCATTCCCTGTCTGTATGTTTCTAATAGATGCTTTCCAGAAATGTAGTAGTGACACCCTTTCAAGAGTATAGACGTTGTCACATGTGGCACCCAACAGAAGAATTTGACTTTTATTCTATGGGTGAAGCTCCTTATGATTGATCTACAACATACTTGTCCCCATGACTGATGCTTTGTTTTGGTGTGTGTGTGTGTGAGTGTGTGTGTGTGTGTGTGTGTGTGTCTGTGTCTGTGTCTGTGTCTGTCTGTCTGTCTCTCTTTGTCTCTGTCTGTCTCTTTCCTCCGCAGGATACCTCTCCATAGTACAGCATGACTTCTTAATTGCATTCCAAGGTTGACTCATCATGCTTCCTCTGTTTTTGAGGTCTCAAATTGCACCTATGTTAAGCAATGCACCTGTAGCCTGATCTGTGAACTGCTGCTCACATCATAAAGAACCCCATGACTAAAACATGTTATTTTTGAGGCTCTGAACAATGTTTTTGTCTGAATTTACATAATTATTCCAATTTTTTTACTCCCTCAACTAAACTGTACTTCTCTGTGGATCTTTCCAAAGCCTTTGCTTACTTGTATTTATCTATGTACCAGCTCTACAAGGAAGGCATAATCCCAACTCTCCAGCATTAGTTAGGAGGAGCAATGGATGAGGAAATTGGATAAAATGATCATTTAGCTAAAGAAGATGTCCGCTTAGAGTGATTAACTGTTTAGAATCGTTGCATAAATGACAATCATACTGACCTAAGTTCTCAACTTCCTTTCTTCATTGTCATTTTCAGTGTGCATAGTAAGGTCGGGATGAACAATTTCTGAGCTTTGTTTGCAAGTTTAGGCTTCAATATCTGTACATGAAGGTAGGAAAAAATTCAATTAATCAGTCATATCTCCATTTTTAGAAGGTAGAGTGATGGAAAGTCTTCCCTTGTGTCTCAGCAAAGGTACTGGAAAGGCCAACTTGGCTTGTTGATTTGGAGAATGTCTGGTTAATGGATATTTATGTACTGTTGAAGGGGACACTCCTCTGGTACACTATTGCATGCCTGGAATTCCATGGTATTCTTTGTGATGTCACTAGTGTTATGGAAACAGAAGCTGCCCTTGTGGTATTTTGTTAATGCTTATTGTTTTAGACACAGACATGTTTTCTAGGATTATCGAGTTATTTACAGGAAAAACAGAGTGCATGGAGAGATGAGAGAGAGAAAAAATGATATTAGGACTTCTTTCTTGTTATAAATGTGCAAAATAAATAATCTGGTGTAAAGCAGAGAGAGTAAGCCCTGAGCCAGTACTGGGGAACTTCCTGGAGAAGCTGTGCTTGGGTCAGACCTTCTAGGAGCAGGACTTATGGTCTGAAACATCTGGACTTTTAAAGAAGGGACCAAGCGTCAAGAATATCTGATGAATATTTGGCAGACAGCCAGAAATTGACAAGCATGCAGTTAGTTTGCTATGAGTTCCTTAATTTCACTCTGAATGAGAAAGATATCCAATAGGAGCCACACAGATAAATCTTCTACTCTCAGGGTAGAGTATAGGACTTCATCTACAGACGATTATTGTACAAGTCATTGACATGTTGTGACAAGGAGAGAGAGAGGGATACTCCCCTGGAAATGTATCAAGATTTCAGACTCATTTTTCTTGAACATACATGATTAGGGCTTGGTTGTCCTAAGAACTATGGACTACAGAACTTACCTGCATATGTCTAGCAATCATCGTTGGAGGCAGGAGAGTAGCTAATAGGTCCAACTTGAAAAGAGCTTTCTTACTCTCTCAGTGCTTCAAAGTGTCTGTAGATTTCCCCTTTCCTCATGCTTTGGTGGGGGACTCAGAATGGTCTCTACTGTGACTGGGCCATTAATATGCATGTTCCCTTGTGTTTATCTACAGGGTCTGCTGGGAAGGCATCATGCCAACCTTCCACCATCAATGAGCATGTTCAGCAGATTAGGAAGTAGAAGAAACTGACTATTGAGCTCAAGAAGAAAACCTGTGAGTTGGGTAAACTTCCAGGAATACTGACCCATGGCATCAGCAGAATTTGAACAAAAGATAGTTATTACACCCAGTCATTCCTTGATCGTCTTGACCCCTCTGTGTTAAACCCAGTATTCTCACATCAGAAGAAACTGCAACTCCAACGTCCTCATGCACAAACACACTTTTCTGATATGCCTCTCAAAAGTAGAACTTGAAGGTAGGATAGGAGTGTAATGGAAGCTATTTCATTTCTCAGAAAAGCAGAAGCTGTGTTTGAATAACAGACGAGATATGGCAAGCAGTGTGTGAGCTCTCATCCTGGATTTTAATAGAGAGAGATGCATTTTCTGTCCTCAGAGGAACACAGAAAGTTGGTCAGCTACAGAAGCACAGTAACTTAAACTTAGATAAGTAAACTTTTGTTTTTTTATTTATTTTAAAGATTTATTTTATTTGATTTTTATGAGTATACTGTACCTGTCAGACTCACCAGACTCACCTGTCATTATGAATGGTTGGATGCCACGATGAGTACACTTGGAATTGAACTCATGACATTTGGAAAGACAGGCAGTGTTCTTAAATGCTGAATAAACTTCCTAGTCTAAACTACTACTACTACTACTACTACTACTACTACTACTACTACTACTACTACTACTTATTATTATTATTATTATTATTATTATTATTATTATTATTATTATTACTATTATTGTTAAGCAACCCTAGATAGATCAAAACTTACCCTCCTCCAATGCTCTTCCCCCTTCCCTGTTTGAAGAAGATCTTAGAATAAAGAAAGTCACCATAATATCTGCCCCTCGACCTCAGCATTAAAAAATGAAAAATTTTACTTTTTCTTAGCTATGGAGATTTTCTTGTTGACTGGGCTCATAGCTTCAGACCTGAAGTCAGGGATATTATGGACAATGGAGATCCATTTGAAAGAAGCTGCTTAACTTGGAGGAACAGGGAAACAGTGAGCAAGAGTAAGATGTTTGTCCACCACCTGATCCCTTGCTGAGAACAAAGTCTCCTCTTCACAGCCTGAAAACTGGGCAGGCTGGGTAAGTAGGCATAGCTAACAAGCCAATCCAATTGTGTAAATGTTTGTAAATATACAGGGTATAAAGGGAGAGCATTTCATTGACTAATTTGAATACAAACCCTGTCCACTATGTTCTTATATCTTGCAAGGAAACTTTGGTGTATGTTGTCTATCCTGGGATCCAGAAAGATCGCTTCTCACTCTCATTGTGATTTCTTCCCTCATATGACCCTTAAGAGTACTGAGGAAGTCAGAGAAAAACACAGACAACAATAATCTACATTGTAGAGATCAATTACTTCTCATAAGAAACACTTCCTCATAGCTGTGAATTCAGCAGAGGGGCAAGCTGCAACCAATGCTTGATATTGCATCTGATGTCTGGTATACAGGCTCATTGACTAACTATTCTATTGGAGAAAGGAAACATCAAAAGTTAGCATGAGAACAAAAAAAAGACTTAAAATTGAATCAGAACTCTGATACATAGCAGTAAGTGTTCCCAGTGAGGGTCGCAAATAACATGAAGGGTATTACTTGAGCAAGAGTTACTCTGCTATAGTCCTCATATTTCATATTTACTTGAAAATCTGTCACAGCAAACCATATTGATATCATACAATAGTCCAGAGAGACCATACCCAAAAGTATATAATTCCTACTGAAATAAAGTGTTGATAATACTGCACATCACACATTTGTATGTGAGTCTAAAATTAATGTTCTACATAGATGAAAGCATTCCCACAATCCTTACCTTAGTCACTTGATTTTTTTTTTTCGTTTGGAAAATGGCTGAGTATTCTTCAGTTCCACACCTGAACTGAACTGACTCTTCCTCAGACTGTATACTTAGTGGACATCTGAGTAGCAATTGACATTTTTAGCCAGGTTGGTCTCCCCATGGATCTTTTTGGGCATGAATAAGCATGCATAGACATATTTTACTAAAGGATTCATGTAGTAGCCTAAATATTACAGGATCCCATTGCTGTAAATAATTTTATTTTACACAGCAGAAGGAAGGTGTATCAAAGGCTGTGTATCAAACGTTGTAGATATTACACCATCCATAGATGATAATATATCAAGAAGAATCCCTTAGGATTACACACATCGATCTAGAAACTCACAGACGATTCTAATCCAGGACAGGTAATCACTTAGCTTGGAAACTTACAATAATATAATGCTCCAGATCTATGTGGAGTGTTAATAGATAATGAGAAACCACCTAAAAAGCATATGCATAAGTAAAAGATGCTATTCAAAAATTATCCAGAGGGAGTTTGGCAACCTACATTCAGCACAAAGAGATTGATTCGTCACTTCACAGATTCTGATCAGATCAATTTAGTATTGAGAAAACTATATGAGAACTCACTTGCGTATCCCATGACTGTACAACTAGGTAGTCACAGCAAACATGACATTCAGGAAGCATAGCTTGAACTTGCCAACAATGGACAGAGTTCATTTAGCTGACGAAGTCTGACCATGAAACTCAAATTTCCGAAATACCACTTAGGTTTGAATTTACAGAACAATAAATACTTAATGAGTTTTGGGACAAAATTCTAATCTAAAGACTACAAAATTATTTATCAATAAGCTCTTAATCCCTATGGAGAGATTAATGGTAGATATAATGAATTTAATCTGTAGCCCAGAGGTATAAATAATTGGTGCAATGTGAGGTGATTTGGTATGTTTAAGAAACATGCAAAAAAAGGAGGTCATTCTATCTTTGAACAGATTTGCTTCTCAAACATTTAGCATGAGTTACTGTGGAATAACCTAGACACATACATGCACATATCCTACAGTTAATTGATTTGTTCTGTTCTGTGTGTGGTATGCCGGACTAATCCAAGATAGGAAGTATATAATGCACAAGTATTTTAAACCCAATATCAATGAAAATAAATCAGAATTCCTCTTGTGAATGCCATCCTAGATGAGTTAATCCAGATCAAAAAGTAAAAAATGAGTTACATATTCACTTTAATATGAATGTTAATTCTCTAAACTGTGTATCTGTATGATCATTTTGTGTAAGAGTCTAGTGAAACAGACTGTATATATTTTGAGAAGTGCAAGTGTACTTATGTATTGCTGAAGGACACAGTCAGGAACAGGAATATCAACTGTGAAGAGACAGGGAAAAGAGCAACAATGAAGGGAATGTAGTACATACAGTTAAATTGAGAGACATTTGAGGCATTGAATGGAAAACTAATGGAGTAGAAAGACAATTTTTTTTTAATTTTCTATCAAGTAACTAAATATTTGCTATAGTTACAAGGGCAGAAGATAAAATATTGAATGGGTTTATCTATGTGAAATTCGAATAATAAGTAAGTCACAACAATTTTGGATTTCAACTTTCAGTAAACCTATGTTACATATACTGACTGTATATTCATTAAGGAGAGAGATGTGAACATCTCTGTTGGAAACATACATATCTTATATTATAAACATTGGAAGTGCAAAATAATCTATGTATTTGTTTACATTTCAAAGTCATTTCCCAAACTCTTCTTTCTTTCTTGAATACCCCAAGCCTTTCCGATGCTGTTTGTTTCTATGATGGTGCTCCTCCATCTACATGCCCACTTCACTTTAGCCATCTAACATCCCCCTTATCTGGGATATGACATTTCCAAAGACCGATTGCCTTCCTTTCCAGACATTAAAGATTGGACAGTTGTCTTCTCCATATGCTTTGCTATCTATATAGCAGTAACCATGTACTGGCCAAGTATACTCTCGTTGGTAAATTTCCTGAGACTCTGAAGGATAAACTTAATTGATACTCTTGTGTTTCATATTTGTTTCCAATCCCCTTAAGATCCTTTAGGCATTAGACTAACTCATCTTATGTGGCTGTCAGTTTTCTGTCAAATGTTTAGCTGTATCAGCATCTGTCTCAGTCAGATGATGGCAGAGCCCCTCAGAGGACAGACATATTAGGGTCTTATCTGCAAGCACATCTTGACATCAGGAATAGTTCGAGGATTTAAGGTCTGTGGATGAAATGATTCTTATGGTGAGGTAGTCTCTGAAGGGGCTTTCTTCATTCTCTGCTCTTTTCTTTTACTTTTTTTTAGGCCTTGCATATTTATAGGTTAAAAATTTTGAGCTGCATGGGTAGCACCATCCCTTCACTTGGGTCATGTGTAGCTACAAGAGGCAGTCTCTAGTTGTTCTATCTCTTTGCTGCTTAGTATTTAAACTACTATCATCCCAGTAGGTGTATAGGAGCCTTTTGCCTTCCTGAAATCTGGGACTTTCCTGGGGATACCCAAGTTCACCACCCACCATTTATGATTATTGTTATTTATTCCACTTTTCCTCTGGATTTCTCTCTTGTCTCTTTTCATTGTTGCTATCCCCCTCCCCACTTTGTCTATCCTTCTCTACCTCTACCTAGGTCCCTTCATCCCTCTGCCTTCTAAGTTTGTTGCAAGCATCCATAATTGGATTTCTTTCATGTTACCCTCCATGTGATAAAGGATTTGAATACTGGGTATTCTTAACTTTGTGGCTAACATCCAATTGTCCCTAAGTACATTCCATGATATGACCTTTCTGTACTCTGTTACTTCACTATTTTCCAGTTTCTTCCCTTTGTGTACAGTGTTCTTGGTGTCCTCATTTTTAATACATGAGTCGTGTTCCTTTGTTTTATTATAGCACACGTTCTCTATTTATCCCTCAGTGCGGATGACATATTTCACGATTGGTTCCAGCATTTGACTAATATGAGTAAGACTGCTTTGAACATGTTCAAGCACATGTCCTTGTTATATGTGGATCAAGTGTGGGTATATGTGTTGAAGTGAGTGGTAAAGCTGGGTCTTCAGTAAAGCTATTTGCAATTTTCTCTGACCCTCCACCTTGATATGCAAAGTGGCTATAGAGCTACTAATCCCACCAGCAGTGGAGTAGTGTTCCACTTTTCTACATCCTAGACCACTCTGCTACTGCATCAGTTTTTTATCTTAGTCATTCTGATTGGTGTAATGTAGAATCTCTGGTTCATTTTGATTTCCTTTTTTCTCATAACTCTGGATGTTGAACATTTCTTGATATGTTTCTCAGATATTGAGTTACATCAGTTAAGGATTATTGGTTTAGCTCTCTAACCCATTTTAAAAGTTTGGATATTTGGTTGTCTGGGGCAGTAAGGAAGGGAGTGTCCATGTGGAGGAGACAATCACTAAAATGCGGGAGTGGGAGAGACTAGGGGTGATGAAGAGGAACCCAGGAAAGATAAAAACATTTGAAATACAAATGAGAAATACCCTATTTAATGAAAATGAAAAAAAAAGAATAAACTTACACTTCTGAAATCTTACTGTTGAATAAATATAGCTTTTGAGATTTTAAACATTTATTTCCTATGTAAATTAAAATTGTATGTGCAAATTGAATACAATTGCTCAGTACTATATTATCTAGTTATGGAGCCTGAGAATTAAACTTATATGCTGTATAACTGTCTTTTAGAATATTTTTTGGAACTTATTTTAATTATTTCTAAACCTTTTCTGAGCCTGACACTTTTTTATTGACTATGTCCAATTGTTTTTAGAAAGATACATAAAAGATATTTAATCTTTTCATAAACATTGACACATATACTTCAGCACTGACTCAATATGAATTAGGGTGGATATTATAAGGTATTATTAACCTACTGTTTTCATATAAACAAATTCTGTACCTATTCTTTTATTGGATCTTTTTACTTGTTTTACTGTAGGAAATATTAAATATGCATTTGCATCCCATTATCATTTACTTGAAAATATTAATTATATTGATTGTAATATGGCCCAGATGCAGTGGAAAATGGGTGAAATGTGAGGAGTGCTGAGAAACATAGGGTCTGCTCTTTGTTAAGCTTGTCATATATCAAAATAAGAGAGGTAGAGTGACTGATACTGATACGTAAAACTGAAGTAATTACAAATGGTGTATGTATTGTGAAAATGATAAGCAGTCTTCATATTTAAGATTTTTAATATTTAAATGGAAATTATTTTAGATTCCTTTATATGGATGTCCTTCTGAGGAGATTATTGGGTCTTAGTAACCAATACCCACAAGTATGACACCCTGATCTGCATATTGTTTTAAATTAATAATAACTGGAGTAGCAAAATGCTTGAAGAAAATTCATCCAGTATACTCCTGTCTGTTTAAATATTGGATATGCAAAAGATGAAAAGAGTTATCTTTGGTTCCTTTATTGAATTTTCTTAATTGAAATTAATGTTTTCAAAAAGAAATATTAAAGAATATAGCCATTTTTGTCACAGGTTATTGTTAGTGTTCTCACTCTGTGTAATTTCACTATAGAGTCATGCAATACTGTTAGTATATCTGTGATATTCATCACATGAAATCAGCATGTTTAAACTGATAACATCCATAATGTAACCTGTACCAAATGTCCACTTTATTTCCTTTTCTGCTCTATTACACGTCAATGTCATTTTTTTTAGCATTTACCATGGATTTATAAATAAACATGCTTATGTAGTCCACTCAGAATCACTTGTAAATATTCTTCAACAAATAATATTCAATATGCAAGTTCAGGTCTTTCACACTTTTAGTTTAAAATTGCATGAAGCACTTCTCTGCATGAGGTCTTCTCCAAGCTCTGCTTCCTCTTCCAGAAGTATTCTTCCTATGATTCTTGTCACATAGCCAGCTTTCTGTTTTAAATCTGAGTAGAACTACAACTTTGTAACAACTTTGTTTTTCTTGTCTAAAGATTCAATGGAACAAACTGTTGGTGGAAAATTTATTGCGGGAAAATAGATCATTTTATTATCTCATTTAAAGAGCAATTATAAAATGGTTGATGTTGAAAATAGTACTGAAAACACGGAAGCGGTAGTGATCTCATTTGTGACAGAGAAATAATAATTACCTGTATGAGAGCAATGTTAGTAAAGATAAAAAATGATGGATCATGATTAAATTTCATTATAGCACATGAGGTTCTCTTAGAGACTTAAATATAGTGATAAGATTTGAGGTAGAATGCAGAGCAGGGTGGAAAGTAGCTGAAGATTTGCAAATAGAGACAAAGTATGATGTTATGCCTTTAAGTAACAAAGACGAGATGATGGGAGAATTTGACAGATTAATGTAAAGGAATCTAAGTATTTCATCTCTGTTAATTACCTGAGTGGAAGTGTTAAATAGACATTTTATTTTAAAATTACGGCTGATAAATGTTCCTTTAGGTATTAAGATATGAACATAATTCACATTTAAAATTGTGCTTCATATAAGAAGATATTTCACATTTAATAATTATTTCATGATTGATGATTCTGAGTATGTGATATTAATCTACTTATTATCTGTGATCTTTCATGTATGTAAATATGTATGTATGTATGTATCTTTCTATCATTCTGATCTATCACATACAGCAGTCCATTTGTTATATTTTCTAACTCACATAGGTCCTTTAGTATCCTGAAATTACATCACATGATGGAAAAGTTAATTAGATATGTCTCATGCTAAAACCCATATACAGTCACATTACCAAACTAAATCTTTGTGTTTTATGAAATAGACGAGGAAATTTGATAGTATAAAAATTAATTAGCTACCTTGAATCTCTTTTCTGAACTGTAACTTTACAATGAATCAAAATTTATGAAACAGCTTTTAAAAATCTTGAGTACTAATGTATAGCTGTGAAAAGTTTCATAAAGTTAGAAAGTAGAGTGCATTTTATGTTACATAAATATATATATAAACACATATACACATACAAACAAATATATATATATACATATGTGTCCACCTACACGTATATACATATATACATATAAACATATATACATATGCCCTTACGTACACATACACAATTATATATATATATATATATATATATATATATATATGTGTGTGTGTGTGTGTGTGTGTGTGTGTGTGTGTGTGTGTGTGTGTGTCCCTATGTACACATACACATATACAAATGTATACACATATACATATATACATACATACATTCTTTACTAACAAAAACTTTGCTTTTGAAAGAAATTGCCTAGGCATAATGTATATGGTTTAGTCAAATAAGAGAAAAATGATGTTATTGTCAAATGACTCTGTTTGAGTATTCATTTCTTCTTTTTTAACATGATGATGGTTCTACAAATCTGACTTTTGGTAATTGGAGATTATATGTACGACTCTAACTCATTCAAACTCTTACTCCAAAAATAAGTGATTACTTATTATGTTTCCAGTACATGTCTAGAAAATAGATTTATAAAAAAAATGAATTTTCTGCTTTCCTTCAAGGGCTTCACCATCTAGGGAGGATATAGTCAAATATCATTATTTATTAATCCTATAATCTACTCTAAATATTTCCTTCAAATTATATCATTTTGCTCCTCTAAAACTCGATTTAGGTATAAGTACACTTCATTTTTCAAATTCAAGAAAGAAAAGTGTGAAAAAGTCCCCTTGAGAATCAGGAGTACTGGAGTTAAAATTCAAGTTCACATAATATATTGCTTAAAATCATTTTTAAAAATGTATTATATGGGGTTGGGGATTTAGCTCAGTAGTAGAGCACTTGCCTAGCAAGCGGAAGGCCCTTGGTTCGGTCCCCAGCTCCGAAAAAAGAAAATAGAAAAAAATGTATTATACTTGCTGTCTTGAGTCACCAAGTTCAATAATTTTCTTAATAAAACATTCAAAATAAAATCCAAGGGAAATATATTATTAATATACAATTCCAAATTGTTTTTCCACACACTTATTACCTTTCATATCTTTACATTTAACATAGAACTAGAAAAAAAAATAATAACTCTACCACCGATTTCCAACAACCATGGGACAGTTGTTTGTAACGGATGGAATTTTATAGATGACAATTGAAATAAAACTGTGGGTTTGTGACCCTGCTGGTAGATGCATGAAAAAACATGTATATTTAGGTTGAGTTTCTACAATATAAACCAGATTAATCCCTACAACTAGATGGCATGTGCATTTGGCCAAACAGGATAGGAAAATTTGCAAATGAGCTCCATATCTTAAACACATTATTTTATAAACTTGCTTGAAATCATGCTTTTGATAATTATCATCTTGACCAAAATCACCGACAGGCTAGCCCATTCAAAAACAAATTGTTATCACCTTTTGCCAATTAATTCTATTTTTTATACAAGAGTAATAATATGTAACTGCTATTGAGATGGTTGTTAAGGGTTTCCAGTACCATTACAGCTCATAGGTTGTAAGTGTTTTTAAATTTTTATATTGGAAACTTGGTCAAAGCAGGTACACTGTTTTGAATTTTCTCAACTGATCACATATTGGATTACCCGTTTCAAAATTAGCAGCAATAACTGTAAAGGATTTGGATAGTGTCAATCACTCTGAAGAGAAAATAATGTACAGGATTACTCAGCTACAGTAATGTATTTGTAGCAGCAGCAAAAATTTCAAACATATGCTATTTTTTCCAAGGGAAAGTTGGCTACACAGACTATGGCAAACAAATGAAGCAGCAGCAACAATGTTTGTGGATCTTGAGTCTCTGCTGATTGCAATTCCCTGAGAGAATCACAGCATAGAACTTCTCTCTGTCCAGGCTACGTACAGAAGCCTGGCTGTTCTACTAGGTTCTGCCACTGCTGCTGTTTCCTGTTTGTTATGACAACTCTGCAAAATTGAACTACTAGTGTATTCATGAAATGTTTGCTAATGGAACAAGCTGCCACTGCTAAAATGTGTAATGTAATTCTGCTATCCAGACAACACAGATGGGAGTTGCTCCAATGAACCTATTTAAACAGGGCCACCACCACTAAACCCAATGCTTCATCCTTCTTTTTTTTACCTTGGTTGGGAGGAGGGCTACAAAGGATGTTAAAGCTTTTAAGAGGCATCAGCAAATATTGATATTTGGAAAAAACAAAGTTTTAGTTTGAAGAGATATCAGCTGTGGGCTCTCCTTGGGGTGTAATATCACTCAAGCATTTGGTGTATCCTGCATGGAAGGACCCTGAGAATGCCAAGTTAACTGCAAAAAGACAGGTATTTTCTGGTCCTGCATATATTAGTGAATATAAAGTTTTTTTCAACACTAGTAATAAGCAGGAGGTTTGGAGCCTGGGGGGAGAGAGAATGAAGATGTTTACTATGCATGGCATCTCAGCTCCATAAATTAAAAGAGATCTGGATAAGAGAGGGAGTGAGAGACACACACCAGAGATGCTGGGCACTATAAAAAATGGTATATTAAGAGCATTTTATTTTATTTCTTGTAGGACAGTTAAAAAAGAACCCAAAAGCTATTCTTTTTAATCTTATTTAGCATTAGATAAATATCTCCTTTATAAGACAAGATAGACTTTTTTCTAAAGTACTTTGGTAACTTGAGACATTAAAAAATGAATTTTGCTTTCTTTTTCCAGAAGCCAATAGCAATGTACATGAAGAAAGTACATCAGTAGTGAGAAAGAAAATTGCTGCACTTCTTCAGTAATCATTTCCTTAGGTAAGTGAAATTTTATCCTGGTGTTTCTGAAATAATCTAACTATTGTCTTTTCCATCAGTATATGTAGAAGGAACCATGATATAAACAAATGGAATTCATTGCTAGAGAAAATCTCATTTAAGTAAAACCATATCTGTAAACTCAAGGAAC